>NC_051160.1:144994285-145030051 GCF_013339745.2 Dermacentor silvarum
AGCAGCACGTCTCTGCATTCCGCACCAAGAGAGCCGCATCGGTTCAGCAGTAACTTTAAGTCAAAATGCTTCCTGTGTCTTTCAGAACGGTTTGTAAAACGCCAACCTCTTCATGTTAACACCTCAGCTACATGTAACGCGCTTGCACTGGGGGATCTCATCATTTATTCAGCTCCCCCCAGTCTATTCATACCGGGTGTAACATCTACATTAACACAACGAAAAAAAGTCATGTTCTACCGTATTTTTTTTTTCTAATCGACACCTCCTTAGGTTAGAGAGGGAGGGCATGTTGCGTGGTTAAATCGGCAGCCAGTTGTTTCAGGCCTAGTTTGGCTAGTCGTCGGGAATTATCTGCTTCGGTAGAGGCTTCCGCCTTGTTACGAGACGTTCTGGCCACTGATGTTCCTCCACGCAGGTGTCACGCTATATGGCGAGGACTGAGGTTCAGGCCTCCGGTGATGCGCACCGCGAAACCTAGCGAGTGAATGGAATATGCTACCACCCCGCATTTGGCGTAACGCACTGCCTTATTGCTGAAATCTCTTGTACTCGACTACTCTCTAGTGCACTACTGAACGTTCACGTGACTACACTCTTTCCCAACATTTTTGCAATGATAAGAAACAACTTTAAATGCCCTACAAATATGTGTATAGTCAGCATCTTCAGCCGATTTCTATCTCCACTTCAGAACGAAGGCCTCTGCCCACAATCTCCCATTACGGTTGTCTTGAGTGAACTGCTACTTTCCTACGCCTTCAAGTTTTCCATTTTCATAATACCTCCTAATTTTGAGTTCTTCTCGACTGCGCTTCCCATTCTGCAACTGTAATAAAGCATCTGTACAACTACATTTCTTTCTCCTAATATCAACTAGAATATCGGCTTCGCCATTGGACCTGTATTCCAGACCGTTGTCTTCCTGTCTCTTAATCTTACGTCTATCGATTCTCGTGTATTAGCCACTATGCACCAGTGCTTCTTTCTAAAAAGCAGTAAAACGTGCGGCCATGCACAGGAGAAGAAAATATACTCTCTCAACTTCGTTTGGTTCGCCCATTGTGATGGCAACTTGATGGCAACTGCCTCTGATGCCAGCCTGTCATGCGCTGCGCTCTTGCTTGAATATATTGCACATTTCTTAATGCTGTCATACCCTAGTAAAAGCAGAGGAAGAATTATATACTAACCTGTAGAGTGCCTAGAGTAGCCATGCTACTTTAATTCGAAGTAGTGATGAACAGGATACAAAGGCTCCTTCTACAACTAGCGATGAAGTTAGATGGGCCTTGAAAGACATTACCAGGGGAAAAGCTGCCGGAGAAGATGCAATAACAGTCAATTTATTCAAAGATGGAGGACATCTGCTTGAAAGGCTTGCGGGCCTTTACACGCAATGCCTCACGACTTCAAGTGTACCAGAAAGCTGGAAGAACGCCAACATTACACTCATCCACATGAAGGGAGACGTTAAAGAATTGAAGAATTATAGATCCATTAGCTTGCTTTCAGTATTGTATAAAATATTCACCCAGATAATTTCGAACAGCATCAGTGTGACACTTTACTTCAGCCAACCAAGAAAACAGCCTGGCTTCAGAAAGGGATATTCTACGATGGATCATATTCGTGTCATCAATAAGGTAATAGAGAAATCTGCAGAGTACAGTCAAGTTCTCTACATGGCTTCCATAGATTATGAAAAAAGCATTTGATTCACTAGAGATACCAGCACTCATAGAGGCATTGTGAAATCAAGGAGTATAGAAGGCGTACGTGAACATCTTGGCAAACATCTACAATGATTGCACAGCAAGCTTAGTTCTCCACAAGACAAGTAGAAAAATAGCTATCAAGAAAGGGGTCAGGCAAGTAGACACACTCTCTCCAATGCTATTCACTGCATGCTTAGAAAAAGTATTCAAGCTCTTAGACTGGGAAGGCAGTGAGGATCAACGGCGAGTATCTCAGTAACCTTTGATTTGTAGATGACATTGTCCTATTCAGTAACAATGGGGATGAATTAGAACAAATGATTGAGGATGTTAACCGAGAAAGTGTAAGAGTGGAGTTGAAGATTAATATGCAGAAGACAAAGATAATGTTCAGTGGCATGATAAAGGAAGAAGAATTCGGGATTGATCACAGTCAGCCTCTAGAGTCTGTAAAGAAGTACGTTTATCTAGGTCAATTACTCACAGGGGACCCAGATCATGATAAAGAAATTTACAGAAGAATAAAATTGCGTTGGAGTGCATACGGCAGGCATTGCCAAATCCTGACTGGGAGCTTACCACTGTCGTTGAAAAGTGTACAGTCATTGCATTCTACTGGTACTAACATATGGCGCAGAAACTTGGAGGTTAACAAAGCTCGAGAACAAGTTAAGGACCGCACAACGAGCGAGGGATCGAAAAACGTTAGGCCTGATGTTGAGAGACAGAAAAAGAGCGATGTGGATCAGAGAACAAACGGGGATAACCGATATTCTAGTTCACCATGAACGGAAAAAAATAGGGCTGGGCAGGCCATGTAATGCGTGGGATGGATAACGGGTGGGCCATTAGAGTTACAGAATACTAAGAGAAGGGAAGCGCCGTCGAGGACGGCAGAAAACTAGGTGGTGTGATGAAGTTGGGAAATTTGCAGGCGCAAGCTGGAATCAGCTAGCGCATGACAGAGGTCATTGGAGATCATAGGGAGAGGCCTTCGTCCTGCAGTGGACATAAATATAGGTTGATGATGATTATTATGATCACCCTTCCCTCTGGGTTTGCTGTTTAGCTGCTGCTTCTTTTGTGCGCGGTTGAGTTCAGGCATTCGGCCTAAGTTTCTGATACCACACTTCAAAGTGCGCAAGCCCTATGCTGTTCAACAGTTGCCGTGTTTCCGTTTTTGTTCGGAAGCCACAGACATCGTGGGCTTCTAGAACGAACTTATTATGAGACAAAAGAAGACTGATAATGAACGTAGGTATATGATTCAAGCGACATGACGTATATCGCGTCGCACTGTTTGCCAAGAAGGTTGACTGAAAGGTATCACGTTAATCAAAGCAACTGAAAGCCGCATAAGCTGTTTCAGCTAGAAAAATAAATCGAATTTGCCGGCATAAAATGCAGATAAAATAAAGCATGCCGTTGCCGGCATGCATCAGCCACCATTAACTTTCTTGCTCTACAGTTTCCTCTCAACTGAAGGAAGCAGTTTGCGTTGCTAACAACTTTATGAACTCGATTGCTACACAAAATGTTTAATAGCTGTTATGTTGATACTAAATTAATATCTATGTTACGTTGTTTTCCGCACAGGAAACATTGTTAACGTCTCGAGCATCGCAACTTTACGATCAGTAAGTACGCCAACTTTCTTTTAGTTTTCGCCAAATCGACTATGGAAAGCGCATACCGTGTTCAGAGGCCAAATCAACAACTTTTATAAGGGCTGCTTAAAATAATTTTAGTAGGTTAGATGCTTGGGTCAACGTTTCTCTACCAGACAATGTAAACTTGCAAGCCTGGTGGCACTTAGGCAACATACCTTCACAGGCGGCATAGTCGCATCGGGCCAAACCGGGCCCATTGTTCGAAAAAGAAGGAAGCACGGGACAGAGAAAACAAGTGAAATTTTCGAGCAAGCATAACCACGACCCAATCTTGGCCAAACTGTGGTACTCAGATCAGGGCCAGTCATGTCCCACAATTTATCATACCAGCGACAAGCGAATACAAGTTCCATTAATTATAAAATTGTGTTGGCATATATCGCTTAGTTCTGTCCACTCTAATGGTGCTGCTATACATTGCAGCAATAGCATTTATTTTTTCCCAGTTCATTCGCTTATAATGTGAAGGCGATGATCATCCATGAAAACGCGTGTAAGGTTTTGCTGTCAGAATAAACATTTCCATTGGACATTTGCTTTCAGCAGACGTCATGTACGAAAAAAAAGTCAGGTACAATGGACTCGTTTGAGCATCCAGAATTTGGTGTAATTTATGAAGCCCCATTTAAAAAAGTTGTCCCAGTTTCACCTGAAAGGCGAAGCATCAATTGCGATAGCAAATTTGTAGAGAGCTATACGGAGTAATGATAGTAGCTTTACCAGCTGTATAAACTTGGACATGCAGCAGCACCGGAAACACGCAGATCTGTTGTCGACGCCGTCGGCGTTTTGCCCGCGTTCGCACAAAATGCGTGCGGCGTTGGTGACTGTTGCCGGAGCCTCTGATATAAATAAGCACTTGGTGCCGCAGCTAAACGTCGCCTCCCTTCCCTCCCCCCCTCCCCCACGGCCTGTCGCGCGTCGGAAGAAGGCACGTTTGCTCTACATATATGGTGATTGTAGAGGAGGAAAGAGACGCCAACTTCTGCAGCCCTTAAGGGAGCACGGCGCAGCATTGGCGCTGAGCCGTGCTCCCTCAAGGGCTGCAGAAGATAGCGCCAACCTTTCCCTTTCCCTCAAGAACCACTTATCATCATCAGAACGCGCGTTTGTTCTCCGCCGTGCGTTCAGTCCCCGAGAAAGCGCGCGTCCCTTGCGCCCTTTCACTCGCACATACAGCGTTCGGCGGCGCGCGGCGATGATTTCATCTCTATTGACGTCATACGGAACCTCATGGCGACGGCGACGGCGACGCCGACGGCAGAAATCTGCTTTGGAGTGTCCATATAATTGCTATCGCAATAAAATATTTTTTCCCTCAAGAGCATTTCAATGCCACTGAACAAACACGCAGTGTTTGTTCGAAGTAATAATTGATTAATAATGGAAACAGCCATGAAACAGTTGTTTGCAATGTCTCTATTTTGCAACGTGGAGTATAAATGTATCATGTCGCAGTGGCAGCATGCATTACAATTTGCGCTTTGCTTCAAACAACGATTCTCTCAGCTCTAGGTTCCTCGTCGACATTTTAAGGTGCCTAGCTTCACGTTGCGTTTCAAGCATCCGCTTGATTCTTCAATGCTACGCTGTGCTTCATGCGCAATGTGCTGGACTACATTGCGCATCCTCCTTCTACATGGACATCCGCCTTCGATGTGCGGCGTTTCTTTTGAGCGGCTTTCTTCTCCACTCATGAGATGCTCTGTGGACCTATCCCTGTGAGGGAGCAATAGCACTGACTCGGGTTTATATGCACTAAACGGGGATCCGTTTGATCATCTCTAAATTGATCGTCTGCCGGACCTCTCCTACTTCACTACACAACACGTTTCTTCTTTCTGTTTGTTCTCTCTTACCACGGCCGGAATGGTGTAAGCGCTCGAGAAGCGTGTGCCTAGCCTGCTCTCTCTATGAAGCCTCTCCAGCGTGCATTGCTCCCACATATCTGCAAGTGGTCTGCCCCTCTCAATCACCCGTAGTCTGCTATTGTAGAATGTGCCCAGGTGGCGTTCGTTGTCATCTATAGGCACCGGGCGGCCGTCGCAAGGCGCCAGCGGCGCGCCGGCGATGTGCTGGCGAACAGCGTCGCGAGCGGCAGCTGTCGGAGCACTAGCATGTGAAGCAGACGACGGGACGAAGGCGCTCACGCAGCTTCCAGTGATTTCGCCCTGCGGATTTTAAGGGTTGACATACCGGTAAACGCTTTTTCGTGTGTTTACGTTTCAGAAAAGTCGCCACTAGTACGAGACAGATCACCTTCGTAGCACCAGATATGGTATATAAAGCAGAAAACGAGCTCAAATTGCGATGCAAAGGCATCACGCGAACAGAGCTCACCGCGGCAAGCTACGACATAGAACTCCAATAGTTATATTTCAGATGTTATTTTGATTTGCGCGTTAACATTGTCGCGTATTTAATCATGGAAGTAGGCGAAGAAAACAAAAATTATGAAAAAAAAATGGAAGCGCAAGTTTCTCTTTTTCAGTTTCTTCAGCTGCTTTGCCGATCGCACCTGTGTCAGTGAGTTGCCGTTCTCTGTTCGTTGTAATTGTTTTTATTGTTGCAATGATTCGCCATTATTAATGTCTTATTAACTAGCCCAATCTTCAGTCATGGTCCATTCCACACAGCTTAGCGCGGCGAGAGCCGTCGGTGGGGGCGATTGTGTACACGCGGCTGCATTTGCGTTCGCTTTCGATGCACCGCAAGCAGTCATGTAGCGGACACAACCAGAGTTGGAAAGAGCGAGCAAGGAAAATCTAGCCTATAAAGGAAAGACTAATACACTGATAGGACAGCAAACCAAAGGCAAACCCTATGATTTGTAGTCGTCAGAGTACAAATCATAGTGTTCACTACTCCGCACTACCCCGCACTACTCCAAGGCTTCTGACAGTCTTTTTTTTTTTGTGAAACACCGGAGCCGTAAACAACAGTGTCGGTGTACCGACACTGTTGTTTACGGAAAAATAACCATAGCAGTAGTATGAACCATCATTCAAGTCTCAAAAGCAGACTTCGTCACCTTCTATTTTTCAAACATAATATTTGATATCTTCTCGGCGGCATTGTGTCCAATTTCAATTTTGAACTTCCAATGATAAAGATTATAACTGGCCTATCGAACATTCTTAAAGTCAGCCTTCATCAACAAGAATAGACGAGGTCGTTTGTCTTGTAGAAAAAATTGCCGCGTATCTGCGTGCTTCGCTGCAAATGTCGTCGAAAGACGATAGTCTTCTGCCGGCCGTACTACATGAGTGCTGGTCTGATCCGCGGCCACCCGTGATGCTGTTCTCGTACCATTTCCGTCCTGGCATGATAAATGCAATGGAGGTTTGTTTGAACAGATTTCATTTTACCGCATTATTTCATCAAGCGGCCATTTATGTTTTGCCGTGCCTCAGACAGCGCTTCCTTTATGTTGAATCGGCCGCATCTTGCTGGCATTGATAAAATTGAGGAGGTGCTGCGTGAGACATGGACGCCATCTGGCAATACATCGGGAAACATGAGCTTGTGCAGAGGGTTTCCTTCCTCCATAGCAGAGGGCGCTCGTCGGCGCGCAGTCGGGGAACGTCGTTCGTCGGCGCGCATAGCATGGCATTTTCAGCGCAGCTTAAGAAGCTAGGGTCTTTAGAGTTACGTATCTATGTATTTTCTATTAAAGAACACACCTCCTAATACTTACCTAGTGATGTTGCGCCTCAGATATGCGTAATATTTACTTTGGGATCGATAACGTTCACAAGTATGAACAGCCGTACCAGTTTAAGTAGTGTGGGCGGTAAGCAAGTGGTCCAACTTTGGCCGGGTGGCTGAATCGGGTGACAGACAGAGAAACAGACAGACAGACCAAATTTTCAGCGTTTAAGTTTCCCAAGAAAGACTATCGTCTTTAATAGTGTTTTTGATAATCGCTAACATTGATCTTACAGTTTGCCGTAGCAAGTTAGCGTCGCCTTCGTGCCGGGTTTCGGCAGGAAATGTTTGCCAAATGCTAGCAGCCATAACCCGTCCGTACACAGACGCGAGTGTTTCTAAGCAAGTAATGTATATCAATGATATATATATATATATATATATATATGAACGAGAAGAAAGGGGCCCCGAAGCCCGATTTTTATTAATCATAGCATAAGAAGCCAACAAACATCGACACCAAGGACAACATAGGGGAAATTACTTGTACTTGCCCAGTGAATTAAAGAGATGATAAGTTAATGGAAACAAAAGTGAATGAAAAAACAACTGGCCGTAGGTGGGGAACGATCCCACGTCTTCGCATTACGCGTGCGATGCTCTTACCATTGAGCTACCGCGGCGCAGTTTTCCCATCTACTTTCTGGGGTATGTATGTTTTACAACTTGAACTAACCCTGGGAGTGTTATCCAGTGCCCTTACTCACAGACCTTGGTGGCGGATGTGTATGTAACATCCTGCAATATATATATATATATATATTACAGGCTTGAAACAGGGGACAGATAGCGTAACGAAGAGAAAGAGGCGCACTTGTGCTCGGGTGCACTGATTGCGGGCCCAAGCACAATACAGCAGGCGAGCTCAATGATGAAGTGCGACCACTCCACAGCAACACCAATCTGTCTACTTTTCCTAGAAATTAAATACTTCTTAACCCATCAAAACCGCATCCGTCAAACCGAATGCGGAGACATTCATTCACAGCTGAGAGATTGCAAGAGAGCACAAGGTACCAGAGGCGCAAGAGACCATCAATTTGAGCTCTGACACAGAGCTCTGTCATCTGTTTTAAGCCTTGAAAAAATCACATCTTCGCCTTTCCCAATGCACATCACAGGCCAGTCGTCTCTAGCTGATGGTACGGCTTCCAAACCGGAAAGTTCCGCTGCATGCGTCCTTTTTTCATGACCAGCCGGTTCTCGCACCTCGTAGTGTTGGCCCGGCAGCTGCAACGCTGCGTCGCGCACCGGCCTGCACACTCGCCCCGTCCTTGTCGCATGCAACCGTATACAAACCCGACGCGCCGACGACCGCGACCAGTGGAGCCGACCCCGATTACTGAAACAAACGGTGGTTCAGTATCCGATATCGCCTGCCCCGTTTTTCGACCTGACTGCTACGAGGTAATCGTTGGCGAGACCGCCGACCAGAGAGCTACATTCAGAGCCTACTCCCAGGGAAGACGGTTGCGCACTGGGCGGCCTTAACGACGACGGGTTCCATTCCCAAGTGTTGTCGAATATGGTTTTCCATCACCAGCGTGCCCTCAAAACCACCAGCATGGAGATTGTTGTTGAACGGGGTGATAAGTTGGGTTAAGTGCAACGCGATAACTGTCCCTCAATAGAGGGACAGTTATCAACCTCAACCGCGTTGCACAGGGGGGATGGGGGTTGAGAGTTACAAGAGATGAGATAGAGGTCGCAAGCGCAGCAGCGGCAGTACCCGTCGCGCCGGAGGCGCGCAAAGGGGACGGGTCAAAATTACCCAAAACCACCAGAGCTATCTTCGGCAGCGTGGCCCAGGGTAATGGAGAGAAACCGAAACACTTGACCCTCTGGCACTGGGACTGCGGGTGCGAGCAGAGAAGACCAGGTAGAATAAAGCAAGTGAGCGCAACGACGGCCCCTTGTCTGCTACGATACCATATACAGGCTGGTCACTTTAAAGTTTCACGGAATTTTTTTAAACTCCTGCGGCAGGTAGCATAATTCGTATCATTGAGCTGGGTTATTCGATGAGGCACAAATAAGTAGCACGAGAAAGAAAGAAAAACATATTGAACTAGTTAACAAACATTCGCTAATTACTTCTTACTTATTTTACGACACATTGCAATTTACGAATTGTAGCCGGTGAGCTTGCGAGGCGTATCTACTTGGAATTATTTCCACAATGACACCAGTTTGGAGATATGCGCCATGAAACTCTCCGTAAAAATGCACTCCTGATACGCTTACTATTTTACCAAACTGCTCTTTTATACATTGAAGCACAAAAGTAACTAGAACTCCCATGTATTTTGTCCCACACTTTGGGCCCTAATATCTCGAAACTGGTGTTATCCTGGAAATTCAGTTTAGGTGGATGCGCCTTGCAAGCTCATCGGCTACATTTCTTAAATTGCAATATGTGTCACAATGTAATCAGATTAAAAGTTCATTAGTCAATTTTTGTTAATTAGTTAAATATGTGTTTTGATTTGGCGTGCTACTAATGTCCGCCTCTTCAAATAGCTGAGCTAAACGATAAGAAATATGCTACCTGCCACAGGCGATTTTTGAAAATTCCGTCACACTTAACTTGAACACATGATATATATATACATATATATATATATATATATATATATATATATATATGTCAAAAGAAGTCAACAAAGAACGCCACAAAGGACAACATAAGGTAAATTACTTGCACTTACTGAGTGAAGTAAAGAGATGATAAATTAATGTAAATGAAACTGGATGAAAAAACTACTACTTGCCGCAGGTGGGGAACGAGCGCACGTCCTTGATTACGCGTGCGATGCTCTTACCAAGTTATTTACCGCGGCGCTGTTTTTCCATTCACTTCGGCGGATGAGGAACATCCTTTCTGCCGCAGGCGTCACGAGTACGTGTTCTTGTTTGTTGGAAGGCAACTGGTCAATAAACCCCTACATGTTACCTGAATGCATCAATGTTGCCGGATTCGAGACCCTCGTTATGTAATGAACGAGAAGAAGGGAACCAGGTGGCCCGATTATTATTATTAATAATTATTATTGAATTAGTATTTCATGCAGTTAAGTGTAACGGCTCACTTCTTTCTTTTATAATTGTACGTACCCTGGTGGAACTAATCTTTGCACGGAAAACTTCTTTCACAGTAATAAATCACACGTATTTTTTCCTCCCCATAGTCAGAAAACATTTCAGCCTATGCCGTTAGCAAAGCTGGATTGGATCAGCTTACCCGTTCATCTGCATTGGGTAAGTACCATGATAGGTTGTGCGTGTATTTATGTGCTGTTTTATCCTACATCAAAGGTAAAATGCAATAGTCACAGGCGGCGTACGAGTCACCGTCTCAGTTACGGCACTGCGAACAATGGATAATATAAAATATTCAAAGACAACTTCATTCAACTCTCCCGGTGAGAAATTACAACGATGCGAAGATACCCAATGTGTTTTAACCCCTTTCATGAGGGATAGCTGCGTTGATGCCAGTGCATTTCAAAATCAGGTCAACTGGTACATTGAAAGAGAGGAAAAATAATTAAAGACTATAAGTTTTTATTGCATTATCACAAGTTTTGTCAACTGCTGACCTTTCAATATTCAAGGCACCAAGTTCGAAGTACCACGCCGTTTATTTTCTGTACGGTGGAACTGTTCGCACATTGCAGCCTTTTAGTCACAAACAACAAACATCAAGATGTGGTACAATCTATGCAAATATTCATGTATGAATCAATCTCCCATTGCTATGGCTCGCATATCTGGTCAGATCACCCAACTCACATACACTTTAAGCATCAACGCCACGCGCTTTCCAGCTACCAACTATCTTAGTGAACTGACATGCGTCATGATACGTGCCTCTTGCTTGTTCGATCAGGTTAGTGCTAGTACTTTTAAAGGGGCACTAAAGAGAACCAGAAAGGCCAGCCGGAAAAAAGAGGGACCTTCAGGAATGCATGCAGTTTTTGTTGGGTGCAAAAATATGAGTTATTACCGGAGAAATTCGTAACAAAGACCAGATATCTCTTCCTCAATTTCTTTCACCCCAGATTCGGTGCTGAAGCCGTGTCGTCACGGATTTCATTGCTCTCAGTGATTCAGAGGGCTCCATGATACGTCACCGCTTGCGTATAGAGCCGAGGCGCTGGCTGCATCATAGGCTGCATGGCCGCTACGTTTGTATTTGCTCCGACTTTTGCTTAGGTGTTCTGCGGCCTCGATGGATACTGTTGCTGACGCTGAACCTTGCAACGAAGAGCTAGCCAGGGAAGCAGAACCGCATGTCAGTGACTTCAGTGAAACGGAGCGCGAAATTATCCTCTGTGCTCGCGCGGTAGGTGTTTCCGCGTTCGATGGCGGTGGGCCGCCGGCCGCGCCGATGGAAAGCGAAGGCTCGTTTTCGTCGACGGAAGGCGAGGCATCCGGTCTACCAGAAGACGATGTTCTCGACAGAATAAGCTTAGAAAGCTGCGCGCGTACTCGGTATGGTTTTTTTTCGTGGCTTTTTTAATGACATTCAGCACTCACCGAGCCACCAGTTTTCTGCTGCAATGACACCTGTAGGGGTTTTGCTGAAGGTGACATTAAGGGAACAGTTGCTCGAGAAAGGACTGGACTCTGGGGCACGCCAAGATACTTTCTGGGGACAGGATCATATACATAATCCGAGGGCGAGAAATGCAGAGAGCACACCATCGGTTTCTCTGGATCTTTTGCCGTTTTATCAAAGGCAGAGCACTGAGCCATTGCGAACGCCGGGGCACATCGCGTGGCACCACATGAAAGGACACAGTCGGGTCAACACTGCCACTGCCCCTGAGCACGGGCATTGCTCAGGGGCAGCGGCTGTTTATACAGCCCTCAACACTACAGACACGAGGCATTTTCTGGCTTCTTCCCGTGAGGTCAACGTTTTTCGACCCACGAAACACGCAACTGAACACTGCAACACTGTAGAGCAGGACAGGCGTGCGTGGTGATGCATGGAGCAAAAACGAAACTATCACGACCGCATGTTGCGCCAGGCCATTCTTTCTTATTATTTATTTAATGTTGCGCTAAACTTGTACTTCCTAGCTTTAAACGGTTTAAAAAGTTGGCAAACGCTGTTTTTCTGAGTTTAAGGTGTATTTTGCTTTGTGTTTTATTAACAGTGATAAATCGCTCTCGACCAATCGCGACCGGTCTGTGTTTGTGATCTCCGACGTCACGAACGTGTAGTGAGGGAAATTCGAAGGGGCGTCAGCCCCTATCCTTCAGTTTTTCGCTATTTTCTCGCTTATTAAACCTTTGTTCACAGTAAGAATGGTATGACTGTGATCGTGAAAGGATAATTACCATTAGAGCTCCATTTCCAGTTTCTCTTTAGTGTCGCTTTAAACGGTATCTTTAGGGCTAAACGAAAGTGTGAAAATCTGGGAAGTAGAATATTTTTGACGTGACAGACAAATACATTGTCGATAATATCCCATCACTCGGTAGAAGGATGGAGAACGCACTGAGGCATCGGATGACGTGGTTTAAAACTTACGGACTGAAATCGCTGTTCAATAGCTAGTTGCGCGAGGAGATATTCCATATGATGGAAAAGCAAACATACCATCTTTCGAATTACACATTATGACATCAGTGCTTTTCTTATTTAATGCAAAACAAATAGCGTAATTCATACAGAGTGGCTTCTCAGTTCAATTATACAACGAATGTCAAAAGCACGTGGCCGGTCACAATGCATGCAAGATTAGTGATCTATTTATTTGTAACTTTTATTGTTTACGTTAGAGTGACTGATGGAATAGCAAACATATCATCTTTAGAATTACACATTATGACATCAGTGCTTTTCTTATTTAATGCAAAACAAATAGCGTAATTCATACAGAGTGGCTTCTCAGTTCAATTCAACAACGAATGTCAAAGACCATGTGGCCGGCCACAATGCATGCACGATTAGTGATCTAAATTATTTGTAACTTTTATTGTTTATATTGTCACGGGAAACGGTATAACTGAAAATATATTTACAAAATATCTACAGCGGGCTGTAGCACTGCCAAGATGGCCGAAAGACAATCTCTTCAATCGTCGTCGTGTTCACCCAAATGGTCAACGTCATCTTTGTCCCATTGCGCGCGGTATCGTAACAATATTATACATGCCTTGCCTGGGATGAACAGGCTTAAACGAAAATTTGATCGCCGGGCGAAAGCCGCCCTACGCCAGCGTTGCCAGGTTTGGCTATGTATAGCCAAATTGGGCTACGGGAAAAAATTTTTGGCGTCGACTTGGACGAGTTGGCTATGTGGCTATATTTGGGCTACTGAAAATCTCCGACTTGGCTGTGTTTGGGCTAGAAGTGGCGCCCTAATCCACGCTCCAGAGGTGGCTCTGATCGGGAAGAAGCGAATCTCGAAGGCTGTGTTTGAGCTGGCTGTGCGTATGTGTGTGCGCGAAATGACCAACCCCCCCCCCCCTCCCCCCGCCTTTCCTTCCTTGTCTGCGCTGTTGTCTGAGCCGGTGGCTTTGATCTTTGATGCACTTAAACTTAGACCCTGCTTGACCGTTAGGCACCCGATCCCCGGGCATCGGGATGAACCTGGGAGTAGTGCGTTTTTCACAGTATACTGTACTAAAATGGCTATGCTCGGGAAGGGAGAGCAATACCATAGGGTCGCGGCCGTCGGGCGATCGTGGCGCCGACATAGAAGAAGGGAAGAACGTGTGTATGACACGCCCCAGTGTGTTCATAGCCATGTCTTCCGGATGAAGTATCGCGCCGGGCACAGCTTTCGACCTACCCCACGTTTCTGGCGCGAAGCTTACTGTCATTTTCCTTTTTCTGCTAGATGAATTTTTCTTCATGCTTAGATTCGAGATTCATTTCGATAGGTTGGACGTAAGATCGGATCCTCCTCAGGGAGGAGAATCCAAACAAGGGGAAGTGGGCCAAGTATGTGAGAACGTATAAAAAAGAATGGGAGCAATACCGCGAGCGAAAGGTGGGTTCTGTTGCTTTTACTTCTAGCTGGTTTGCCCATACGTCATGGATGCAGATACTCATTCTGCCAATATAGAAAATGTTTGCCATGATGACATCAGTGCACCACGTCACATGAACTTCACCCACCGTGTTAGCTTAGCTTGGGAGGTGTCGTGCTGCTGGATCGATGACGCGCGTTTGATTCCCGGCCACGGCGGCCGCATTTTGATCAAGGTGAAATGCAAGAACACCCGTGTACTTAGGTGTACCTTAAAGAAACCGAGGTGGCCAAAAATAATCCGGAGTCCCCCGCTAGCTCTGTCATGCCTCCCAATCATATCGTGGTTTTGACACGTAAAACTCCAGCAATTATTAGACTTTTAGAATAGGGGCCTCAAACGTATTGGGGCCCCAAAGAAATAGCGTCGAAGCCACTGCTCATGAGCAAGACGGAAACTGTGTTTGGGTTTTGCGTCAGGCACGCTATTTCATCGATTTAGTAGGAGCCCCAAAAGCTACCCCAAAAGCTTTCGTCAACAAACATGGCGGCGCCCATCGAAGCGACGGCTCTAACCTATAAAAAAACTGGGCGTGATTCGTGGTAACGCGTGAAGCTTGTAAGCTAGACGAAGTCATTGCGGTTATCTCTTTCTATTAAGTAACATGTGTAATGAAGATTGATTCGTTATACGCCGCTGATTCCGAATTCAATTGTCGATTTCATGGCTCGTAGGCCTATCACGGATTGACTTGGCTGGGTGAAGGTGCGTAAAGTTGGTTACTCAAAACTAAGCGCAACAAGCTGAATGCTGCTAATAGAATAAGTTCTAAATTGTAATTAAAGGCGAAAACACGAAAGTCTAAATTAATTTTCTTATCATAAAATGGTGTACTATATTTTAATATTTATAACTGTTTTTCTTTGACGCCGTAGTGACGCTGCAAACGCAACACCCTATCCGCAAACGCAAAACGCCTATTCCAAAACTCTTCATTCTTGCATGCCACAATTCTAACACCCGCAAAGCTCTTTGGGGCCCCAAACTTTAGGAGCCCCTATTCTAAAACTTTATTAGCCATCAACATAGTTTGCTTTTTGACAGTAACCGGTTTTCACAGCATTACCACTGTTATCAATTTAATGTTTACCATTGCTCTTCGTGCGCCGTCGCGGCTTTTACCATTTCGAGCGAGTTAGTTCGGGACGTGCTCGTCGCTGAAAACGACTGCGCGCTTCTTATACTAGTCTGCCGGTTTCCGCAATAATCTTTTAAAGTACCGCTTACACCGATTCAGGTGTAAGCATGTTCTTGGCGCATGTTCTTGGCGTGCTAGGGACCCGAGATGGCGGTCAGGTTGACGTAAATTGACACTATATAGGTAGTGTGTGTCCAAGCTAATCCGCGGCAAGCTAATTAAAAAAAAACAAAAAAAACGAGAAAACAATATTGCACGATGAGACAAACAACTCGAGATGTCACAGCTCGAAAGACTTGTTTTAGCTCAACAAAGAAGCTGTGAGCACGTCGCCATCGCAGATCGCTGGACAGCTGAACTTGTACGCCGTAGGCAGAGAAACGTGAGTGATCGATGACGCTGAACATTATTTTGTGCTCACGACAGCTAAAGAGCAGAGTCCGTAGGTAACATTACTGTAAATAACTAAAAATAATAACTTAGTACTATCTTTCATAAAATAAAAGCACCGATTCGCCCTCTGCGGCGATTCGCTGGAACTTAAGACCTTCCGGGCCCAACCAAAAAGTGTTCTGTGCAAGCATGATGTTGCTGTTGTTGATGTAAAGGGCCGACCGTCATGGCGGCACGGGCATTTTGTCACGACGGGTTGTGCAAAAAAGGACTGCCGTAGTCGTCAAAATGTGAAAATGTATACACAGTTAAAATTGCAAATAAAAATGGCTATATTTGGCTACGAAATATTTTGCACTTTTTTTCTGTTTGGCTACATTTGGGCTACAACTTCTCCAGCTTTTGGCTACGCCGCCTCGTCGGACCTGGCATCCCTGCCCTACAAGTACATTTCTAGGATGCAGAAAGCAACACTTCGATACAATAAAAAACTTAAACAAAAATACGTCGCTATCTTTCGATGACAGCAGATAACGATCAATGTTTGCTCTACCATTCTATAGAAAAGCACAAAACGTTTATCTTACATAATTGCATGGGCAAAAACACAAAACAAGTTATACAAGACAACCACTGTGGAATGAATGACAGGTACATATGACCTCCGGCCAAAAACGCGAGCAGCCAACACTTTAGATATAACACACTAGTTTGTACTGAATACTTTCAACCGAAATAAACTATGAAGAGAAAATTCGTTGGGACATTCATTGTTTGATCATGACACATTCTCTAGTAAGACATCCCATGACGTGGCATCCTACACTGGGCGCAGAGAAGACAACACCGGGCAACGGGGAAGACGCGTAAATTGGCAGGCCGTCACCTCTCCCAACTTCACGTATTATCAAACAATAACTGGCAACACAAAATTCTGCATGTACCTGTAAAAACGGTTCACCGAAGGCAACAAATCATAGCAAAACTTCAAGCACTTTGTCCACTTGAAAAAAAAAAAACATATATGAAGCACGTTTTCAGCTAGGAAGAGCTGGATCGGGAATTTTTCGTGATGGCCTACGGTTTTCATATTCACAATGTTGGTCTTACTATACAGTTTTTGAATTGAAATAATTAATAGTAAGTAGTTATGCAATTACGCATAATACAAAAATAGTTTGACTTGTTCCAAGCGACGGAAAACATAATCTTGGCTACGTTCACCTACGTGGCACTCACTCACCTAAGTTCAAATTGGGGCACAAGTTACATCGAACACCCTGTATGTTAAATATGTATGTTAAACATATTCATTACTTCCTGCCAGGGTTCATTTGCACCGCGCCGTAGTATAGGTAGCAGATTATACGGGAAATGTCTAGCGTCACTCATCTAGTACTGAGCAGCGACCAACGAGAACCCATTTGTCTTGTGATCCGATTGGGAAACATCAATTTCATTTCCAGACAACTATTAAAATGACATGTTCGAACGACAGCGTAACGTGTTAGCGTTTTTGTATGAGCAGTAAGCTCTCGTTCATTGCCGTAAGCAAAATCCGCATTGGCAGAGGGCTATCGGTTGAATGTGCCCCTTTTCTATCATGTGCTTATTTTAAGCATGGCCTCTGAAGGTCTTTGAACATAACAACACATATAAGTGTGCTGCATTTAAGCCACGAAAGAAGAGGAAGAGCCAAAAGGACGAAGGAAGAGAAGGACGAGGAGGGCAGCTTGAGTTACAATAAAATGGTGGAAACATTGATTAAGTTATTTTTTAACTCTTTCCGAGACGAGCTCTTTAATATAGTTAACTGTTCACTACAATATACATGGATTCGGACCTCTTGGAAAATTGCAAAAATTGTGCATTTGCTTAAAAAAACACAACCTCGGATATATCTTGGACAGCATCGGGCAATTGCACTTACATCAAATCTAGTCAAAATTGTATAAAAAGTAATTCATGTCCGACTCAATGAATTTACTTCTTCTCCTGCTATTCTTTGCTCGAGACAAATAGGATTTAGGCCTCAATGTTCCATTTGGTCAGCTCTCGTTGATTTGGAAAGCCGCATTCGACTCGCAGGAAAATCAGGAGATATATCAGCATTGGTAACCTTAGATATTTCAAAAGCATATGACAGTGTCGAACATGAAATTTTAATTTCTCCATTAGCTAGCTGTTCTGTTCCAGACTATTTAGTAGCCTGGATACAAGAGTCCCTCTCTGGTAGAGATTTTTTGTTTGTTTCAAGGATGGGGGGGGGGGGGGTGACATCGGATACATATAAACAGTCGATAGGCGTACCACAGGGATCAGTTCTTTCGCCACTTTTGTTTATTATTTTGTTATCTTCTGTGCCAGTCCAACAGAATGGGCAACTGTATCTCTATGCTGATGACATTGCATTTTTCTTATCAACAACGCATATTAATATGTTATACCAAGTTTTGCAATCTTATTTGTCTGAACTCGAGTCCTGGCTGGACCGCCTGCCTTTTTCGCTTAACGTAAAGAAATGCGCTCTACTGGCGTTTCCATTGTCAAATCCTGTCTCTATTTCTCTTCATTATCGTAATTAGGTGATTCCGCAAGTTCCAACCTTGAAGTATATAGGGATGACTTATGATGGTAAGCTAAACTGGCAACAGCAAATAGAAGCAAATGCTAATAAAGAACGTGCAATGGCATTGTTGCGCCGGTTCAGCAATAAAAACACAGGGATGCGTAGAACTACGTTGCTGATGATTTATGTATTTATGCGAACCATATGATTGCGTTCGAGTGTCGTCATCTTCGTCCACAGCTGGCGCGTTCACACGCTCGCGCTCTGCAATGTGAAGAGGTTTAGCGCGCTATGAGAGCGAGAGAGAGAGAGAGAGAGTCGCAATCAATGAGCGCGTCTTCTGGAACGCGGTGTCGGCATTGGGACGCGGTGTCGGTGTTGCAAGCTGCGCTATGCAACGCGCAGTGACGGCCGTAAGTCCGAGACGCGCAAAAGGAAATTATCACCAATGATTAGTGATGAGATGAAAAGTTCGTACGCACTTCCGGAAAATGCTGGGCTACGATCGCGCAGCCTCACTGTTTCAAGCGTTGTGCGGCAAGTGCAAGGTTAAGCGTTTTTCTCCCTCATACCCTCATCCAGTACATATGTACAACTGCACAGCCGGTGTGTCATAGAAATCATGCCATCAGCATCACGCGATCATCGTCACCGTGGTCTTGCTGTGTCCGCCCGCATACGCTCGCGTAAGACACATTAATGTTTGTCTTACACAAACACGTTAACCCATCTGATAACGCTTTGTGTAATCCTAAATGATGCTAAATAGCCTACTACGAGCAAAATGCTCCGCATAAGATTCATTATGGCAGTGCGACGGCTATACTTGATGTATTATAGACATCACGAAGTGTGGCGAAAGAGGAGATAGCTACCTGCTGACCTACCTCAAAGTGCATTGAATAAGGGAAAGAAGGCCTCCCAAATATATGTGGAGCCACCACCTCGACCGAGGCGGTGGGTCCACAAGGGGGCCTTCCCGTAAAGCATTCAGCGAGAGATTTGACTTTGTAGAATATCCTGGTAATAGTTTCTGTTTTGTCTGTCATAATGGTTCATTTATAAGAACCACATTGAGGGACAACAGATTGCAGCTTGTGGCATCAGCTAAAGTGGCGCTTCAGTTACCATCGTTCTAATCGGTACAACTGTGAATGTAAACTGTAGTGTTCTACTATACGTATGTCGTGCGCCGTTGTTTCATTGTGTGCGCAGATGCGCAGCCGTTGTTATATTATGAGCGCGGATGCGCAAATAGTTCCAGTGTGTAGGTTGGCTTTCCTTCACTGCGTTTTAGGCGCTCACGGACAAATCAAGAAGACATAGAAAGCTTCGCTTAAATATTCCCTTGGTGCAAATGACTTGCGGGAGTATTTTTTTTAAAGCGGAGCTTTATATGTCTCACTTATTCGTTCGTGAGCGCCGAAAACGCAATGCAGGAAAGCCAACCGTCTTTCTTTAAAAAAGGGGCTTTGATTTTTTTTTGTGTATGTAAATAAAATGTCTTACAATCTTATATTCGCCATATCTTGCAGCAGAAAAGATCCTGTTTAGTGATTTATTCGAACCTCTAGTCGCTGTGATTTTATTTGTAAATAACACAAATGTTAACACCAAAATTGTGAGAAAAAATATATGCATGATGTTCCAGCAAAGTTTAGTTTATATGACCAATGGTTTCAAGAATTTACTTAGGACCCACACCAGCCGTTCTTATCTGGGCCGCATACACTGGGATTGGCTTACATACATGCTGTATACAAGTAATGTAGGTTATCGAGGAAATCTATACTCACTGAGCACTGAATCAGTAAAATCACGTGATTACGTTATGTGCGTTGCGGACTGCGGTAATCTGTTAGTCTGCAACTGATTTATGTGTTCCATCAATAAATTTAACTCTAAAACTGGCGAAGATCCTTCTTGTCCCTTAAATTGTATTTTTGATGGCGCAACTTCGCGTCTATATACGGTTAATATCAATAAACATTGACCTCTGCAAACTCTTGCCGAGGTCAATGTTTCAGCAGTGTAGCAATTCTATACAATGGTATGTGTTCAAAGAAAGCACAGCACCTAACTGCCTCGTTCTTTTTGGCTTTATTTCAGAGTTTGGACAATATGGAATTCGTGTTAACTCAGTGAAGTAAGTAAAATGCATCAGCACATTTCTGGTAAATTACTTAACATACACTACAATATATGCAGTAGTCCAATAATTCGGCATTTCGTGAGGGGCTCTAGCGGCACCACATGCCATGAGCGACGGTACATTTTTATTTTATACATCCGCCGCACCTGTATCCCGTTTCTGCCATTTTGTCTGAAGGACTAACATTACCACATATTTTTTCTGCTCACCTACATCCTAGATTTCGATGCACGCGCTTCTTGCGGTGACACTTCAAGAAGCCGCACCTGCATGCAGGTGGCGCTTAGTATATCGCAGCGTAATAACGACTTGGAAAGCACAAGTAATCAGGTTTGCCGGGAACTTACGCAGATTTTTTATTTACGCTCTTGCACTATACGTTGAATGTAATTACTTAGATGAAACACCAGCTCTGCTGTACTGTTGCAGGCGTAAAAACAGCGGGAAAAAACAACAAAAAACGGCTTTGCAGCTTTTGAAGAAGTAGAAGCTGAGGTTGCATCGGGGCGCGAGGGCACGTGCATGAGCTGCCATTACGCAGGCGCCATAACCTATCAAGGTTCTGCATTCTACAGCTGTTTTTCATCTTGGTGAAGGCATTGTAGTGCAAATAAAACAGACACAAGAAGCTAAAGCCCGCGCACAACGGGTTTTCTTTGGGACGGCTCTCTCTCAGATCTGGGCCGCCAGTCTTAGAACTTCATTAGTAGGGCGGCGGGATGCCCGGGATTGCCACTGCAGAGACCCATCTTCGCGTTGTTGCTCCAGAGACTTCGAACAAGAGCGAAAGGTACATGGCGCTGCCAGGGCTGGTGTCGCGCGAGCACTAACGCTTTTGATCAACCTGCCGTCGCAAGTGGATGTTGAAGAGTACTACGCCCGTATACCAACAGGAAGCCAGCACGCATGCTCCAGCAGTTGAATGCAGGACACGCAACGTCATCCGGCAAGGCTCCACAGACACACTGGGCCACGTCGGAAGGCATCGTCATCGCGGTTTTGTTATGACGAAGCTGCAACTACCGCCTTCTGGCGATCGCGAGCTTGGAAGGAACTGCTTGTGGAATCACTTCGATGTTAACAGCAACGAGATCTCCGAGTAACCGTACTTGGCAACGTTAAGCGCCAAGCACAA
Source organism: Dermacentor silvarum (assembly GCF_013339745.2). NCBI lineage: Eukaryota > Metazoa > Arthropoda > Arachnida > Ixodida > Ixodidae > Dermacentor > Dermacentor silvarum. The sequence goes on from NC_051160.1 coordinate 145,015,819, forward strand.
TAGCATCAAGCGCCGACCCGTCCTAAAAGCAGGCTTTTAGGACGGGAAGGCGCTTGTCGCCGCACAACCAGGTCGTAGGGCAGTTCAACCAGCTGCCTTGCATGATTGAGTGGCACTACGACCTCTCGGTCAAAAACGCTCACTGATAGGTTCAGTCTTCGTAATCTTTATGTCACGACCCCGTGGACCATCGTTTCGCGCTGATGTTCTTGAAAAGCTTATAGTATATTCACAAGGTGTGCCATCTTCACGACTTTGATCCCGTTAAAAAAGCCGCCTTGGGAGGCCTTGAAGTTTTACTGCGACAGTGCACCGTGGTCCTGAACCACAGTCCTGATGCGATACCGGCTGGAACATGTGATGACTGCTTACGTCTTCTCATCGATCACCTCAGTTCTTGACATTCGGCGGCGACGCCGCATATGTTCATACTCCGCGAGGACGTTCTCTACCGTCGCAGCGTACGCCCTGTAGGGCCAGAATGTTTAATTGATGTACCACGCCATCTCCGCGCATCTGTTTTTGAGCAGTTGCCTGACGCACCTACAGCAGGCCACCTCAGCGTTTCCCATGCTTACAACCGCTCACGGCGCCGCTTCTAGTGACCAGGCCTGTACCGCTCTATGCGCCGCTACGTTGCAGCCTCTGCGCTCTGTCTGCGCCGCAAAAAACCTGCTGTGCTTACCGCTGGACGTCTTCACCCCATCTATGTGCCCTCACAACCATCCTTTCACGTTAGTCTCGATAATCTCGGCCCTTTTCGGACGTCTAAATCCGCAATAAGTGGGTCGTTGTCGCGACTGATTACGCAACCGGGTACGCGATCACGCGAGCTTTGCCCACTTGCTGTGCAACTGAGGTGGCGCATTTCCTTTTACATGACGTCATCCTCCATCACGGCGTACTCCGGCAGCTCCTCACTGATCGCGGGGGCTCCTTCTTGTCCGGAGTTGCTAAAGACCTCCTTCGCTCCTGTTCTGTAGAGCACTAGCTTTCCACTACCTACCACTCGCTGACAAATGGACTCACGGAGCGGCTCAATCGCACCCTGACAGAAATGCTGCCTATGTACAATTCTGTACAATGTACAATTCTGCCGACTACAGTGATTGGGACTGCACGTTACCCTTCGTGACATTCGTCTATATTTTGTCCCATCAAAAGACCGCTGGATATTCACCATTTTACCTTCTGTTCCGACTGCCACACTATTCTGCCCTTGGACACATTGCTTCCTTCCTCGCTCTGAATATGTTCTCCCACTGAATATGTTCCCACTGAGCTCCCACTGAATATGTTCAAGACGTCTTTGCCCGGACTCACACGGCGCGCCAGATTGCCGGCTCCCGGCTCACTGAGTCTCAAGCCACGCAGAAGAACTCGTACGACAGCCGACATCGGGACGTTTGATTTCCTCCTGACGCTGTTGTGCTCCTATGGACAACATGTGACCGCATTTTCTGCTTGAAAAGCTGATGCCGCGCTACACTAGGCCCTACATAATATTGCGTCAGCTTGATGATGCTAACTACGAGATCGCTCCACTGGACTCGCCTGTCCCCACTGGCGTTGTGGTTGCGTCGCGGCTGAAGCCTTACTTTGCCGCGAGTTCACCTCCCCTATTGTTAGCGCCGAGACAGCGCTTTTCCGGCGGGGGTTATGTTGCAGCGCAACCAAGAGTGGCGTTACTTAGAAGAAGACGATGGGACGTGTGGAGGCGAAATTAGTCTCGACGGCCATTTTGTTTATGTATCGTTGTCTTTATGTATTGTTCACGTATATATATATATATATACGCCTGCAAATTTCCCAAATTCAACACCTCACATAGATTTCTGCTGTCCTCGACTGCGCTTCCCTTCTGTTGGTATCCATTCTGTAACTCTAATGGCCCACCAGTTATCCATCCTACACACTACATGGCCTGCCCAGCCAACACCACCTAGATAGCACAAGGCCTGTTCACTCCAACCCATGACGTTATGCTACCTGGCCCGAAATTTCTATTGCCATGGCTGGCGTAACGAAAGCGGCGACGTTAAAATCACCACGGCTTATTCGGGAGTAGCACCATTAGATTCTATGGTAGTCGGACCAGGTGGTAGGACGTCATGGATCAGAGTGAATAGGCCTTGTGCTATCTAGGTGGTGTTGGCCACCTCCGTATTTTTCCTCCTAATGTCCACGTGATATATATATATATATATATATATATATATATATATATTGATAATAGTGCTTTTGGTGATTGTTCTCTTTTTTTTCTAGCCCTAGCGTTATTGACACCCCGATGGCGACGCGGCATTTCAAGAAGGCCGAACAAAAAGAAAAGGTATAAGTTTCAGTTCTTACTTGTCGATTGGTACATATTTTCAGATAACCACCAATTGGTATGCTGTTTTTTTCATTCTTTTTAACAATGTATTGTGTGTATTACCATTTTTGTACGTATACTTTCACATTGACGTAAGAGTTCAGCGGAAACCTGCTAGGTGGAGAGAAGTAATTAACGGGAAAATGAGACATCCACCCAAACGTAGCAATTGCTACAAAGGAAACTCATACGGGTTCCTCGAAAGAAAAGCCTTGCAGATGAAGAAAAATTCGGCCTCGTCCGGAACTTGAACTCTTTGTAGCAATTGCTACGTTTGGCTGGATGTATAATTTTCCCTTTAATTGCTTCTCTCTGCCTAGCGGGTTTCCGCTTAAGTATTATGTCAAACACTTGCCTTTGCTGCGAGTTGTTCATAAATTCGACTTCGCCCTGCCATCTGCTAGCCACCTGGTTAGTGGGCTGCACGCAGTCTGGCGTTCTCTGTTGGCATATAGACACTCGGATGGTAAAGGCCGATGTGAGCATGATTATTTTCTTGAAATGGTTCTGAAAGTACGTGATGTGTACAAAACGTCTGACTGTCATGAAGATGTGATATCAATGTTGGATGCTTTAGCAAATATGAAACGAGTGTGATCTGACAAACTCCTGTTCAGGCTTGTAGCCAAGCTGCAAATAAAGAAAAAAAAAAAGCCTGGTTAGCTCCGATGATAGAGCGGCTGCCCTGGAAAGGCGGTGGTCCTGGTTTCGAGTCCCGGACCTAGACGAATTTTGTTTCAACTGCGAGGCTTTTTTTCGTATGGGGTTACCGTTGTAGCAATTTCTGCGTTTGCGTGGATTTCTCATTTTCCATTTATTACTTTCATATTGTGATGTATTTTCCTTAGCCTGTGCAGTACTGGAACAGTGTAAGTGACCAATAAGGCCTACGGATAGGATTTCTGTGATTCATGCTGAATCTCCCTAACAATATGGGGAGTTTTATCAGATTAGCTGGAACATCAGTCACACTTTACAGGGTATCCGAGCTAACGTTAGGCAGTATCTTCAGAAGTATCACTGCAATCTGCACGCTAAAATATGATACGGTCATGTTCACAGTCACGTTGTACATCTCAGTATTTTTTTTCTTCTGGGATCTGCTTCTAATGAAAAGTATTTTTGAAACTCCTTACCTATACATTTTATGCCAAAGTGAAAATAGGGCACTTATATGAGAAATTGAAAAGATTTATAATATATAAATTTATTCATTCAGCTTTCTCACAGGCTCCAACTGGATTATTATGCGAGGGGGGTTACAAATCTGGATGCGAACAGAAGCAGTTTCAACATTGCTATTTAAACATCGTTATACAATACTAAATAAACAAAAAAACTGGAAAATGGAAAGAAAGCTCTTCAAAACAATATGCTGCATGTTTTTCTTTGAAGATAAGGGTATCATAGATGTGAACAATGTTGTGCGGAAGACCATTCCCATAGATGTTTGCACTTGGCAAGGCTGATAAGTTGAATGCGTAATTCAACTGTTTTCTACGTCATCGCAACGGGAGCTAATTTTCTTTATTGGTCAGCTACATTTGAAGGTCGCAATTGAGATTGTTGAGTAAAAGGATCAGCAATGTTGCGTGTCGACCTCGATTGTGCGAATTCTGGAAGCTAGCTGCTTCAACTATTCGTCCACGGAGGCCATGCCACTGCATTGTGGCGAATAGATCATTCCTCATACCGTATTGACTAGATTCAATCATCTGGACTGTCTCAAGTACAGTTGCAAGTACGGTTTCCTGACTGGTATCAGAGGGACTGGGATTCGATTTCACGTCTCCAGAATGGGCCAAGAGCATGCTTAAATACACAGTGCTAATATTTTCCTGCAACCCGGAAGAACATGCAACCAGTGTCTAGGACACGACACCACGAATAGAAAATGATCTCAGCTTTTAGCAGATAGTGAATCATTGAGGTAACTGACACGAAGGAGCACGAATGGTGAGTGCTTCATTCTGAAAGTGGTGTCGTGCCCCAAGAAAATGCTGTCCGGTTGCAGCTTTTATCCCGCGCGGCCCAATACTGATATGCGGAGCGGGTGGTTGTGAATGGCCTCAGTTGCCAACCTATCAGTGGGCACTCGACCAGAATCGGCGGCTTCGTGCGATTCTTGGGTCATGCCCCATTTGGCAGCGTCCAAAGTTGCGATGCGTCTGCAGTAGGTGCGTTGCAGAGAAATCCAAGGAGCAACAAAATCTGAAAGAGCACGAACGGTGAGTGTTTCATTCTGAAAGCGGTGTCGTGCCCCAAGAAAAACGTTGTCCGGTTGCAGCTTTCATCCCGCGCGTCCAATACTGATAGCGGAATGGGTGGTTGAGCATGACGCCGGCTGCCAACCACTCAGTGGGCGCTCGCCCAGAATCGCCGGGTTCGTCCTATTCTCGGTTCGTGGCGATGTGTCTGCACTAGTTGCGCTGCAGGAAAATGCAAGGAGCAACAAAACCTGACAGACCATCCAAAGCCTTATTCTGAAAGTGGGGCCGTGCCAAAAAATTTTCCAAATGCGTAATTCTGCGATGCTGCCTATCACGCCAACTTCCTTGTTCCACGTTAAATGATATCATTCAGAGCAAAGACAGAGTGACCGAGGCCGAGTGCTCTCGCAACCACCACAATGCCTTAAGTTGCGCGGTGAAAGAATGTGCAGGGTAGTGTGTTTTGCCGGTTAAAGCACTGATAACGCGGTCCACAGCGGCATTTTTCGTGGCCACTCTATCAAAATTGTTTAGCAAGTGATAACAGCGTAAAATGTTTTGTCAATTAAATCACAAAATGGGTGAATAATCTTTGCTGGAAATATCTTCTAAGATTTTTAGGTCTTAAATGTCCAGCCTTTGTAACTGTACGCACGACAGTAACACTGGCTTCTGACAGCCATGGCGAAAGCACCCCGAAAAGTTATCTCGAAACAAACCTCACTTTTGTTGCAAGAAAAGTAACTTTTGTGAATATTATGTATGCAATACTGATATTGTCTTGCAGAAATTGTAAAAAAAATAAATTATGGGGTTTTACGTTCCAAAACCAGTTCTGATTATGAGGCACGCCGTAGTAGGGGACTCCGGAAGTTTGGACCACCTGGAGTTCGTTAATCGTGCACCTAAATCTAAGTACACGGGTGTTTTAGCATTTCGCCCCCATCTAAAGCGGCCGCCGTGGCCGAGATTCGATCCCGCGCCCTCGAGCTCAGCAGCCCAACACCATAGCCACTGAGCAACCACGGCGGGTTGCAGAAATTGTAGGAGATGCTAGTGTGTTCCTTTTATGCTTTTGTCTGAAATTTAAAAGACATTTGTGAAATTTGCATATTAATACGTTGGGTGATCGTTGGTAGATTTACTACGAGAAAAGACGTTCTCATAGAGACATATAAGCAGATGTTGGGCAAGATACGGGACGCTCTTCCAAGATTTTGAAGTGGTACATTTAGCAAAAACATCATCATCATTATCAGCCTATATTTAACTCCACTGCAAGGACGAAGGCCTCTCCCTCTGATCTCCAATTACCCCTGTCTTGTGCTAGTGTATTCCAACTTGCGCCTGCAAATTTCCTAACTTCATCACCCCACCTAGTTTTCTGCCGTCTTCGACTGCGCTTCCCTTCTCTTGGTATCCATTCCGTAACTCTAATGGTCCACCAGGTTACCCATCCTGCATATTACATGGCCTGCCCAGCTCCACTTTTTTTCTCCTAATGTCAAATAGAATATCAGCTATCACCGTTTGTTCTTTGATCGACACCGCTCTCTTGCTGTCTCTTAACGTTAGGCCTAACTATTCTTGTTTCATCGCTCTTTGTGCGGTCCTTCACTTTTTCTCGTACTTCTTTGTTAACCTCCAAGTTTCCTGTCCCGTGTGTTAGCACCGGCATCCATGTAATGATTGTACACTTTTGTTTTCAACGACATTGGTAAGCTCCCGGTCAGGATTTGGTAATGCCTGCTGTGTGCACTCCAACCCAATTTTATTGTGCAAATTTATTTATCATGATCAGGGTTCCCTCATACTCAGGGTAATTGACCTAGATAAACGCAGTCCTTTATACCGACTCTAGAGGCTGACTGGCGATCCAGAAATCTTGTTCCCTTGCCAGGCTATTTAACATTATCTTTGTCTTCTGCATATTAATCTTCAACCCACTCTTACACTTTCTTGGTTAAGGTCCTCAATCATTTGCTGTAATTCGTCCCCAGTGTTGCTAAATAGGACAATGTCATCTGCAAACCAAAGGTTGCTTAGATATTCGCCGTTGATCCTCACTTCAATACTTCTTCTAAGCATGTAGTGAAAAGCATTGGAGAGATTGTGTCTCCTTGCATGACCCCTTTCTTGATAGGTATCTTTCAACTTTTCTTGTGGAGAAGCAAGGTTGCTGTGCAATCATTGTAGATATTTGCCAAGATATTCAAGTATGCCTCCTGTACTTCTTGATTACGCAACGCCTCTATGACCGCTGATATCTCTAATGAATCAAATGGTTTTTAATGAGCTATGAAAGCCTTATAGAGAGCTTGATTGTACTTTGCAAGTTTCTGTATTACCTGATTGATGAAAAAAGAAAAGTACGCAAATAGATGTAGGGCCTTGTGTACGTAAAGAATAGCACTGACATCAATGCGCATACTCGGTACTTTCTCGTGCTTCTTTGGCTAACGCTTCTTTGGTAAAGTGCGACAGTTGCTAATGTGAATGTACACATCATTAACGTAGGGGAAGCATTAACGTTGCGAATCATATTGGCCCTATGGCCCCTGTTTTCATAGCAAATTGATGTCTAAGGGGAAATGATGAATGCCAATAAAAATTGTAAATTAAGCTTCCCCTTCTCAATCAAAATGAATTGCAAGTTAGCGTCTAACGCGCTCATTTCTGAGGTCATTCGGCGATTGTAGCATTCGTAGGCATGACGAAACGTGCAGCCCTGGCAACGAAAGATGGAATGGGAATTGGTTTCCTTGGCTGAAAAGGTTTGACACCAAGCCGCACCAGATGGTGCCCTGTCCACTGAAATTTCCTTTACGTTTGCATTATTTTGCATTGAACTAATTCTATTTCATTGACTCACCATTACTCGAGAGCGAGTGAGACGACTTTCGCCCGATCCTGAGTATCGCGCCGTCGAAGCGGCGGCGAAAGGTCGGCAGAAGATCTGGAGTTACGAGCCGTGAAACTGAGCGAAAAGCGTTTGAGCGTCCAGAAGCGTCTAGATACTTTAAATACTGAGTGTTTGTTGCTACTTGGGCTGCTCGTTCGTTACTCCTGGGCAAACAGCAGTCTTCGCACCCCTAGTGTGAAGCTGCCCTTAATTAGTTTTTTCACAGAAATCATGCGTAGTACCTTGTCCAAACACCGGATATTAAAAGGCGCCAAAGTCATAATGCTATTGAGTTTGATAGACCCCTGATAAAAAAACAGTATACACTCTGCAGCCTCTAAGGCTTCTTGAGAGAACGTACAATTTTTATTGTGATTACCATTCTTAGCTTGCCTTCCCCACTTCGCAGTTTCTATCGCGCTTCCAGGTTCTTTAAGCTAGCAGTCGTTCGCATAAAAGGAACACTTCATTACCATTGGAATTGGTCGGCGAATTATTCGGATCCCAGAGAACAACGCCCAATGCTGCATCCGCTTGGTCACGGCCAATGGCTGAGCAACGAGGGAAATATCCTCACCGGTGAAAACTCGGATGCCACACGAAAGGAGGCGGACTTCAAGCACACGCCACTACATGACGCAGTGTGTCAAGTGAAAAGTGTGAGAGGAACCCGGATACAGTACACGGTTCATACATTAATTAACCTTTTCGGCAGTGGCTCGTTCAGATGCCTCTGTCTACCTTTAAATTGGCTCACGTGAAAAGAAAACAATTATTTCACCACTATGTACCTGTGTCCTCATCACTTGTACCTATACTTTACATGAATCCTAAGTCTCTGATCGCTGCTACTATATACACGTACATCAAGATTACATAATATTAAATGAATTTTTTACGAATCTTACGGGTAATGAATCACCCACCGCCCGAGATTCGCGTACATGTGCACCACCGCTTCAGGGCTAATTGAATTTTTGACAAAGACATCTCAAATTTTGTCTCTGACCCATTTTTTCCCTGAATAAAACTAAAATTCTTTCTATCTGTTTATCGCGATGATGTAGTGGTCGCTTCCTAGGTCCTCTAATGTGTTCGTAAACCCACGTAAACCCACGTAAACCCACGTAAACCCACGGGAAAACAGCTCAAGCAAGTGGATTGGACTGAGTTCCGCAAATCACGCGAGAACCAGGTCCAACCCATCGACGACATAGAACACTGGACTGACACTCTTAAACGGGATGTTAACAACGCCACACACATTGTACCTCCTGAGGCACAACTCGAAGAGATCGATAGCCGGCTCCTCCACATGTGGGAGGCAAAACAATCGCTCAAAAAGAGATGGGAGACACAGAAACACAACAGAAACCTCAGGAAACGCATAGCGCTCCTCAATAAGGAGATAGAGATGTATGCAACACAGCTATGCCGACAACATTGGAAGAAACCTGCAATGCAATGGACGGGCAATTAAGTTTAGGTAAAACGTGGCGCTTTCTCAGATTCCTACTCGACCCAGAAGACAACAAATCTGCCCACCGACAAACCATAAACAAACTCATACACGCGTACAAGGGCACAGAGGAGGATTTCCTTAGGGAGGTAGAGCTCAAATACGTCTCTCAGGTTCCTCCTCAGCAGCACCCAGACTACGCAGGCCAGTCCAACACCACCCTAGACGAGGAATTCACCGAGGCGGATATCCGCGCCGCCCTGCACAAACTTAACTCCAAATCTGCCCCAGGTCCCGACACCATTACCTACAAGACACTACGTAATCTTGACGACGAGTCAATCACGCAACTCACAGAATACATTAACCAATGCTGGACCACCGGCAGCTTGCCCCCGCAGTGGAAAAAGGCCCAGGTGAATCCTCATTCCTAAACCAGGCAAACCACTAAATACTAACAATCTTAGGCCCATCTCCTTAACGTCGTGCATGGGCAAATTGATGGAGCACATGTTCCTGGATAGACTAACAAATTACCTAGAGGACAATGACCTATTTCCATACACCATGATCGGCTTCCGTAGGCATCTCTCGACCCAGGATACCATGCTGCAGCTGAAACACCACATCATAGACTGCACAGGCCGCTCCACTAAGGCCATTCTCGGCCTAGATCTTAAGAAGGCCTTTGATAACGTCACACACAGCACCATCCTAAATCAGATCAACACCCTAAACTTGGGCCTTCGCACGTACAATTATATCAGAGCATTTCTAACGGACAGAACAGCCACCATCACCGTAGGAGCGCTCACATCGTCCGAGATAACCATGGGAAGCGTGGGCACCCCGCAGGGTTCCGTGATATCTCCGATGCTGTTCAACCTCGCCCTCCTAGGCCTTCCGTCACAACTTCAGAAAATCCCCGGACTCCATCACACTCTTTATGCCGACGATATCCACCCTCTGGGTATGCGAGGGCAGTGATGGATTCATAGAACAAATATTACAGGAGGCTATTCACACAGTAGAACGGTATCTGCAAGGGACAGGACTATCCTGTTCGGCGGAGAAATCCGAGCTACTGCTATATCGCCCTACACTCAAGGGCCGACCACCCAAACATCACCAAGCACAAACACACGCCGATATAACACTCACGACAAGCGACGGTCACATCATACCAACCGTGGATAAAATTAAGGTGTTAGGACTGATCATCGAGAGTAAGGGCACAAACGGCGAGACAGTTCGCAACATTGACGCAAAAAGTATCGAACACGATGCGCCTTATTAAACGCATCACCAATAAACACAAAGGCATGAAAGAGTCTAGCATCCTCCGCCTCATCCAATCATTCGTACTCAGCCAGATCACGTATGCGGCAGCCTATCACCGATGGTTCGTCGCAGAAAAAGCAAAACTCAACAGCCTCATTAGGCGAATACATAAACAAGCACTAGGATTGCCGCAACACGCCAGCACAGACCTCCTTCTTAAACTGGGATTACACAATACCCTCGAGGAGCTTATCGAGGCGCAACAAATATCACAATACGAGCGATTGGCCAAGACTAAGTCAGGCCGCCAGATACTCGAGAATCTCGGCATCTCTTACCACACCCAACACGGCGACAAACATGACATACCACGCGATATCCGAACTAAACTCACAGTTGCCACCGATACCCAAGAACATGCACCCCGAACACAACGAGGGCAGACGCGTCAGTAGAGCCAAAGCTATGACTAAGATTTTCGGTCACAACGAGGAAGCGGTCTTTGTCGATGCAGCACGCTATCGGGACCGTCACCGCTTCGTAGCTGCGGTCGTAGACCACACACATCAATGCAAAGCAAGCGCATCAATCGCCACAAGACACGTAGAAACGGCGGAGGAAGTGGCTATCGCGCTGGCGATAGCTCACACCAATGCCTCGTACATCATCAGCGACTCTCAAACGGCCGTGCGAAACCTACGCCAACGGCAGAATCTCCCTGAGGCATTGCGGATCTTAATACAGGCAAAACTTATGAGGCAGACAAACTGCGTACAAATCCTCTGGATCCCAGCCCACACACCTCTTGATCAGCCGGAGTTCAGTCCAAACGAGGGTGGCGCACAACGTGGTTCGAGGTCTCACGTTCCGAGCCGGGTTCGAAGAAGCAGCACTCGAACGGACACCTCCGCGGTGGTGTGGGAATGGGACGATCGGCTCACTAAATTCTGTGACATTACTCAACATTATCGAATGCAAAGGCGTGAGTATCCACCACCTCACCCCAAGCTCAATAGGGCCCAGTCCGTTCAATGGCGGCAGCTACAACACGAACATACACGAACCCTGTCATCATGAACCATATATACCCCGAATTATATACAACCAATCTATGCCAGTATTGTAACACCAGAGCCACACTAGATCACATCCTATGGGCATGTCCAGCATTAATCAGCAATACTGAGGGGCCTTTGGGCGCGTTGGGGGACTGCGCTGCTCAGTTCAGGCCGGGACCAGCAACTGCTGGGCTATCCAGCAAGCCGAGGAAGCTGCGGGAGACACGGTCTCTCCGCTGGCTCCTAGGTGGGAACCCAGCCCAGCAATCTGCCGGGAAATAAATAAGTTCTTCTCTCTCTCTCATCTGTTTAAGGACGTTATCCAACAAAGGCCTCGTAAGCTCAGTACATGTTAATGACATTACACGATTCCTTTAGACCCTGATAATACAGAGCTCTCGTCCCCAGGACCCTCACAACAGGAGAATGTTAGTCCGGCATCAGTGGCCGACACAATTATCACAAAACAGTTTTTCCAGATACATAACAATCTTCTCTGCTTTATCTGTATTACGAAAGAGTTATATAGGGGGCGGAAGGCACATTTTTTCGTCAACGGACGTCACCATTAGGTTTCGTATCAAGTTCAACTGCGATGAGGCCCTATCACGCCCCGCACAGCTGCTTGTATTGAGGTGCGAGCCCAAGTGTGTGAGCGTGAGCGAGAAGGATGGTGGCTTGATGTTCACCCAATGTTGGAGTTACGTGATAAAGTCAGCGCTAAGCAGGCGGGGGGGGGGGGGGGGGGGGGCTGAGGTGAGCGTGCGCCTACTCCTCTAGTGTGGCCGTGCGCCGTCTGCACCCTATCTTCAATGTAGTATCCGGCACCGAGATGGCTGGTGGCAGCGCTTGGTGGCTTGACGCATAGTTAGTGCTTGAAGTGGCGTGATCTCAACTGTTTCGAGACGTTTTAAAGAGATAAAAAGCGTTCGCTCCTCTCGGTTGGTGCAATTCATCACGCCAGCGTTGTGACATCGAATGTTCGCGGTCAGAAAGGGAGCTCTCTTCATTTTTGCCTGGGTGTGCATGACGCCATGCTTAATATTTAAATCGTAAGAGAATCTTTACTGCAACTTTTTAGGTCATTAGAACTACGGACCTTACTTCGTGAAGGTGTATAATACTTTGTGATCGTTATCATTGCTTCGCCTATAGGGCAAAACGCCGACTATTTTTTTCAGGGGAGGTTGGGACATGCTCCAAGGTGCTTTGGATTGGGTTCATGTGTGCGCACATTGGCTTGTATTTTTATTGCGATAGAAATTATATGGATACTCCAAGTCGATTTCTGCCGTCGGCGTCATCGTCACCTTCGCCGTGAGGTTCCGTATGAACTCCAACGGCGAAGAAATCGTCGCCGCGCGCCGTATGCTGTATGTGTGAGTGAATACGCGCGAGGGACGTGCGCTTTCACGGGGAGCGAACGCACGGCGGACAGCAAACGCGACTTCTTCCATCACCCGAGAGGCCGTGGGGGGACGGAGTGAGGGAGGGGAGGCGACGTTTAGCTGCGGCACCGAATGCGTATTTACATAAAAAATGCCGCTGTTTCACTCGAAACGAGAAGCACCAATCAGGCAGGCAGGCAAAAAACTTTCTTATTATCCGGAGGCGGCGCTCGACCCCCGTTAGGGGGTGAGACCGGTAGGCCACTCCCACGACGGGACGGCAGGTTAAACTCCACGGCCATGTCGCGGGCCCTCTGGATGGCCCTAAGCTGGTGTTTTGTCTTGGCTAGTGAGGAGATAGTTCCAGTCCGCCTCCATAGAGGAGACTCGCTGCTCTCGCGCAACGTACGGCATTGCCACAGCATCTGTTGTAAGGTACATTTGGGGTGGCCACAGCACGGGCACCCGGCTCTATGCCATCCATGTATTAGAACATTTTAGAGGCGAAGCATACGCCTGCGTCTGTAACAGACGTAGAGTGATAGACTGAGCTCTGTTTAAGTGTGGGTGCGGGAGTGGGTACTTCCGCCGCTCCATCTGGTAATGTTTGCAGATTTCATTAAAGGTGAATAACAACGGATCTCTGAAATACCTAGTAACATCATCAGCCTCTTCGGTTCTCCCCGACGTGCAATGTGAGAGCTCGCGCCCGGGAATGAGCCAACTCGTTGGCATTAAGGATAGTTCTGTGTACGTGTCTGCCAACGTGTGCCGGGAAACAGATGATGCGCTTTTTGTCTGACCAATTAGAAGCATAGAGAACGCGCGCGGCTTCGCGACAAACCGAGCCCGTCATGAAGGCCCGTGCGGTTGCGCGCGAATCTGTATAAATGGTGGTGCGGTCGGTGGCAGCGAGAGCTAGTGCCACAGCGACCTGCTTGGCACGACCAGCGTTTGAATTTAATAAAGTCATAGACGACAAATGTTCGCCTTTGACTGTTGTTACTTTATTGTTGTGGTCCGTATATTCGTACTGAGCTGCGCCTAACAAGGCCACGTTTTTCTCCATGGCGGCTGCGGTACTGAGTGGGGCTCGCACCCGTGCCTGACGGCTCCCCACGTTATGTATGGGATGCATGTTGCGGGGTATCAGGAATACTGTAAATTTGGCGCGCAGCTCTTCGGGCAGCTGTCGCGGGCTTTCTTGGGTTACGGAAGATTGGAGCCCGAGGTGTTCTATAGCGATCGTCGCCCAGCTTCAGTGGAAGACAGCCTTACAATTTGAGAGACTTTTGAGCTTCTATGATTTCGTTGAATGTATTATGAATGCTAGCTCGTTGAGCTGGTCATGCGGGTGCTGCCCGGTAAACCGAGCACCTGTTTAACGCCGGCGGATGATCAGGTCGAGAAGGCGTAAATCTCCTATTTGCCACAGGTCGGCGGGAGCCACATAGTTGATGTGGCTCATGAGGAACGGGTGGAGCAGTCTGCGGAGATTCTCCTCAGACAGTTCCCGCGCTTGTTAGTAACTCTGTTAATTAATTTAGCCATTGCTTCGGCC
>NC_051160.1:145030151-145150605 GCF_013339745.2 Dermacentor silvarum
AACCGCGAAATAGTAACAAGCATCTTCGTTCAGGGGGCAGCCGGTTCGTGGTCTATCCCCCACAGTTGTTTGTGCCATTAATTAGGCATCACCATCAGCAGCAGCAGCACCATTTATCATACTACAAGAGAGCAGCGGATGAGTACACCAACACATGTCCGTTTTTGGGCTGACGTCAATCGATTTCCTTGCTTCTGAAATCCGAACACATGATGTTAAATTAGCCTTTTCAACGCGACCTCCTCCAGCTGTTCTGAAACGGCTCATTTTCGCTGCCAAGTGCTATGATGCGTTTATGGTAGCTTTAGCTTCAACGTTGCGTGCGTTCAAGAATGCGTTTGTGATAGGAGGTTGTCAGCTAAGTTATCAAGGAAAACTGAAAAGCAAATAAAGATGACGGAAATGGAATCCTACACGTTCCCGAAAACAGCCGATCACCTGCAAAATCCATGGACGAGTGCCGGTATGAAACACCTTCGTTCCGAACTATGGAACATTGCTCCAGTGATCCGCGAACCTTCCGCCAAGCTTTGACGATTATGTGACATTACTCAACTGGATCTTCAGCCAATCGCGAGGTGCTACTTAGTGTCTGATACAGTGAGCCAGACCGAAGTTATGCGGATACATAAACTTAGAGGGACATTCGGCACAGCATATCGTTATCATAGTTCAGCGTGGACTCCGGGGCACGGCTTTAGGGCCAGATGGAAGTAGCAGCATTCGATTGCTTATAACTCTGCTCTTACAAGGCGCAGTCAAAATATTGTTGTGGAAATATATGAGCGAGCAAGGACATGTCCTTTATTACGAGAAACGTGCCATAAATTTTGTAGAACGCGTGACCAGGCAAAGTTAAGCTTGACAGCGTTTTTTGCGGCTATATAGTTTGACGTAAACTTATGTGCACTTGAAAGAAAATTTACTGCTGAATAAAACTGGACAGTCTCGGAGGTATTTACAGAGACACAGGACGAACAATAATAGCCTGAGTTCTATTAGTCATTATTTTTTGAATGACATGTAATGAAGAATAGGTTCGCGACATCCATGGCTTCAGCTACTCCTGTTCTGAGAACTGAAAGCATGCAAAACATTAAGCGCTCAAATATCACAAACATTCGAAGCTCCGCGCTTGAGTGAAGGAAGCCACAAAAGAGACTAAAAGGACACTAATAGGGACACACAACGTTCCGTAAACACAAAAGAGTTCGGTGGTGGTGGTAGTGATGTTGGAGGAGACGGGGTTAGCCTAGAATACTTAGCCGGCAATTATTCCGCCTGATCCTCCTTTGAGTTGAGATCAGGGGTGTGTCACCAGGTGTCGATGAGCCCCGTGTCTCGCAGGAAGGCTATCAGCAGTCGTGCGCTCTCTTCCTGATTGCCGCGGGCCTCCGTGGAAAACGACGTCTTCAAAGGTCCTGTGCGTAAGACCGCTCTTCTGTAGGCTGTCGACCATCGCTTTTCTTTCTGTGTCAAACTGCGGGCATAGCCAAATGAAATGTTCGATGTCGGCAATGTCACCACAGAAAGCACAGAGTGGGGAAGCGCAAAGCCCAGTCTTGAATAACCAAGGTGGGATGTACGCGGAGTCGGTCCTGGTGCGGTATAACAGCGTGGTTTCTTCGCGAATAAATCTATGAGTCACACAAGCTTCGTGTGGGTTCTTGTGGATCGCCCTAAAGTGAAAGTGTGTTGCACCCTTAGGGATGAGAAAAATTTTGGAGCTTTCACTTTCGGGACACATGTCAGCGCTAGGCGTGCAAGGGCGTCAGCTTTCTCGTTTCCATCAATTCCTACGTCTGATGGTATCCACTGAAATATTACGTTAAATAATTTGCTCGTTAGGTCGTTAATCAGTGCCATATATTGTCTTGTAAATTTATATAGAGCTAGGCCACGATGTAATCTCTGTAACGCTGACTTGGAGTCCGTCAACACCACGACATCTTGTGCAGAAAAGGCCCGTAGTTTCCGCAAAGCCGCGGTGATTGCGGCGCTTTCTATTGTTGTAGAAGAAACTACGTGATCCAGGCGGCCAGACCATGACACATCAAGGGAGGGTTTGCAGAATTCCGCTGCACAGCTATCTGTTTGTGCGCACACCGAACCGTCTGTGTACACTTGCAGGTGGCTTTGAGTGGTCCAGCACAAGAAACTTTGCTTCGGGAGTTGAAATGGTGCGTTTCGCTGGTAGGTGGGGTACACTGAGGCTGCAAGTAACCTCCGAAAAAGACCGTGACGGGTCAAGGCGAAGCCGATGAGGCCATTCCAATCCTAAACATCGGAAGGTGTTCAGCGCCGGATGGAAATGTGAGCAAGTTCTTGCCCTTAGCCGCCGGAGATGTGCCTTGCCTGCGTGGGACTCGCCCAGCCTTAATAGCTGCGTCAGCAAGGCCTGAGATGCGAAGACGCGGGGTGGAAGAGACTCTGCCTCATTAGTGACTTTCTTGTTTGAAGTCGTCTGTGGAACTCCCATCGCCAAGCGAAGTGCCTTTCTGTGCACTGCCTCCAAGCGCTCGAATTGACTCGATGATGGTGATATCAGCGGTAGCTGATAAGAGAATGCGGCTTGTTATTAGTGCAGCGTTCAGTTTAAGCATGGACTTAGGATTGTTTCCCCAACGTACCCCTGCCAAGCGACGACGTGCGTTGACTCTTTGCACTGATGCAGCCACCCCACTTTCGACCGCGCGTCGCCATAGTAGCTTGCTGTCGACGGTGACGCCCAGGCATCGAACATTAGTTGCACGAAGAATTGGATGTCCTCTGATATTCAGCGTCAGGCGTGTTGACTTTCGTGTCACTACCAGGAAAAACATGAGCGCAGATATTTCCGCTGATAAAGATAGGCCAAGCGTCGATAAGTGGCGTTCGATGATGGAGATTGTGCACTGGGCTATACAGGCCAAACGTTTGTGTTGGTACCCCGCGATCCAAATGCACATGTCTTCTGCGTAGATGGCAATTTTAACTGCCGTCCAACCTACTTTCAGTGCATCTGGAAGGCTGACCATGGCAACGTTAAAAAGCAAGGGAGGTAGGACACCTCCTTGTGGGACGCCGAGGGAAATGGGTTGCTTTTCGCTCAAATACTTCCGAGCTTAACCTGGACACATCGATCTCTGAGAAATTCATGGACGAATCGAAGAGCATTTCCCGAGACGCCCATGGCTCGGAGTCCGTTGATGATGCCTGTATGAAGCACACAGTCATATGCCTTGTCAACGTCCATAAAGATGGCGAGTGTGGAAGGCCGTCCACGCGATGGGGCTCGATGTGGCTTAGTAAATCCAAGACACTGTCCTGGGAACTCAACCTGTGGATGAAATCCGGCCATACACGATAGCAGTCCATTTCCTAGCTCAAGATACCATGTTAACCTCGTACATATTAGTCTTTCCATCAACTTTGATACACATGACGTTAGCGATACTGGCTGATATGAGGCGAGGTTCGCAGGATCTATTCCGACTTGAGCACTGGTACCACTCACGCTGTCTTCCACTCTTTGGGATCTCTCCTGAGTTCCAGACGTGATTAAATATGTCCAGAAGGGCTCGTCTTCATTCGCATGGCAGATTTTTCAGCATCTGATTGCTGATCGAATCGGGACCCACAGCACAGTGTCTTCTTAATTTGCTAAGCGCCAAATCCAACTCACGAAAGGTGAGTGGCATATCCATGGTATGCAATGCTTGAGACAGCAGAGAGTTCGCCACTCCTATTGATCTGTCAGATGTGTATACGTCTGCAAAAGCTTGTGCAAGGGTTTGTAAATCTTTTCATTGCTTTAAAGCAAGTGCTTAAAGCAAGTGCCCACACCACACTGAGTTTTCGGTTTCCTAGGCACACTTGCACAGCCGCGACTTCCAAGGCGGTAGAACAAAGGTCTTGCACGGGTAAGGCGACGTGAAATATTTCTCGCCTGATGTATATCATCGCACTTCCATTTGCAAATGACGGTATACTCGGATTTCCGTGTCTGATATACCCTGGGATCGTCCTTCCATTTGGGAGACTGGCCTCCGAGAGGGCTAGAATTGGCATAGGTATGTCTCGAAGGAAAATGCTGAGTTCACACAGACGATGAAGAATACAAGCGCAGTAAGGGCACTTTTGGACGACGAAATAGACCAAGTGGGCGAGAAATTGCCAATATGCTACTAAGGGTATGTGGAAGTAGAGCAGAGTATTTTTTGACTCAAGAGCCAGCACTGCTTCCAGCATATCTTTCGTTGAACTCGCAGGCATCTTCGCGACGTGGGAACGTACTGCCGTGAACAAAGCGCGTATCACATGCTGGCAGTTTTCCTGCTGACTGCTTCCAAGTGGTACTTGAGGTCGGTTCACTGCGGCCCCATAGGTGCGCGTTCCGGAATCTTTTGGAACTAGTTTTCAGCTGCGGTGACCGTTTGTGTTGGCTGAATAACTTTGTTTATTGGTGTGAGATGCGGGAAATGAGAAGCGTACTTTGTTTTCAAGCCAGTTAGTTGTGGCCCACTGGACGTCTTCTTCGTGTTCGATGGTGCGCTTGCATTCTTTGGACCCAAAACAAAACATCTTATTCCTTCGCTGAGCAGCTGTCCACGGAGGACATCATCCGTAGCTAGCAGGATGGTCGCCGCCGCAGTTTGCACACGTCTTGAAAGCCTGAGGTCCCCCACAGCGCTTGCACCTCTGTTACCCGCGACAGTACTTAGCTATATGTCCGAAGCGCTGACACTTAAAATAGCGTGGTGGTGTCTCCACCCAGTCGACAAGCTCCTGTGAGGTGAAACCAACGTTGATCTGCTCCGGGCGTCCAGAATTTGGAGCAAATGTGAGAACCACCGAGTTAGAGCGCCTTGACTCCCATTCAGATAGCTCTGTGGGACACGGGCTGATACGGCTATGCCTCCAATATTCTTGGTCTTCAGAAGGACGTCGGCTTGTCCTTCTGTCTCTACATCTAAGAGCAACGCTCCCTGTCCTGTGAAATGGCTCTTGACTGGTGCTCCACCGAGAATCGTTTCAAGCTCAGAATACAGGACAAAAGGGTTCACTTGCCTTAAATCAGCTCTTTCGGATGTTGCAGCGATTAACACTATAATGCCCTCCGTCCTGTCTTTACGATGGCGCACAATTCAGAAACCGCCCTCATCCACGTCTATGTCTGAAAGATTTGCCACGTTGTGTCATTGATGATCGTTGACTCGTCTTCAGAATCACCACGTGTCTTGTCGCTTGCAGTCAGGCGGGCTTGTACAAACCAGCTGGCGTTTCTGACACGGTATCACCCCTTGGGAGGTCACTGGCGGAGTGCTCGTCGGTGCCAGCTTGGGTCCTTCTAGTACCTTGTGAGGCGGCGGGTGGCGCAGCACCCGTCAATCTCTGACACGGAAGGTACCTTTTCGAGTCGTCCAACATCTTGAACATTTCTGACCAGTAAGATTACCAGGAAAAAAACGATATACGTAGGCCGAGCTACTCAAACAGGCGAGCAGCAGCTTCGTCGTCGTCTTCCCACAAAAAGAGTTCGAAAACACGGACATAAGTTGAGCGTTGCAGATGACGTGGCTGACGAATGTACACATATCTACATAAAAGAGGCTAACAAGACATAACAAAAATTAGTCACGCTGTCCCAATACCAAAAAATAAATTACGCAGAACCCATCTCAGGATGAATGTCGACAGTAATGCGATTAGCTTTCAAGCAAAGTAACGACAAACTATTCCTGAAGTCAGGTTAATTTAAAATCTGAGACTTCCGTTGCTGCGGCTACATCCGACATTGTATCCGGCTTTGGCCTACTTTGCTGCTGCAACCGCATGCCAAGGTCACCCATTAGGATGACGTCATGACGAAGAATGAAGAAGGCAGTGAGGATGATGAGATGGCGATGAAGGACGGACCCCGATGAAACCACGAAAGCGGTACGAGAACGACGGCCGAACTGTAATGAGATGACGATTCTGAAACTATGACAATGGTATAACGATGACAGCGTGACAGCGACGGCATAATGACATGGAGATGGCGAAAAGAATATGAGAACAATGGTTCGCGATGACTGCATGACGGCAACCGGATGACGAAGCTGGACTGACGACGATGGCACGACCATGACTGCATGGAGACGACGGTGTGCAAACGGATGCATGACAGCAACGGTTTGACAATGACGCAGGGAGGACGATTGAATGGCGATAGCATGATTGCAATACAATGACGAAAAAGGAATCCGATGGAACGACGAAGATAGTGTGACGACAGCGCCATAACGACCATGGGATGACGATTCTGAACCGATAAGGCTGATTAAACGACAGCGTGGGGTGACGACGGCATGGAGAGAGTGCGATGAGTAGGTTAGAATGACGGCCATAGAAAAACAATGACGGCATCACGACGAGGTGACAAGGAATGCATGACGACGAGGCAATGGCTACGATGGCTTGACAACGACCATCACCACCATCATCATGAGCCTATTTTTATGTCCACTGCAGGACGAACGCCGCTCCCTGCGATCTCCAATTACCTCTGTCTTGCGCTAGCTGATTACAATTTCTACCTGCTAATTTCCTCACCCACCTCGTTTTCTGCCGTCCTTGATTGCGCTTCCCTTCTCTTGGCATCCATTATGTAACTCTAATGGTCCACCGATTATCTAGCCTACGCATTACATCGCCTGCCCAGCTTCCTTTCTTTCTCTTAATGGCAACTAGAATTTCCGCTATGCCCGTTTGCTCTCTGAATCACACTGCTCTTTTCCCGTCTCTTAACGTTACAGGCCATGACAACGACCACAGGATGACGAAAAGTGTATTACGACGGTGGGTTGACGACGACTGCCTCACGAAGACTGTTTGACGAAGACGCCGTGACGGCGACGGCATGGTGAATGCCAAATGACGAAGTGGGATTTATAAGAATGTAACGACCAAGACAGGCATCACGACGACTGCATGACAAGAGTGATATGATGAAGCTAGAATGACGATGACAAAACAACAACGACGGCATCACGAGCACGTAGATTGTGGCCCAAGATGTCAGACAAATGCGGCGACGTAGACGGTGTAGAAGGCGGGATGACGACGGGGGATGACGACACTCATATGACGAACGTGGAATGGCGGCGATGGCAGGACTGCGACGGCATAATGAAGATGGTATCACAGCAGATGCATGACAGCGACTGTTGACGACGACGCAATGAAGACGATAGCTTTACATCGGCGGCCGTATATCACGATTGAATGACAGCAGCTTAATTACGACAGAAAGACAAAAAGGAAGAACGTCATTAGGACGACAAAGGCAATATGACGATGGCAATATAATGACGATGGGATGACGTTTATGAAGTGATGACGATGGTAAAATGCTACGTCATGATGACGGCATGACGGCAGTTGTATGAAGACGACTGTGTGGCATAATGATGAGGGCACGACAAGAATCGACTGGCGAAGCTGGAATGATGACGTTAGAACGGCCACGGCGGCCTCACGACGAAGGCGGTAGATCTCATGCATGACAACTAATGCATGACAACTTGGTGACGACGGCATGAGGAGAGTCGAATGAGAAAGCTTGAAGGACGACGATGAGACTACCACGACGTCGGGCGGAACATGCCACGCTCGAAAACCTACTCTTCGAGCGTGCGCGCTGTTATTCGATACCCTTGCTGGGAACCGAAACCGCGAGCAGACGTCGAACCCATTGAGTCCGCTTCCCCTGCATCTGCATCAACGGGCGAAACAGGCTCCGAGTTAGAAGTGGAATAAACCCAACGGGCTACACATGCTTTGAACCTTTAGCTCCTGTGCAATCAGTTTTCGGAAAAGTTCCTGAAATTTCCCAAATTACTTTCCTTCACCTAATAAAAATTTGCTTTATCTTTGTTTCCTTGTACGTACTCTTCATTCAAACAAGATATGTTAATACCATGATTTATTCCTTGTACTCGATGGACACGTGTAAGACGTTAGCATACAGCATTTCACAAAGTACTTTAATATCTGCATTAGTAATCTGTAAATTTATGACAGCAAAATAAATGTAAATGATCCGCATAAGTGCCCAAAGCCGGCAGTTATCAGTGGAACGAACTGCTGAAAATGACCCGTTACCACATAGCGAAGTGCAGTGCAAAGGCGTGCGCCGTGAACGAGGCCAATTCGGAGCGCATGGCTGCCGGCACTTCTTGCGCCACCTGTGGACGCTCGGTGATCGACGGGAGACCAAATGCCGTCACAATGCGTCACAAAGGCTGTCATTTGCACCATATACCACAATGCATCAGTTCGGCGTCCCCACCGCCCACCAGTGACGCTAATAGCGCCGGCAGCTATGCGCTCCGAATATCACGTTTCAATCGTGGAGACCTTTGTGCTTACAGCGCAGGCATCGGGGGCTGATGAGTTAACCGATGTGCCGAGTATTTGTATATTTCCAAACAGAAGATGAAGTTCCAAACTGCCGCGCTTATCCAAAATGGTAAACTGGTAGCTTTGCAAACAAACCAAATTATACGGCAGCTATAACGTACTGCGCACTGCCAATGCTTTGCAAAACCAAATCTCTCGTATGCTGCTAGATCTGAACTAATGTGAAATGTCACGAAAAAAAAAAGTGAAGTCGAGGTCATTTTCATTTCAGTTGCATTATTTTGCAGTTGCAGTTTACTCGCTTGGTTAAATGATTTTGCACTGTGGCTGAGCTCAAGTCAACTTCGATTGAACGCTGCGAAAATAATTAAAATGTGTAATATTTAGAGCTAAAACAAGTCTGCTAATGTAAGTTTCAGTTTTTCATTTCTACACACTGTTCCATTTCAGGAAAGTTGAATTAAATTCCCAGAAGTAGCATTTGATGAAAATTCACTTTGGTCCTAACACATTCAGTATTTACGTACAAAGGCTACTAGCCGCTGGCTCGTTTAGTTTGGAGAAACGAGCGCTGCAAGCCGTTGAAAACAGATCAGACCTAAAACGTAGATCAGAAATACATGTAAAAAGAAGCAAGCTATCCGTGTAACATGTTTCTTTAATAAAAACAAAACAGGAGTTCGAATATAACTATATAGTTGTGCACAATGCCTACAACTTTGGACATATTATCAACCTGACAGAGAGCGGACGAATTAGGGCATTCAAAATTTGGCACTAAAATACTGCAGATGTTAAGCTCTCATATAGAAATTGTTGAACTCGCACATAAAAACTGCACGCCACGTTGTTTTAAGAAGTGTGTTCACGACATTGTACTTATTTTCTAATATGCAATCTATGTTTTTTCTTTCTTGTTATGTTCATACTTTACTTACAGGTATTCTTTGTAAGTCAAAAGGGTCCCGAACCCACCCTCGGACTTCGTGAAAAACACAGTCCGTGGATAGCACACGCTGCTGTGAACATCTGAGCCAAATTTTGCAGTGGTGCGAGGCGCGTGGACCTCACAAGCGGAGCGCGCAGCCACCATTTCATCAAATGCTCTCTTTTCAGCAGATTATTGCTCCTCACTGTTTTCTGGACGCTTTATTTTGTAATATAGCATATTACCACAAACGGCTGCAATTGGCCAATAGCTGACATTAATCAAGGGCGTTTGGACAACACCACCTAGATAGCACAGGCCACTCCGATCTATGACGTCATGCTACGTGGCCCGAAATTTACATTGACAAGGCTGGCGTGATCAAAGCGGTGACGTCAAAATCACTGTTGCTTACGCGGGAGCATCTCCATTAGATATTATGGCAGTCGGGCAGGGAACATGAGGTCATGATCGCAGTGCGGAAGCCTTGTGCTATCTACGTGGTGTTGGTTTGGATCAGTGCGCTTGTTCCCTCTTTTACTGTGTGTATTTATTTGTACAGTTTAATAAACAGGCTGAAGGAAGCGAAAATATGCTTTCGAATTTCGATAAGAATCACATACTTCCGGAAGAAGCCGACTATCGTCTGCTCACGCTCGGCCGCGGCCGCCCGCGTAGGAATTAAGCTTTGGCCAGACTGCTTACTGGTGTCGCAGCCGTCGGGTCTCGCTAATTTCGACTAGTTTTGAACACTGAAGTAGCCTCAAACCACGGGAAACTTATGGTAAGCCCAGAAGCACACTTGCCAGCGCGCGGTAACGCCTGGCCGCCCCTGGTAACACGCCTTGGCAGCCTTCGCTTCGTATTGATCCTGGTGTTAACAGCGCAAAACCTTAGACGGGAACAGGAGAGGACAAAAACGACACCACGAGTGCTCACTTTCAACAACGTTCATTTGATGGAAACACGGCTTCTTATACATTTACCCAAAGGGATCATCACACGTGTCACAGACACTGTGACAGGTGTGATTCGGGAGATTATTGAGGCAGCCGAGATTGCTAGACTTCGTGGCAAATGTGTTAGCACGCCGTCCTTGTTGCTAATAGATAAAGAACATGGGCATTTGCACGTGAAATTTTTTGTGAGCCTGCAGAAGTGCGTGTGCCACATGATGTGCAATGACGTGTCTGTGACACGTGTGATTCATATGGCCAAGTTTATTAGAAGCCGTGTTTCCTTCATAAAAGTCTGGGTCCAATCCACGCTGTGAAGGTGGTTGGACATCGCAGCTGTAAACGTCACCCACAACGATTACCCATTGTGACATCACTTGAATTCACACACGTGGCTCTAGAAAGAGTGAAACCAGAGACAAGTGAAATGTACTTAACCACACCCTTTATTACTTCACAACAACATTATATTCACGCTGTTCTTCTGGCGTCTTTGCTTTCCGTGGTCTAAGCTTGGTAGCCTGGAATGAACTGAATGAGTTGATAGACTGTGGTCGCGTCACTCCGTGATTTCTATGCTCTTGGGTACTTTTCCACTCGGAGTAGCTTACGCAACCGTAATTTTTACCGGGAAACATACGCGGGAGAAGGAACGTGCTTCGCATTATTCGCAGACGCCTTAGCATAGATTATAGGGTTTGCACTTCACACGAGGGTTTTGAATGACGTCAACCCCTTTCGAAGCAGCTGAAAACCTAATCTTTGCCGGAACGCGTCGGAGGGTGCTCCCATTGTTCACACGTGTCTTATCATCCATCATGTGGTTTTGAAGCTTGTTTTGTGGTTTTTCTTTTGAAAACGAGAGCTGAGCTGTATGTTGTATGCCAGATTTCAAAGGAGATATGCTGTTTGTATTCAATTTTTAGCCCCCCTGGCGTTTTTTCCTCGCGCCAACGATAAAAGAAATTTCCATGGCTGGTAGAGGTTAAATTTTGGGATTTTACGTGCCAAAACCACGATATGGTTATGAGGCACGCCCTAGTGGGGGACTCCGGAAATTTGGACCACCTGGGGTTCTTTAACGTGCACCTAAATCTAAGTACACGGGTGTTTTCGCATTTCGCCCCCATCGAAATGCGGCCGCCGTGGCCGGGATTCGATCCCGCGACCTCGTGCTCAGCAGCCCAACACCATAGCCACTGAGCAACCACGGCGGGTGCTGGTAGAGGTACACAGCTTCGCTGTAAAACATTGGTGAAAGTCAGCGCTCGTGGTGTCGTCTTCTCGTCTCGTGTTCCCGTCTAAGGTTTCGCGCTGTTACCAGGATGGTGTTACCAGTATTGCAACAGCTTCGTATTGAGCTATTGAGAGCGCTTCAAAATGCGCAAGTTGGATGTGGCTACCCGTCGGTCAAGCTGGTGCAGGACAAAGCCAGTCCACACCACGTAGCACAGCCAGACAAGAGGGTATGAGCATGAGAGTGCACTCAAGCCCTGTCGTGCACAAAGCAAACGCTGCGCATAGGTACTGCAGCTGCGTGTAGTTGCGGTCTGCAACCTAGCGTAGATACTGCGACTGCCGCAGGGTGTCACGACGAGTCCGCTGGCTGAGCGCACTGCGGCTCGCTGAGGACAACCGCGTTAGGGTGGCAAGAACTGACCCAGTTCTGGCCACCTTTACCGCGTTTGGCGCGTCGCAGGCGCCAAAATGGGAAATTGTGGCGTCTATGTGATCATCCAAAATCCAATTTTAACTGTGAGCCATGGTGAGGTTCAGTAGGCGGAGCGTTGTGGACACACCCCGCTCCGTCGTAGCCTTCACGGCGCAAGTCATTAAAGAAGCAGCGGAAGCACCGCGAATGGGATGTTTGATTGTCAATAACTCTGCTTCTGCTTAACGCATTGAAGTACATTTTGCGGGAAAGTATTTCTGAAACAATCGATATTAACTTCAAATGCAGTTCTCCACTTCGATAAAGAGTGGTTCAGGGCCCTTTAAGAGTAAGCTTTAGCTCGGGTGCTCCTATCTAAATACATGGGAAAAGAGAAATCGGTTTTCTCGCCAACTACTGCACCCAATTTTATGAGGTTTGTTGCATATAAAGGAAAACGTTAAAGTATGGTGTCTGTTGGAACCGAATGTTTCATTAAGGCCATCAACTATTTATTAAAAGTTGTTGAATTTCGCAAACTTTCTCAAAATAAACTATGAAGTTTTCAACTCTGTAACTCAGCCATAACATCTAAAGCGGACTAAATGGATGTATTGTACATAGCTCTCAAGTACACCACTAATTGCGAGAATGACTTTTGAAAAACTCTTGTAAACGTTGTAACATATAAGATACAATTTATATATCAAAATTTTCCGGCTTCGGATGTTCTAACGGACACAGTTTACAGAACTGCGATGTCGGTTCTTGAAGCAGATTTAAGGATTTATAACTTCGCGTTTCTGTTTTTACCGCGAAGCTGCCTGTGGCTAGGATCCCGGGATGTTTTTCGCGTGCGTCGACAGGAAACTATCATCATCAATGGCTCATCCCCACTAAGCACTCATACACCTTGAACAAGCAAAAAATTCAGAGCCCTTCCTCTACTGTGAAGATAGAAGCCAGCGAAGCTGTGACTATGGTGGGTCTGCTGTAGTGAATATTGCCCCTCACGATGAGAATGGGCGTATCGTCGTTGGGCATCACCCAAACGAATATGTATATCATGGACGTTCCAGCTGAGAAACTCGCGTTGAAACCTGGCCGTCGCACCGGCGAAGTTGGCGCTAGCGTTGCCGCGGCGTGCAATACCGTTGTCGGGTTCCTGGAGGGCAAGGCGATGCTGACGTTTGGCCTCAACATCGCGCTACCTCCACTCGGGGTCCGCGGCTCTTCGCTGACGTTTTGCCTGGGTTTCCGAAGGCCTCACGCTAGAATCGGCACGGCGACGATGAGCCATTCCCGAGCGCGTTCGCGGTGGCATTGCTCAAACGCATTAGGACACGTCGTCAGTTGCTCATGAATGGATCATACCCCCATAAATGCTGCCTCCTCATTACGACGACAGAAGAGAAGTGAAATTTTACGCTGGAATAATTAGCGGCAACGCAGCTAGCTGTGAAAGAAGAGGACGACGACGAACACGGGGGCAGTGGCTTGAGCGCGTGTAAAGCACGAGCCCGAGCGCTAACTTCACTCTCTCCTAGCTCACACTCTCCAGCTCGCCGATGCTGCGCACCGCAACGAGACGAACCTAGTGAACCTTTAACAGTTCCGCTGTAAAAATTAATAGTCGTAGCCCCGTAAGGCAGGTGCTACATGCACTCTGCAAAGTGATGCGAACCGCGCATACCTACTTCCGAATCACGCATACAACATACAGGACAGCATATATTTGAATAAAGAACAAGCTAAAAAACAAGCATCCGAACCGCACAATTCACGATAAGACGCTCGTAATAGCAATGCGAAGCACGCAGCGATCCCCGCACACGTTTCCCGGTAAAGATGACTGTTGCGCAAGCTGCTGTGGTGACGACAGCTTTCGAAGTGGCGTGTGACGTACTTAGCCTTTCGTATATAAATAACCAGCCTAGCAACTCATGTCAATGTTGATGCAGCACCGCTATGGGTGACGGCGTGCTTTCAAAATCACCATTACTCTAAATTAGCACAAGTACCATTACTCTAAAGCCATAAAACTTTGCATGCCCCCTTCAATGGTTGCTGTGGTGGTTTGCAACAGCTTCGCTGGACATCCACTTTCGCAAAGCCGGGATGGCGAGCTTTTTTTTTTTTCTTCTTTTAAATGAATTCTTCACCATGCACGCAACGTCGTCCATATCCACTACAGTATTGCCAGTTGAGGCCTCCGAAATACATGGACGGGCGCCACTGCTCTCACAGTCTTTGTTGCGTGCCACAAGTTATCAAGCGTCATACCTACGCGACGGGGCATTGGTTATTGCGTCCACATTCCAACCGTACATTACCGCAGCGAATTTAATTCGGGATGCAGTCGCGGGAGCGGGGAACGTTTTGTTAATATTAAATCGTGGAAGTGAAGCTCAGAATGAGAATACGGCCTGACGACGGCGACTGCTGCTGTCTTAGTCGTAACGGAATGGATGACCAGTGCGAATCGAATTGCGAGCTTTTAAACAAGTCAGAGACCACAGAAGTTCAGGAGCGCCCAGGCCAACATCGAAATTTTTCATAAATTGCCTGGTTTTCAACAGTTACACCTTTTACTTCCGTCGGAGAAAAAAAAAGGGGGGGGGCAGCATAGACACACGAGCTTTTTTTTTTCACTTTAAGAAAGGCCGCTAAACTCGAACTAACTACTGACGCATTAGATTCCCCCACTGCCTAACGGTGCTTGTAGCTCACACACGTGACATGGGCCTCCGAATGTGGAGGTCTATTTTTGGAATTCGTTACGATGGGTTTTTATCCCGGCGAGAGTGCAATGCCGGGACGACCCGCGGCGGAGGTGAAGTAGTGAGCTTCAAGCACTCCGTCGCACGCAACAAAAGGCGGAAGCGAAGCACTCAGGTGAAAGACTCGGTCTTTTCACTCCGAGTACCACTCGGCCGCATGACACGAAGTGCCAGAATGAGATCCCATCCAAAACAGCCAGTGGTTGTTTGGAGGGCCTTTCTGGCATGGGATTGCGAGACATGATATAGCCAATAATGAGCGTTCCCATTTCGTTGACGGAACTGGTACCGTGGACCTTTCCTTTATACCAGCGCTCCGAGTCAACATTTGATGGTGTCTTTACCTCGCCCTATGAAAAAGACAAAGAGTAAACGCACGTGCAAGCAAAAGAGAAAAAAAAACGAAAAAAAAAACGATTGAATCTTTCATGGAGGGCACGCGGCGTTAGAGCGGCTGGCTGTGCTCGCGTGAACCGCGAGATGGTAACAAGCCTATCCCCCACAGTGGATTTATGCCATTAAATAACGCATCATCATCAGCAGCAGCAGCATTTTGCATACTACAAGTAGAGTGACCTAGAATGTTCTAGTACACTCTACTACAAGAGAGCAGCGGATGGATACAACCACACATGTCCATTTGGGGCTGACGTCAACTCGATTTTCGGTGCTGCTGAAATCCGAACACATGACGTTAAATTACCCTTTGCAACGCGACCTCTTCCAGCTGTTCAGCTCTACAATTTTCTTGTAGACACTTGAATAATTCGGACAGTACTTCTCGAGTTTGATAATTATTACAATTAACTAATTAGATCTCAATAACAAAACAAAATTACTGGCGGCTACTACACGGTACTGGAAACAATACGCGCTAGGTTTGCTTCGCGTAACGCCGTTCCTCGTTTATTAAATCGTGCTGCGTTATAGCTGGGACACCCTGTATACAAATATATATATATATATATATATATATATATATATCAAATAGAGGGAGTGAGAAAGAGTCAGATCGTCTGCGATTTGTCCCCCCCCCCCCGCACCCCCCCACTCGAGAAGTAGTTGGTACGCCACTGTCCACGACCTGGTGAGCGATTGTCGGAAATAGCGAGTTTTGTCGCGAATCGTCGCAATGTTGCTCAGCGATGGCACGAGTCCCGTTGGTCATGTCCCGCTCGTTGCAGGTCACCATGATCAAGCCAAGCCTTCTCTGGCTACTTTCTCAGACGCCGCTGCTCGCCTCGCCTCGCCCGGCGGGTCGGGAAAACTGAGTTCAGTGACCTCCGGAGGCGAGGCCGCTGACGTCGATTGTACGCAAGATCATCCACTACGACGACAATGACGAAAACAGAACGACGCAGACGTACAGACGCAGTCAAACACCGTACGAGAGGTAGTAACGTCGAACATTCCCGTCACCGTAGACGACGAAGAAATAACGGCGTTAATCTACACTCGAGCGGACACCTCAGTTATGAGCATGGACCTTGCGTGCAAGCTGAAGAAAGTTTCTACCGAGTGGACTGGGTCGCAGATTCGAACTGCAGGAGGCCATATGCTAACCCCGGTAGGAAGGTGCACAGCGCGAATGAGCATTCGTGGGTTTGCGTATCTCGGAGATTTCGTTATCCTCCCAAGCTCTTCGAGGGACCTAATTCTTGGAATGGACTTTCTGCAGGTTAATGGAGCCGTGATTAACTTACAAAGGTCGCTGGAAACGTTTTCGACGGCGCAGGGCTTAGCAGAGAGCAGCACTGACAACACGTATGTCAACGCCTTGAGGATTGTCGACGAGAACATCACGGTGCCGCCAAGGAGCAGCGTATTGACTCTCGTAACCTGCGACGCATTCGACGACTATGAGGCTATTGCCGAGGCAAATATACCGCTGTTGCTCGAAAGACACATCTGCATCGCCCGGGGCCTTGTTCGAATACAGAATAAATGCTCGACAGTTTTGTTGACAAATTTCAGCCATGAGTTTTCCAGCCATGAGGACAGCACGTCCCTTAAGGTACAGCTGTAGCGTTCCTGAACGACATTGGTGACTTCTCCGACGTCGGCACGTTACCAGTGACATTACCAGATGCAACAAACCATGCCAGCCGGAGTACCCGCGTCCACATTAATGCTGACTTAGCACATGTACAGAAGGATCAGCTGCTGGGCCTAGTGACCGAATTGTGTGGCTGCTTTTCCACGGAATCTAAAGTCCGGCGCACCTCCGTCGGCGTGGCCTGTCGTCAGCATCCGTACCGCGTGTCACCAATGGAGCGGGAGGCGATTAAGCATCAAGTTGAAGAAATGCTAAATGATGACGCCATCCAGCCGTCGACAAGTGCGTGGGCATCGCCTGTCGTACTAGTAAAAAAGAAAGACAACACACTCTGCTTCTGCGTTGACTACAGACGGCTTAACCGAGTCACCAAACGTGACGTTTACCACCTGCCGCGGATAGATGACGCTTTGGACCGTCTACGTCATGCTCAGTTCGTTATTTCGTTGGACCTAAAGTCAGGGTACTGGCAAATTGAAGTGGACGAGCATGACCGTGAAAAAACGGCCTTCGTGATTCCCGATGGGCTATACGAATTTAAAGTCCTGCCTTTCGGTCTCTGTTCCGCTCCTGCTACGTTTCAACGAACGATGGACACTGTACTCGTTGGACAAACGTGGCAGACGTGCCTAGTGTACCTAGACGACGTTGTTGTGTTTTCCAGCACGTTCGATGAACATCTCGCCCGGCTAGGAAGTGTCCTTGCCACAATACGCAAGAAAAACCTCACCATCAAGCCTGAAAAATGCTACATTGACTTCCAGGAACTCCAGTTTCTAGGCCACATGGCCAGCTCCCAAGGTGTACGACCAGACCCAGAAAAGCTCGCTGCCGTTGCCGAGTTTCCTCATCCTAAACACAAGACGGCTGTTCAGCGGTTCCTGGGCCTCTGCGCTTACTACCGTCGTTTCGCTGAAGGCTTTCCAAGGATTGCTGAACCTCTCACGGGACTGACGCGAGAAGATGTGCCCTTTGCGTGGACGGAAGACCAAGAGCAGGCCTTCACCGAATTGTGCAAACGCCTTCAATCCACTCCAGTGCTGGCGCATTTTGATGACACCGCGACATCTGAAATTCACACGGACGCAAGCAACGTAGGACTCGGAGCCATTATGGTTCCGGAGCCATTCAGCCACCGAAAAAGAATGTTTAGCAGTCGTGTGGGCCATCAGCAAGTTTCGGTCCTACTTATACGGCCGGCCATTTCGAGGGATCAGTGATCACCTGTCGCTTTGCTGGCTTGGCAATTTATGAGACCCGTCAGGTCGCCTCGCTCGTTGGAGCCTCCGCCTCCAGGAATACGACATAACTAATGTCTACAGATCCGGCCATAAGCATAGCGACGCTGAGTGCTTGTCACGCTCTCCTATTGCCTTGACATCCTCCACTTCGGGCTAGATTTGCCGTTTCTTGGTGTCGTGGACGTCTTACGCATGGCTGACTACCGACGTGTAGACTCTGAGCTGCTTCCAGTCATGCGATATCTCGATGGAGCTGACCAGGGGCGTAGCCAGAAATTTTGTTCGGGGGGGGTGTTCACCGGCCCGACCGAGGGGGGGGGGGGGGCAAGCGTCTCCTTTTCTCTACGTGACGTGATCGATAATAAATATCGGTAGTTTAAGCAGACTCTATACATGTATGTCAAAGACATGGGACCCCCCCCCCTCGCGTGTGCTTGTGAAGCAATTAAGTAAAAAAGTAAAGTGAGCTCAGTAAAATACAGTAAGTACGACAGGTACAGTGGGCGTTAGGAGCAACGGTCTCGTATCGCGCCACTGAATGGACCAGTCTTCGAAAACGCATCATTGAGATGACCCACCCGATCGGAGAAGACATCATTAATTGTTAATCTTCGTTAAGCGTAGATGGCGTCGTCCTCGTCGGGGCGAAGTGCGTTTCACAAGTGAAGGCCGGCTGTACACGTCAAAATGCATGCGTGACCAGGCTATACCTACTCCCATAACAATAGCTTGTTCGCTGTGTCTTTGCGCTAGAAAACTTAAGTACGCGCAAAAACGCGCAAGGCTTTTTTTTCGAAGCTTTCGTCGAACTGCTCCCTCATACGAGAGGGTTGCATTTCCTGCGGCAAGAGCATGGGCCGCTGTGTCTTCCGCTGTGTGCGAGCGTGCAGCCGTCATTTGCCTTTACGTCAACAGATTCAGAGTTGTACAGAATATTTCACCGCACAGCAAAGATATGGCATGCGTACGCATTTTAAGTAGTGCGTGCAACTCATTTCTGCTTCACTTACGCCGGTGCAAACAGGAAGCGGCCTTGTACCTCACAGAATCTCGACTGATTGGTGTACTAGTGATGCAGGAATGAACTCCGGTCTTGTTCAGTGCATAGTGCACATAATCAATTTCTCAGGACGCGTGAACTCCGACGAGAACTGTCAGCGCCTGCAAGAAGAGTTTACTTACGCTCTACTGCGCACAACAGTAATCCATGCTTGTCGGCTGTCTGTTTCGTGCATTCTGTTGCGAGTCGGTGGAATTTCACTGCTGGCATCAACCTCTTCGTGTGTACATTGCTGGTTTGGGATTCCACAACACAACAGCAACTACCAGCCTTGCGTAATTGCTGGTTTGGGATTGAACACAACAGTAACTACCAGCCTTCCGTAGGGGCGCAATCGCAAACAAGAGACGTTTCGCGCGCAGACTAAGGCTACGTTCACACTTGGGAAGCGGCAAGCGGGCGGAAAGGCCAAAGCGGCCGGAAAATCTTTTCCGCGCATGTCCAAGTTGTTCACATTTGTTTTGCTACCGCCGCTGCCGCTTTCGTCCACATCCATCTAGTCTGCGTACTTTTGTCGGCGTGGTGGCGCTCATTATCGCATTATATCGAGCGGTACGTTCAATCATTGGCCCACCCGTCATCAAATGTGATCATTTTGCGCAACATCGCGTGTCATCTGCGACCTTCGGTAAATTCCTCGTTGGCGTTACGTGATTCTCCTCACACAGGCGCGGTAGCTCTGAGTCACAGGTTGGTGCCTAGGCGTGATTATATTTCTTTAATACCGTTTATTTACAAGTTGTAATAACATTTCATCATTTCGTATTATTGTCGGCGCCTCCAGGACACCAAAGCGGCAGCGGGAACACCAAAGCTAAAACCCTGGCTGGCCCTTGTCTTGGGGCTCGCCAAAGCCTGCGCGTCCTACGTAAGACCTACGCTCCCAATCTATCGTCGCGACGAGAAAAGCACCCGGTGACTTCTGCAACATACCGTGCACGTGCGAGGAGAATTGTAGAGCGCCAACGAGGAATCTGCCTAACTATTGTCTGCCATGGAAGTGGAAGAAGAAATGGCTTTTATACTTCTACCTACTTGTTTTCTAGAAATGGACAATGAATAAACGGAAGACACGGACAGCTCGGAAACGGCGCTGGTGGGTTCGCCTGGCTTTGCAAAAGCGCGAGAAGTTGGGTCACGCCAAGGCTTCGTTGCCGCACCTCCGGTCGCGCGACATTGAATACTATCGTGAGTATTGCTGACAGTACGTTTTAGTACCACTCTTGTCGTAGAGCAAGGGGTGGTTCTTGATCGCGTCGATCAGCATTGCAGCCTGCACTTTTGGTGACATGTTCAATTAAACTACGACCGGTTGTTTACATGCTAGTGTAGCTTCCGGTCGAGCAGAACGACTTTCCGCCGCGTTTCCGCTTCGCCATAGCGAAAAAATCGGTCCGAGACCGATTTGGCTCGCCGCTTGTTTTTCTGCCCGTTTTGCCGCCTAGGCGGGTGGATTTTTGCTAGATTTTGCCGCTTCGGACAGCTCCGAGACGAAGTGCGAACGTAACCTAAGATCCTGCGCGAGCGCGGCCTAACCGGCACCTGAAGGGAAGCGGCGGAAATGTATACCGGAAATTTCGACCACCTGGAGTCTTTAACGTGCCCCTAAATCTAAGTAAACGGGCCTCGAGCATTTTCGCCTTCATCTAAAATGCGGCTGCCACATTTGTTGCTTCAGAATGCGGCCGCCACATTCTCGCCCAAAACCTCAGAGAGTGTCAATGCCTTGACAAACACCATGACAGTTTTTTGCCATATGCAGAAATGAATCGCTGTAAATTACCAACCCAAACGGAAGCGCCCAGGAATGAAATTGTGATAGTAGCACCGGTTCCTTGAATTATGTCAGCGCGAAGCGACGAAAACAAAGGGCGGGTAAGTGGGGGGGTTGCGGAACAAATTGCGGAACGGTTGCGGAACGAGGCTGCGCAAGGAAAGTTTACAGGAGTGTCACGACGATCCCTGTGCCGGCCACTTAGGCTTCGCGAGGACATTAGCGCGCATACAGCAGAAATACCATTGACCACACCTATTTTCGTGGGTTCAGCTCTATGTGCGAACGTTCCGTGACTGTCAGAGGCGCAAAGTCCCACCCATCAACCCTGCCGGCCCCCTTCAGCCTTTGTATCCACCTCCAGTGCTGTTCCAGCAAGTGGGAATGGACCTTCTTGGTCCGTTACCCACGTCATCCTTGCAAAACAATGGATCATCGTGGCAACTGACTATTTAACTGGCTATGCGGAGACGAAATCTGTGCCGCGGGGAACTGCTACTGAAGTCGCCAGCTTCTTCGTCCACAACACCGTGCTTCGTCACGGTGCACCCGCTGTACTCATTACAGACCGAGGTAAATCGTTCTTCTTTCTACGTTTTTACGTGCCAAAACCATTTCTGATTATGAGCCACGCCGTAGTGGAGGGCCCCGGATTAATTTTGACCACCTGGGGTTCTTTAACGTGCACTACAACGCAAGCACACGGGCGTTTTTGCATTTTGCCTCCATCGAAATGCGGCCGCCACGGCCAGGATTCGATCCCGCGATCTCGTTCTCAGCAGCGCAACACGGCACAGCGTTTATAGCGGAGTTATAGCAACAAGCCGTCACGCTGACGCCCATCGACCATCAAAAGACAACAGCCTATCATCCCCATACTAACGGCATAACAGAGCGCATAAACAGAACTTTGGCGGACATGCTCTCCATGTACATTGATGTGGAACACAAAACATGGGATGAAAATTGCCATTCGTGAAGTTTGCTTACAATACCACTGCGCAGGAGACCACCGAGTTTACACCATTTGAGCTCGTTTCCGGACGTC
Organism: Dermacentor silvarum; assembly: GCF_013339745.2. Classification (NCBI taxonomy): domain Eukaryota; kingdom Metazoa; phylum Arthropoda; class Arachnida; order Ixodida; family Ixodidae; genus Dermacentor; species Dermacentor silvarum. Next base: position 145,052,031 of record NC_051160.1, read on the forward strand.
GCGTTACAACCCGCTTAGATGACATGGTCCCACTAGACCACGAAACCACAAGGAATGACACCACTGAAGAGTTCATCGAGAAAGCCGAGGAAGCTCGCCAGCTTGCTCGGAATGGCATCCGCACCCAGCAGAATACCGACGCCTTCCGTTACAACCACACCCGACGGAACGTCGAGTACTGTAACCCAGGCGACCGTGTGTGGGTGTGGACACCTATCCAACACCATGGGCTCTCAGAGAAATGGTTGCGCCACTATTTCGGCCCCTATGAAGTTGTTCACCGCCTCACTGCCTCAATGATGTGAACTGTGAGGTGGTGCCTCAAAGCTCTGATCCTGGTTCGAAGTCGTCCACGTAGTACGGGTGAAGCCGTACTACGCACGCGAGGGATAAGCAGCCTTCACAAACCGCTTCAGCATTGTATACATTCCTGTATGTTTCTTTTGTCGTTTCAAGTTGGCACTCTTGCCCTGGAAGCGACGGGGTAGAGGACATCAAGCACTCATACCCGGACAGTCTGATGGGAGCTGACAAGTTTGGCTCGGATATTACGATAATGGAGAATTGGTGCGTAAAGACAAACTGCCTAAAGTCGGCCATGCGTGACTTAAGCCCTCTTGCGTTCCACTCAAAGAGAGATGCACTCTTGACCTACTCTTGAAACGACGCCATCTCTCGGGCCGTGGTTTTACCCTAGAGCCGCAAGTACCGGACCAGTGTCCAGCACCTGCAGTGCGCTCTACAAAGACGGGGTTTTCATGCTGCTCAGTAGAATGCGCATGGCGTCGATAAGTGACTTCAACATCGCTATGACTTAACGATCCTCAGTTGTCGTCGCATCAGCGGTTTCTGAGGTCATCGAGGGCGGCGCGATTTGATGTGAGTTCGAGGCAGGTTGTGCTGGTGGAAGTGTAGGCCACTCTTCAAGAGGAGCGAGTGTTGCCCCTTTCTTCGTTGTCGCAGTGTCCGTCTTTGTGGAAGTCGGCGTTTGTATGGTAGCCGCTTAGCCGGAAGATGGTGTATCTCTATCGGTTGATGCAACTCTTCGTGATGCTCTTCGGCGGCGATGTCGTCGTCGCTTGAGAGTAGCGGCAGCCTATCTGTGTGTAGAATGGTCCCGTACCATGTGTTTGAGTACCGCTCGCTCGCTCCTCACCCGCGGGAAATCCTTGGATGAGGCCTCATGGCTACCATGGCAGTTAGGGCACTTTAACACAGTTGCGCGGCAGGCTTCTTCCGAATGAGATTCAGCGCACCGTGGGCACACGAGATTGTTCCTACAGACACCTTTTACGTGTCCCATCTTGCAGCATTTGTAGCATTGCAGGGGCTTCGGTACGTATGGCCGGACTGGATGGCGGACCTGGCCAACTTTGACGTGTGAGGGAAGGCTGTCTCCCTCAAACTCAAGCTTCAGGCAACGTGTGTTGCCAAGTCTTGTGATGTGCGTGATAAGAGTGCCTTCATTAGTTGGCTTTATTAATATGGGGCTCTTGCGTTGCCCAGGGGGCGCTGAAAAAATGGTGCTAAAAAGCGGCCTCAAACCGAAACTGGGTAGTACCAAGCTCGGTCGTCTGCTTCGGGAAGCGCGTTTACAATATGGACCCGCCACTTTGGGTTCTGTTGTACCACGGCTTGCAGCAAATATCGGGCGCCGAAGATGTTTCCATGGGTGGAATGCTGCGTAAAGGCAAGAAATTACGCAACGCCGAATAGGTGTACGCCGTTCAAGAAATAAGCGGCAAAGTTTTAGCGCGGTGTCAATCGCAAGTGAAGCGAGTCGCGTACGAAGTTGAACTTTAGGAAAAGTTTGCACGCTGCTAGATTCAGGCGCACAAAAGCGAGGAAATGCTTTCTATAAATGAATTCACAGCAGCGATAAGCAGACATGTGTACGGAACTGCTCGAGCGCACGACGGTACGCGCCGCAACGGCAGCCGTCTTTCAGCATGCCGCGGTGTACGAACTGCTCGAGCGCACGATCGTACACGCCGCGACGGCAGCGGTCTTTCGACATGCCGCGAAACGGCGGGTCTCCTGCAATCTTTGTTGACTGCATGCCGCTAGACAAGTAATTATGCCTCCGCTGTAGCAGCGGCCATCTGTCCCTTTAGCAATTGATAAATAACTGATGCAATGTATATAAGCTCGCAGTAACGTACGTACGTGCGAATCGCGCTGCAGCGCGAGCTCGTGCGCTGCTCGCTTGATGTAGCTTTTAATGACAGCGCTCGAACATCGATGTGCTGTAATCAATACTACCTTGCTGTGCTGCCTCAACGTGCTGGCTTGAGGTCAAGGATGAGCGCATTCAACTCTCTAACCTGTGCTGCTCGTAGTGCGGTAGTGAATTGTTACCGAATCAGCCCGACCATTTGTGTTCCTTTGCACACACCTGGTCACTTCACTTCGCACCGGTCGAATTGTTAACTGTCGCTGTGGCCGGGTCTCGAATCGTGAATCACCAGCCATGCCTGCTGCTATGTCGGTCTTCCATTTCGCTTACTCAGCGCGACGAACTGCAGTTATCCAGCGCGCCCGACGCTCCACTTCGTGAGGCCTTGAAGGAAAACGATAGAATCTGATGTTGGGATTCAGGCCTTGTTCATGCCAGCCCACGAGGCAGCAGTAACGACGGTGACGCTTTTTCGAGGCTGAGCTAGGTCTCTGCGGATCGACGTCGCCGATGTCTTCTGCTTTCAGCATTACGTCCCACGGCACACGGAGAGTTCGTTTTCGTATAACTATAGGCTGCGGCCAGCTCGCAGCCTGGTCGCCATGGTCTGTGAGAAGTGACGAGCCTTTTCGCACTCGAAACAGGGCATAAAAAGTGCGAATCGACGCAAAACGCGGGCTAGAAACGTGCGTCGCCACAGCCAGGGCTCAATACTATCCAAGCTTACTACCCAGATGGCGTTTTTCGCCTCCACCAGGCGCCGCTACTATACCTCAAACTCCAGCGCAAGACGCCCATAGGCAAGTCGTCCGTTGGTATAGAAGTATCGACATCATCATCAGCCTGTAGGAATCATGGATCGCACTTTCACTTTGTCGATCTCCGTTACGTGCCACAGGCTTTGCAGCGCACTACGGTGTAGAACGTCTACTGCGAGTACATTTTTCCATGAGTTTATTCTCACGTCTTTAATCTCATTTGGTGCGATTCCCTCAAGATATGCAGACAGGACTTGCCTGTTTAGGAGTCGCAGATTGGACGCAGGGTCCACGGGCATGAAGAGCATAGTGTACGGCCAGCGCTGTGGTGTTGGCTTCACGGTGGAGACACTTGCCGATGATGACCTCCGTAGCAGTCTTTTTTTGTAGTTCGGCTCATGACAAGCGTGAAATCGTCGTCGGACGAGTCGACGCTGTCAGAATACGAGCACAACTCAGTTGCCTCGCTGTACGTGTCACTTGACGCGTTGCCCGGTTTCCTGGACGCGACCCGACGTGATGGTTGGGCGCCAGGAAGGTCCTTGAGGGCTTCTTGAGTCGTTGCCGCAACAAGGGAGTGGCAGCTCCCTGATTTTGCAGAGAAACAAAACGAGACAAGGGTACAAGCGTTCTTTGAAAGACACACTTCTTGTGTCAGCAAGATTGTTGTGCACCAACTGTTGTGCAGCAAGATTGTTGTGCACCAATGAGTGCAGCAAGATTGTTGTGTTTATACGCCGTGACTTTACTTATGTGCATCACCCAGTGCCTTCTGACGAAGTAAATCAATGTGTTTGCTTGACAGTGAAGAAGAAAAAGCTCACGTTCCCAATTCTTCGAGCCTACTTATTTCCAACAAGTCAGCTGGATTGTGAGTGCTTAGAGGGAATTTTGACATCGTTTCCACAGCCGTGGGTGATCACTGGCAACTTTAATGCCCACCATTACCTATGGGGAAGCTCCAGAGTGAACTCTAGAGGCAGAACATTGGTGTCCTTTGCCTCCGAACGCGAAATTTGCCAGTCAAATTATGGAAGCCCCACTTATCTGCGTGAATCAGTGTATAGTAGCTGCTTGGACCTTACCTTCGTTTCACGTTCATTTTCGAGAAGAGTGCACTGGTTTTCGGATTTAGAAACGCTAGGTAGCGACCACATACCAACTTACTTGAAGATTGAAGGTCTGAATAGCTCCAAGTCCCTCAGAGCCGTCCAGTGCACCGATTGGCCTAAATACAAAATAATCATGGAAGAGTGCTGTCGTGACGGTACCTCCTACAACCTAGAGGGCGCGATAAAGGATGTCATACAAACAACCACGCATTCGCTTTTGAAGAGTTCTGCCCGCACCAATTTCGACATCGAACTCGAGAAACTTCGAGCAATTCGCCATCGTGCGGAACGAAGATATAGACGCACGAAGTCCACTCATGACTCGAGATTGGCTAGACGAACCCAAAAGAAAATACAGCGTCACATGAACAAGCTGGCTTCTCGACAATGGGTATCCTTTTACGAGTCCCTGGATCCGCGAAAACCTTAATCGCTTATATGGAGGACTGTTCGTCGCCTTCGCACAACCTTTGGTCAGCGCAACCCGTTTAAATCTCTGGCACTACATCTACAATGCAGAGAGATTGACGTCGCTGAATATTTCTGCAGAAAGATTGCTGGCGAGGCAAATTCCGATGGAACGGGTACGGGGACGCTCGACCACCCACTGTTCTCACGCGATCCCCGCATGGAGTGCCCGTTTACTATGGAAGAACTTGAAGCTGCGCTGGCTTTGTGCAGGCGTTCTTCAGCACCAGTACCTGACGGCATTACGTACCGTGCTCTGTGTAACCTAGGAGACCAAGCTCGGAAGGCACTCTTGCTCCTATACAACGACTCCTGGCAGACGAGTACGGTTCCGCATGAATGAAAGTCAAGTCGCCTCATTCCACTTCTGAAAGCTGGAAAGTCGCCTTTGGACATTTCCTCATACCGTCCAATCGCACTTGCCAGTTGTGTCAGAAAAACAATGGAAAGAATGATTTTAACACGTCTGGAATGGTACTTAGAGTACTATGAAATCTACCCAGACGCTATGACCGGATTCAGGCGTGGCCGTTTGTCAACCGACAACGTTGTTGACTTGATAACATTTGCGCAACACCAGAAGGCCTGTAAATGACTATCTGCTGCTGTTTCTAGACGTTAAAGGGGCTTACGATAATGTCACCCATGAAGCCATCCTTGGCGCGTTAGAAGCAGTAGGACTTGGTGGTAAGTTATATATGTGGGTGTGCAGCTACTTACAGAGAAGATCATTCTACGTGCACACAGAAATGGCCCGACATCCGAGCATTACGGTAGCCGAGGAGTGCCTCAAGGCGGAGTGCTTATCCCGACGCTTTTCAATCTAACCCTCATTGGATTAGTTGACAACCTGTCAAGCACCGTACGACTTTTCATCTATGCGGACGACATCTTCATTTGGGCATCAGGTGTAACACGACTTCAGCTTCGCGCTCGGCTTAAGAAGGCAGCCACAATGACCTCTTGCTGCCTTCGTCAACAAGGACTTGAAATTTCACGTGGAAAGTGCGCAATGGTGGTATTCACCAGGAAGCCAATGTCTGCTTACGGAATATCAATTAACAGACAACTTATACCATACAGCAGAAGTCACAGGTTCCTGGGAGTCGTAATTGACAGAGACCTGTCTTGGACTCCGCACGTGAATTACGTGAACAAGCGGCTGACTGCTATCTGTCACCTGTTCAGTTCCTTGCAGGAAAAAGTTGGGGAGTATCCATACACGGTATGTTACAGCTGTACATGGTGTTGTTCGTTGGATTCCTGCGGTACAGCCTGCCTGCAATATCCAACACCTGCAAGACTAACCTCCGTACGATTCAGAGCATTCAAGGCCAAGCCCTTAAGATATGTCTTGGCTTACCACGCAGTGCGTCCACAGCTGAAACCATTGCCATTGCCCAGGATTACCCAATAACGACGCACATTACCCTTGAGACATGCGTACGCATCTCAGACACTCTGCTAGGACCCCTTCCCACCACCTGGCGAGCCTCACTGCTGAAAGGACCTGCTCGACATTTAGCGCTACTGTCAGTGCACATCGTGCATCGTTTACTTCAGGGTACGCACCTGCGGCCAAGCCAGTGCTTCCTCCGTGGTGTTTGAGCCGTCCACAAGTACATATAACGATTCTAGGAGTACAGAAGAAGTCAGATGTACCGGCCCCTGCTCTAAAACAACTGAGCTTACTCCTCTTGCATGAAAAGTACAGCAGCCACGTGCACATCTATATCGATGGATTGACTACGTCGTCCAGTTCTGGTGGTGCGGTGGTTATACCAACGCGAGGAATAACACTGCGGTTCAAGACATCGCATGTCACGACGTCAACGGCGGCAGAACTAACGGCTCTGCGTCGTGCACTAGAATTCATTGATTCTGAAAGACCTAGAAATGGGCTGTGTTTTCAGACTCAAAGCCGGCATTACAGTGCATGCACGTAGTTCTCCGACGCGGCTGTCATGAACAGTTGACATACGAAACAGTGAAACTTCACCATCACATCCAACAAAAAGGCCACGAAGTTGTATTTCAATGGGTACCTGGTCATTGTGGAATCAGTGGCAATGATTCCGCAGATAACGCTGCTCGCAAATCACACCAAAAAAGAGCTCAGCGTTCCAATTACACTTTCGAGGACAGACGCCGCAAGGCAGCTTCGACACCTGGCGCGCAGTCACTCACTGACCGAGTGGAACTCGCCAAACTTACGACTTACACCACTGCATCAATTAAACCCCTCACTGCAACTCCGACCTCCATTCGGACTTTCTCGACGTGAGGCTTCGCTTCTCTGTCGCCTTTGGTTAGAAGTTGCCTTCACAAAGGCATACTCTACATTGATTGGAGTGACCGACAGTGCAGCATGCGAGGTCTGCGGCACCGACGAAACTATTGACCACCAGCTGTGCCACTGTCCACGATATGCCCCTGAAAGACAAGAACTTGGTAACGCGCTAAAAAAACTGGACAATCGGACGCTTTCCGCGCAGGTGCAGCTGGAATACCGCCCCCATCGCTCGTCGGCCCATAAAGCGGTGAAGGAACTTTTGTGCTTCTTGCGGACGACGGGCTTGTGTCAACGTCTGTGACTATTAGTGCAATAGCACACGCGTCAGCGAACTAACCGCTAATTTCCCTTCTTTCCTTCCCTCCTTTCTCTCCCTGTCATCTTTGTGTTCCCTCTTCCCATTCCCCCGGTGTAGGGTAGCCAACCGGACGCTATTCTGGTTAACCTGCCTGCCTTCTGCCTTTCTCTTGCTTCCTTCCTTCCTTCCTTCCTTCCTTGAAGCGACGGGGTCGATCGCTTTTGAGAGGGGAGCAATGACGCGAAATAAGTTGGCACGTGATGAGACTGGCCTCCTTGAGGGTAGAACGACGATGTGGTTGCGCGCGCGATCTCCGAGGATCAGCCAGTGCTAAAGGGAAACGTTTTTTGCCAAAATGTCGCTTGTTAACTATTCTAGCAGTACTAGCTGGGTGGCAACATGATGAAGCTGGAATGACGAATACAGAACAGCCAAGACGGCATCACGACCACGAACAACATACATAGTGGCCCAAGATATTAGACAAGTGGGGCCACTCCGACGGCGTAGAATGCGTGATGACGACGGCATGATGAGAGTCACATGACGAACGTGGAATGGCGGTGATGGCAGGAGTGCGACGGCGTAATGAAGACAGTGTGACAACACATGCATGACAGCTACTGTTGACGACGATAGCTTGACACTGGCGGCCGTATATCACGATTGAATGACAGCAGCTTAATTACGACAGAATGACAACAAAAGGAATAACGTCGTTGCGACGACCAATCCAATAAGACGACGGCAACATGATGACATTGGAATGATGTTTCTCAAGTGATGACGATGAAAAAATGCTACGTCACGATGACGGCAGTTGTATGAAGACGACTGTGTGACATCGATGAGATGACGATGAGAGCGTGAGAAGAATCGACTGGCGAAGCTGGAATGATGACATTAGCCTGACCACGGTGGCCTCACGACGACGGCGGTAGATGTCATGCATGACAGCTAATGCATGACAACTGTGTGACGACAACGTCATGATGAGAGTCGGATGAGAAAGATTGAATGACGACGATGAGACGAGCACGACTTCGGGCGGAACATGCCACGCTCGAAAACCTACTCTTCGACCGTGCGCGCTAGAATTTTATTCCCTTGCTGGGAAGGGAAACCGCGAGCGGACGTCCACAACCACTCAGCCTTCTTCCCCTATATACTCGTATGCATCAACGAGCGAAACATGCTCCCAGTCAGGAGGGGAATAAACACAACGGGCTACACATGCTTTGAACCTTTAGCTCCCGTGCTCTCAGTTCTTGAAAAAGTGCCTTTCCTTCACTTAATAAAAAAGTGCTTTATCATTTTTTCTTGCACGTACTGCTCATTCAAACAAGATATGTTATAGCATGATTGATTCGTTGTACTCGATGGACGCTTGTAAGAGGTTAGCATACAGCGTTTCACGAAGTACTTAATTAGCTGCACTAGGAATCTGTCAATTTTGACAGCAAAATAAATGTCAAGTACAAAATGATGCGCACAAGTGCCCGAAGCCGGCAGTTATCAGTGGAACGAACTGGCAAAAATGACCCGTTACTGCATAGCGAAGTGTACTGCAAACCAGGGCGCCGTCAACGAGGCCGATTCGGAGCGCATGGCTGCCGGCACGTTTTGCGCTACCTGTGGACGCTCGGTGATCGCTGGGGGGGGGGAATGCCGTCCCAATGCGTCCCAAAGGCTGTCACTAGCATCGCATACCACAATGCATCAGCTCGGTGACCCTCCACCGCCCACCAGTGACGCTAATAGGTCCGGCAGCTATGCGCTCCGAATATCGCGTTTCCATCGCGGAGCACTTTGTGCTTACAGCGCAGGCATCGGGTGCTGATGTGTTAACCGATCTGCCGAGTACATTCCGAAACCGCAGATCAAGTTCCAAACTGCCGCACTTATACAAAATGCAAGACGGGTAGCTTTGGCAACAAAAGAAACTTATACGGCAGCTAGAACGAACTGCGCATTGGCGATGCTTTGCAAAACCAAAGCTCTCGTATCATCCCTAGACCTTAACTAATGCGAAATGGCAGGAAAAAAATGGCATTGGTTTCACAACCTTTAGTTTTAGTTCTACGTATACATTTGCTCTAGTGCAGCGCGACAGTCAGGTTTTGTTGAACTCAAAGGAACGTGAGCGCTCGTTTTGGCGGCACAAAATTTGGGGTCGAAATTTGCAGTCCCCAGTTGAGCGGCTTACATTGAAATTTTGGTATGAAGCCTGGTGAGTTAAACACCTGATTCCGGGCGTTTGCACGCTCAGTGGTTCTGTGTTGCTGGGATCGACTCTTCCGTGTCGGTTGTTGTGAGATGGTTGGTAGCATTCCGAGTTTGCAGCTGTTGCCGAACGCCAAGCCATCTTCTTGGTCACCAGCCACTCTCATCCTGACCAGCAGTTGTCTGCACTGGCCAGTCGAGATTTTGCGGGACGTGAAGGAGCTGTTGCGTTCGGCGACCAACGCGGACAGCGAACTTGGAGTATCAGCTGATGGCCTGTGACGAATCACTTCGGGAGGCTTAAAAACATCCTACAAGAAAGATCAGCGGCGACGCCATGCCTAGACACCTTTCAAAGAATACGTGGTTACTAGCTGTCACCTGGACGCCAGCCACGACGCTAGGAGCAAGAAATTCTTGGAAAAGGGCCGCTGCTACGACGCTTTCTCACGGCCTCTCGATAGACCCGCTGGGCACCAAGGCCGTTCTCCAGACAAATCCGTCGATGGCTGGCCCTTCCAGGGGACCCAGACGCTCCATATCGAGGCAAGCGCGAAGTCACCTGTTTACGAGTGTCCCCCCCCCCCCTTTCTGTGGTGAGTGAGCAGTGTGTGCCCGAGGGCACTTCTCCGAATGTGTTCAGGGAACAAAAGCGCCGGGGGATTATGCGCACCCTCGCCCTCAAGGCGGACCCCTCGGTGACTCTCGACGCTCCGATTGGAGGAAGGTGGGACCGCAGCTTGGCCAGAGGGCTTTCAGGCGGACGTTTGCGGCTCATATAGAGTGCTCTCCCATCTGCCCTAAGATGTAGTAGGTGCTCTTCCTTGTGCTCTCCATGAGAGATGTAAACAGTGCTATCCCATCAGCTCCATCATGTAGCTCATGCTACGGGAACAATGTACTGTGCTCCATAGTCCGGCCAGTACGTGTATCCCCATGTCCTGTAAATAAGTTTGCCTTTCCGACGTAAACAAATCCCCTGTGCCGTTTACCCTACCTCTCGACCTCGTACTGATCACGAAAGAAGCGAACCCTCCTCGTCAACTCAGCCTCCGTGTGACGCCCCGGTTTTGTAGGCCAGCTACCCGTTTCGAGACGCACCGGTGGCGTAGGCTAGGGCGCGACCAGCAGTTTGACATCGGACTCTGAGGCCACGACCCCCAGCTCCTACAATGTGCAGAAGGCGTAGTCTACCAACTTGCTTTAAGGTGCGGAAGAGTTTACAGTGGTGAGCACTGTTATGGTGAACACCTCATTAGTTTTCAAGAGCCTATAGCACTTGATGTTTCGCACATAATACAGAAAACTATTATTTATTTTATCGGCATCATCATTAGGCGTCGTATTCGGCACATTTCCCCCCTGAAGTAGAAGATATGTTGAAGTTATGCCAACTTGAATACAAATGAGGTTTTCACACTAACAGTGCTCTGCACTGTACCTTGGCCAAACTGGGAGATGTGTTAACGATAGGTTAATGGAGCACGCAAACGAAAAAATACGCATGAAGGAAAAGATTTTTGAAGGTTTTCTGGCAAGTCATTGTCCGACTTGCAAGGACTGTTCGCCCGACCTTGTGAACACTTTAATTATCAAGAAGAGCAGAACGCGTGTGACACGGGAAATCGCAGAATCTCAACGGATTTCTAGACTTGGAGGGATGTGTCAGCATGGCCTCCATCACGCTTTCAGACAAAGAGCTGGTATATTTACGAATGCGCGTATGCCAACCGCTGGCTAGGATAGCACCTGTATAGTCGTGAATCATTCACAATAGATATGGTCGATCCCTCGTGCATAGGAATCGGTAGAACACGAAAGTGAAACGTGCCTTTACAGAAGCTGTTGTACGCTTGCTTCGTGAACTCGCGGTTGGCTGCAGTGAAAGCCGCACGGCTTGCGGGTCGGCGACCATGTTGCAGGTTTGCTTCGCGCACGGCATGCTGCTGCCGAGTCGTTAACCAAGGTACGAGAATTTTGGTACGGCTCCGTAGTATCTTGGGTAGCCAGTTCAGTTGCGACGCGCTCAGCTTCAGGAATGCGAGTGTCAGAGTTCGCAGCGGGCGCCGCGAACGCGTTCTGCTTTACGCTGGCGTGTCTCTCGCCGAACCAAAACAAGATTCACCCGTAGACGTCGTTGCCTTTCTCCGCCGCTTAGCGGAGCAGTTTTCTTATTTGGTGCCATCGCAAGCGAAACAGTAGGTGGCATGTAAGCACTGCTGATGCATGTTGAAGCTGCCCTCCTTAGGCGACGAGGCCTCACAGGCTACTCGGACGCGAAAGACAAACCATGTGCGGAAATTGCGTCGCCACGTCAGCAGAAGGCCTACACCGCTTACACCAGGCTACACCGCGTAGGAGCTTCTGCTGTGCTGAGACTACCGATGCACTCACGGTCGCCGCTCGTTAGTGTCGTGATATATTACTTCGCTTCCCCGCTCCTAGATGGTGAGATCCATGCCAAGACAGAGCAGATTTCACGCGTTCGCGCCGACGTCACATCCTTTACAGTAAGTTGATGGTGGAACCCGGCATAAAACACTTTCGTGTTAATAGTCTTGTTGGAAGTTTAGCGCTCGTCCTTGCCGTCTCGTCTCCGTCCGTGTCTTTTTTGCGCTGCAACCTTTTCAAACTGCAGATATGTTTTGTTAGGGTGAGCTCCCTAGCAGCAAACAGTACGTGTTAGGACGGTGTAGGTGAACCGCAGCTAGGCGGCTGGCCACGGCCATCTGGACTCTGATGCCGAGGGATCAGGAAGTGATGAGTCGTTTTTCTCACAACTCTAATTTCTCGCCACCTTCGTTCTTGGCACCATTTATAAGCGTCGTTCCCTCCCCCACTCTTCTCGCATCCTTCACCCCACACCCGTACTTAAAATTAACACTTTTCCGTCAGTGACAGTTGCACTCTTCAACATTCACCTGGTTGCGGGTCCGGCAACCCTAACGTTCCTATTTCTGTTTACCTTTTCATGGTGGCGCCGCTGCTTGGACGAAGCCGCGTTCAGCGTTTAGTCAAATACGAGAGTGGTGAGTTGATCTTAAGCGTTACCTTTCGTGCACCGCTGCTGTTTGTCTGTGTAGTTCACTGAACACACAGCGAGACACATTTGCTGAAGGCTTTGCTCTGCGACATTGTTCATAACCTCCGCGAAAGTTTGCATTGTCATTGCCTGACACGGCACAAAGCATCGTGGCCGAAGTGATCAACTTTAATCAAATTAAGGGATTGTACGTGCCAAAACCACAATCGGACTGTCAGGCACGCCGTGGTGGCGATTTCCGGATTAATTTTGACTCCCTGGGGTTCTTTAACGTGCACCCCGTCGATATACGGCTGCCGCGGTCGTGATTGAACGCTCGACCTCGAACAACGCCGTAGCCGCAAAGCTATACGAGTATACCGCGGCGAGCTCATGTTGATTTGACATGCGGCGGCTTCCTTCGTGTCGCCTAGACGCTACGGTGCTTTAATGTCACCTTGCATCTGCAGGCCGTGCGTCACTTGTCCTCTAGACAAATGTGCCTGGTGTTTATTTTCCACAAATAGTAGAAACGTACCGAAGCACACCTTGAACCTAAGTTTATCCAGTTCGTCAGCAACCGCTGCGTGTCTAGTTGTAGCGTTTCTTTGTCTTCTTACATCACATTTTCCCTTTCCCGCCCTCACCCCCATGTATGCCAGCTGCGAGCGATGAATGGCAAAGCGGTTGCATTGTCTGCCTTCTCTCCCTACCTCCTCTCTACCATTCTATCTGCTGCTACTTGCGCAGCAGCAGCAGCAACATCGTCATCCAGTAATTGTATCAGCGGTAGTGTGGTAGTAGTAGTACTTGTATAGTAGTAGTCAGGCAACCCGCAATATTTTCGGAATGTTTTTTTCTTCGGCGCTGTGTGGTCAACGATCCGGTCAACTCTTCGACGGCCCGTCGGCCTGGTAGGGAGCAACAATGCGCCAAAGTATTAAGCACGTGCTCGTCCCCTCTTTCTCGGTGTGTGTACTTTTCAGCGCTGATCCCCGTTCAATAGCTATGGTTGACACGATCCGCAGTGAGCGAGAGGCGCACCGTGGGTGGGGCCGCAATTTTATCCTTGCGCTCGTTTGGCCACATGATTGTTACGTGATGAGATCTGCGAAGCGTGGAGTTCTGACTCCTCAATCGCCTCGCCCCTCCCTTGGGACCGCCACTTACAGTCTAGTACACTTTACCCCAGCCCCCGACAGTACTGTTCCTAAACATTGGTGTCGGGGGAGGTGAAGAGGATTCTACAGCGGTTTTTGTCTTTGCCTTTCTGTCGACGTCTCGAATAACCTTGCCAGCAGCACATGTTTTTGCAAGCACCGGTTTTTCTAATGGGTAGGGATGTCCCCTGGCCTGGTGCTCGGCTGTCGTGGGGGTTGACATTTCGAAAGAGGGCCCAATAGAGATTTCAGGACTTGTCTCTGGGCGCCTCTTGTCCAACCACAGACGGCCTTGTTGACGAGCATCCGCCGCGGCTGTGGGAGGCAACCGCTGCCGCCGGGTACCTACCGGTAAAATAGGTACAAGCGCGCTCCTGGCCTGGTGTTCGGCCATTGTGGGATCTCAACGCTTGGAAAGGGGTGTTTGACCTCAACCCGAAGGCGTCTCCACCTCAATAGGTGCGTGGGGTACCTATTGGGAAATGGCATGGGAAATGGCCGCCATGGGAGCGGCCAAGACATCACTTTTTTCCGTGCTCACGAGGGTTTCGACGGGAATTCAAGGCGCAGGCTCCTTTCCCAAGCGTATCACCCCTGAAGGAAGCCGAACGCCAGACCAGGGTACGCTTGTACCCATTTGAGCCAGTGGGTGCCCGGCGGCGGTGGGAATCGAACCCACAACCTCCCGCAGCCGAGGCGGGTGCACTACCACTAGGCCAGAGATCCAGAGAGGATCTCATCAGTAGTGCACTTTGTGTGTGCAACTGGCGACATACACAAAATAAGGGCTGGCTGTTCACCAAAGAACTATAAGGTCATCATTTTTTCAACAAAGAAAAAATGGGAGGTTGTATCAGGCAGCTTTTCACATCCTTGTCAACTTTCCGTCACTTAAGTTTTTCTGTTTCCTATCCTGTAATCACTATGCACCTATCATAGGCATACACCTGGGGGGAGCGGCGACGCGGATGAACTTGTGTGTTCGCTTCGAAAGCGGCTCTGCCCTGCCCGTGAACAAGGCTGATGCCCCCGAAAATTTCCAGAATCTTACTAGATACAACTGAAAGCCAAATGTTTGAAAACAATGAACATTCTTAAAATTCTTGCGAACACGACATGGAACAGAGACAGGAGCTGCTTCATCAACCTGTACAGGAGCCTGATACAGTCACGTTTGGACTATGGGTCTGTGGTGTATCACTCTGCAGCTCCAAGTGCATTGAAGAGTTTGGATCCCGCTCACCATCTAGGTATTCGCCTGGCCACAGGCGCCTTCAGAGCAAGTCCTATACAGAGGTCTTACGTAGAATTCAATGAGTGGTTACTCCACCTCTAAAGAACATATATAAGCTTCACATACTTCCTTAAAGTGCAATCTAATCCTGAACACCCGTGTTATAAAACTGTTAACGATTTGACGTCTGCCACGCTATTTCAAAACCGACCTTCAATAACAAAACCTTTCTTACAACACGTGAAGAAGCTGAGCGAGAAAATTAATGTCCCACTAGATGTGCATCCACTGATGGCTCCAACAAGGCTGTTGCCACCGTGGCTGCGGTAAATGATAGAATGCGACACCTCTTTGTCGAAGTTACAGAGCCCGCTCCAGAGGAACACATCCGAATGCAATTTCGAGAACTTCAATTAAACAATTCATGCTCGTAATTTTACATTGACGCAACAAAATCGCATGCTGGCGTGTTTTATGCAGCAGTTGGTCCATCTTTTTCAATATGTGATGTTTTACACCCTGAAACAAGTATCGTTTCCGCGGAGGCATACGCATTAATGACGGCTGTTAAACATATCCGGAAAACCAACCTACGAAAGGCTGCTTGGTTTTCCTCACTGGTTGGCTACACTCAGAGCATTCACCTACTCTGAGTGTAGTAAGGTTTTTATTGTCATTCCGCAAATATAACGGCAAATATAACGCAAATATGTCATTCCACCGTATGCCGTGACGAACACAGCGTAGTCATGCTGATTCTTTAACACCTTATAACACCCGAACTAACCTCTTTTAAGTTCTCCTTCTTCCCACACACTGTAACAGATTGGAACAGCCTGCCATTATCACAATTGATAAGCATCGAATCTATTGAACGCATGTGTAATGTTAACGGTATTGCTATGTCGGCAAGCCTTATATTGTTTTCTTTTTTCTTTTTTTATACGTAAACTTTGTTTGATACATTCCACATCTTCCTTATTCTAATATTTTCAGTATTTTGCAATGGTCACTCGTTCATCAACTTGTGGTATTTGTTGATTTTTGTTTCCTTTTTTTCCCTGTCGCGAGAATGGTTGCAAGTGCTCATATATGGGTATTGCCTGTATTCATGATGCCTTAAACTCAGTGTGGTACTGATCTAATGTTTGTCAAGTTCTATTCCTTCAGTGTACCTTCTATTTATCTTATTTAGTCGTCACGTTCACTTTTTTCTGATCATTACATACGTTGCAAAACTTTAGTATTTCTTTTTCATGTGTGTATCTATATATGTACACCTATACCTAAATATTTATGTATACAGCCCCTCCTGCTTGGGCCCTCATTTGGGCCAGCAGTATTGTATAAATAACAATTTCATTGTCAAAAAAGCTTTATTTACTTCTATGCACTGCGTACAAATCTAACCAGCTCATCCCCCGCAGGGGCGTCTGCGTAAGCAGGCGTTCGGTGTGTTGCGACACCACGGACCCGAGCACATGGGGGCTGGCCCTCCCGCGTCTAGCCGTGCGTGGCTTAGCCGTGTCCGGGGAAAAGAGGATCCTGTGGGTTGAGCCAGTGCCGAGTGCTTGGACCTTTATGGCCCCTCGGCGGAGGCAACACACCCCTCTGGCCTCGGCTTCACGTAGACGGCACCCCCGGACTGACCCACCTGGAGGAAATCGGCAGTTGCCTTTTCCTGTCCTTCTCCTCTCTCCTACCTTCGACTTTCCATCTCTTTTTAAATCTTTCCTATCTTCTCTTCACTTCTTTTTAATTCCTATTTCTGAGGTGGCAAGGGTTAACCTGGTGTATGGTATCCAACCTTGGGTATGCTATATTGGGTTATAGTAGATACGTACAGCTGGCGTTAGCGATTCCTCCGGGTCTCGTAGCGTCCCCTTGTTGGGCTCGGTGGTGGACGGCTGGCGTCTGTACCGGAATCAAATAATCTTTCATCGTTCCCACGCCTCCCCGATCGTCCTTTCTCTAAAAGAGGGCGCCCCGATGAAACTTTTCAGTTTTCCACACAGAACATTGACAAATTTCCACAGTTCCATATTATTCACACTGAATGTCCAGAAATGAGAGCAAGATTAGTCTCACCTTTCCTACTGTCGAAGTGTCTTACGGACACAATCTGACCAGGATACAAAGCCACGAAAACGGCCAGTGGAGATCTTCTCCTAGAAGTTCAGAACAAGACCCAGTATGACAAACTGAACAGCCTCCTGTCCTTTGGCAATACTCCTATAACCGTAACTGCACACCGCTCCCTGAACACAGTTCGTGGTGTGGTATCTAACAGTGACATCTTGAATCTCACCGAAAATGAACTCCTTGACGGATGGAAAGATGAAAATGTTGTCCAAGTGCAGCGAATCAAGATAAGGCGCAATGACCAGGAAATACCGACAAAGCACTTCGTCCCATAGGTCGGCAGTGTGGGGAGAACACTCACTCACACTCACTCACCATAATTTTTTCCAGGCCCCGCACTCACTCCCGTTCACACTAACCTCCACTCACACTCACAGCACTCACTCGCACTCGCACTCACTTCCACTCACACTCACTGGCGCTCACTCGCACTCACCTCCACTCACACTCACACTCGCACTCGCAATCATCTCCACTCACAGGCACTCACTCGCACTCACACTCACTGGTACTCACTCGCACTCGCACTCACGTGCACTCACACTAACTGGCACTCACTCGCACTCGCACTCACCTGCACTCACACTCACTGGTACTCACTCGCACTCACACTCACTGGCACTCACTCGCACTCGCACTCACCTGCACTCACACTCACTGGAACTCACTCGCACTCGCACTCACCTGCACTCACACTCACTGGCACTCACCTGCACTCACAGTCACTGGCACTCACTCGCACTCACCTGCACTCACACTCACTGGCACTCACTCGCACTCACCTGCACTCACACTCACTGGCACTCACTCGCACTCACCTGCACTCACACTCACTGGCACTCACTCGCACTCGCACTCACCTGCACTCACGCTCACTGGCACTCACTCGCACTCACCTGCACTCACAATCACTGGTACTCCCTCGCACTCGCACTCACCTGCACTCACACTCAGTGGCACTCACTCGCACTCGCACGCACCTGCACTCACACTCACTGGCACTCACCTGCACTCACACTCACTGGCACTCACTCGCACTCTCCTGCACTCACACTCACTGGCACTCGCTCGCACTCGCACTCACACTCACATTCACTGGCACTCACTCGCACTCACCCCTTTGAAATGAGTGCGAGTGTGAGTGAGTGCCCTCATGAGTCACTGTGCCGATCCATACCGCTCACAATTCGTCTATATTAATAACGAAGCTTCCAATTTAGCACCTGCTGCATCGGGAGTGCGCCAAGGCAGTGTTTTGGACCCAGCTTTATTTTAATATACATAAAAGATTTGCCTTCCCGATTACATGGTAACACCCGTCTATTCGCGGACTATTGTATTTCGTACCGCGAAATTAATTACAGTGATAATCACCATATACAAAATTCTGCATTTTCTTGGTGTCAGGAGTGGCAGATAACTCTAAATGCCGAAAAGTCTGTAACGCTAACAGTAAGAAAGAAACAGATATCTGAGTTTACTTACATTATTAAGGACACACCTCTCACTTGTGCATTTCAGCGTAAATATTTAGGTGTCACTTTAACATACGCTCTCCGATGGGTAAGCCATGTTAACAAAATAACCTCAAGTGGAAATCAATGTACATGCTGAGCCCTAAACCAACTCTTCTTTCGGAGAAGACACCTTCGTCTTGCGGCCCCAGATAAAATTTGCTGGCGTACAAAATGCTTGTTCGGACAGTGCTGAAGCACGCCAATATTGTTTGGTTTCCGTACACAATATAACTCATTGCAAGAATGGAAGGGGTGCAGAGGAAGGCAGTAAGGTTATGTTTTAATAAATCAAATTAACGGATTCATTGACTAAATTATTAAAGAGAGCTGGTTTATTAACACTCCAAAGTAGAGCAATACTAGCACGACTAAAGTTTTCGTTTCAATTTATTCATGGTGGCATAAACATTGACGTCAGCCCCAAACTCTCTCTGTCCATTTCTCTGTCATTGACATTAGACGTGTGCATGCTTGCCGCCCATGCTCGCTAAGCTCCCCTTCGGTCGGATTGAGCCAAGAGAGCGGGAAACAGAGGGAGAGATTGACTGTCCGTATAGTTAGTCAACCACTTAACGCCGAAACAAACACAAATAGAACAAAGCTGTATCTATCATTGCATCTTCGCTTTTTCTCCATGTATGCGAGCGTGCGTGTCTGTTACTCTGTGCTAACTTGGCTAATCCCTCTTCCGCTCTGTCTGTTTATATAAGGAGCCTGTACGTGTACGTTTAAGAGGGAAGCTGGAAGAAAATGAGGAGCCATTCCACCCTCTGAAGGCGGATGACCAGCGAAGGTGTAGCAAATCACACGGTATTAAACGTCTTCAGTCAGTGGAAGTCATGGCAAAATTTGCCGGTCATGATTTGATATGTCTGCCATCAGCGCTCCAGCCCATACATATTTCCTGGTGTATTAAAGAAAATGTCGCAGTTTCGCCCGAAAGGCGAAGCTTCGATTGCGATAGCAATTAGTAGATAGCTATACAAAGCAAGGATAGTATTTGAATGGGCCGTGCAAACTTGTACACATTCGCCTACTAACTAAATAGACAAGCACGGTGTCACGCGCGAACAGCTAAACATGAACGCATCTTGCTCGATGACCGCGGAAACTCGCTGTCAGAACGCTGGAGTAAGGAGGCGCAGCTATAGCCGCGAGCGAATTGACCTTCGTGCCGCCTCTCGCTTCAAAGCGAACTAAACGTCGAAAACACGGCGCATACGAAGTAACCGGCTCTAGTTGAACATTGTTCACGTAGCAAATCGCTTTGAAGAGGAGGCGCGCGCGTGCCCCCTTTTTCCACGTCGCAGATCGCTTTCGAGATACGACACCCACGCGGCCGCCGCCGGAGCAAGACGACCCCCCCCCCCCCCAAATGCCTGACGCGCGACAGAAGCAGCGCGCTTCCGCCCCGCCTTTTTCCTCGCGCGCGCGAGATTGAGCATCAAGTGTCGGCTGACCCTCGCAAGCTTGCACTCGCACACGCAGCGTACCGACGGCACGCTACGACGATTTTACCGTGTTTGGACTTTATACGGAACCTCACAACGACTTCCACGGCAGAAGTTGTCTTGGAGTGTCCATATTATATTATATTGCTATCGCAATATAATATATCCGCTCATCTCATTATACATTGTCTCACTCATGCCTGATCCTTGGATTATTACGACCTTAGTGAGTGGTTTCTATCCCGGCGTGCACAATCTGCTAGTGCGATAAGTCATCACCGCTAGTGACCTTGTACACACAACGTGCCTCCATTTTCCGCAAGCAAGTTGAACCGATATCACCTCTGCTTATCGTTCAAGCACTCACCACGTTCCCACTCCCACTCACAACCACTCACTCATGTTCACACTCACCTGCACTCACACTCACGTTCACACTCACCTCTACACACCCAGAAGCACTCACCCCGTTCACACTCACAAGCACTCAGTCACGTTCACACTCATCTCCACTCACACTCACAAGCACTGACCACGTTCACACTCACTTCTACTCACACTCATTGGCACTCACCTCCACTCACTCACACTCACTGGCACTCACTCACACTCACCTCCACTCACACTCACTCACACTCACTGGCACTCACTCACACTCACTTCCACTCACTCTCACTGGCACTCACTCTCACTCGCACTCCCACTCACACTCACTGGCACTCACGCGCACTCGCACTCACTTCCACTCACAGTCACTGGCACTCACTCGCACTCGCACTCACTTCCAGTCGCACTCACTGGCACTCACTCGCACTCACCTCCACTCACACTCACTGACACTCGCACTCACCTGCACTCACACAGTTCACTGGCACTCTCGCACTCGCACTCACCTGCACTCACACTCACTGGCACTCACTCGCACTCGCACTCACCTGCACTCACTCGAACTCGCACTCACCTGCACTCAAACTCACTGGTACTCACTCGCACTGGCACTCACCTGCACTCACACTCACTGGCACTCACTCGCACTCGCACTCACGCCTTTGAAATGAGTGCGAGTGAGTGTGAGTGAGTGCACTCATGAGTGAGTGCGCCGACCTATGCTTAGTCATAACCTTTGGCTCCAGTATACTCCCAGAATATATTCAAGCAGGCTACATAATTCCATACATTCCAGACCATACATTCCTAATCGTCGCAGGTGCTTCAAGTGCCAGAAGTTTGGTCATAGCTCCCAGAGCTGCCGTGGCCGAATGTCCTGCGCAAAATGTGGTGCTAATGAACACGCAGCTGAAAATTGCATATCTGACCCGCATTGTTCAAACTGTGATGGAGATCATCCCGCGTACTCGCGCTCTTGCCCTACGTGAAGAGAGAGAAGTAGATCATCACTCTAAAAGTGAAAGAAAGCATTTCGTTTAATGAAGCAAGGAAGCGGTTTTGTTTTGTAAAACCTTCTTATGCCGATACGGCGCGCGTGGGGGCTGCGCCGCACCGGCCTCTAGCAGCTGTCCGAACCACACACAGTGTGCCGGCAGCAGCTACTTCTGCCCCCTCGGTGGTGGCAGCTGCCGCTGCTCCACCTTCGTCTGAGAAGGGTCAGCAGGCCTCCGAGCCTGTGGCCTTTAAGGCCCTGCACATGCAGTGAGGCCTAACAAATCGTCTCATGTCCCCGGGAAAGGGCAAACAGCGCCTCGCAAGAGGCGATGGATACTTGTTCTTGACCCTCTACGCCTCTGGCACAGAGGGAACGGCATGACTCACTTGAGCGCGCCAAAAAAAATCTTTAATCACTGCTCCACAAAAAAACACAACTCCCTAAGTTGAATATCTAGTTTTGTACACAGAGTATTCATTTTGCTTTTAATTAATATGGCTGTCCAAATTTTGCACTGAAACGCCAGAGGTCTTATCAATAATTTAGATGACGTCGAAGAACTCATCAGTCACTTTCAGCCAAAGATGCTCTGTGTACAAGAAACGCATCTGAATTCATCACATAATGATTTTCTTAAGCAGTTCGTAATTTTTAGAAAAGATCGTGATGGTGCTCTCACATCATCAGGAGGCGTTGCGATAATTGCTGATAAGTCGATCGCCTCTCAAGAGGTGACATTACAGACTCCTCTTGAGGCTGTGGCATTCCGCGCCATATTGTATGATAGGCTCGTAACACTCTGCTCGTTATTGATGATGATATTGGGTTTATTGGCGCAAGGGCCAGATGTGGCCAAAGAGCGCCAATGCTATGGTAATAGGCTGGTATGGGTGGATGAATAATTAATATTAAGACATGGATAAAGGACATGGATTAAGACATGGCTGTATAGAGACCTAAGATTCGTTGAAATGTCCGCAATTATATATGCATTAAAAGTTGATGATGGTACATGACATGTTATGAAGAAACGGTGTATTAAAAGAGGTGATATATAAAAGAGGTAGCACTAGTGCCTCACCAGGGCCCTTAAGCACAAGGACTGGAGGCATGTGCCATACAGGTCACAACTATCGTAGTAGCAGCCTCCATTGAGAGGACGCGCTACGAATCACGTGGGCTTATAACGCGCAATAAGTCGACATCTTGTAAAAATTGTAACACTGATTTATAGTCAAAAATTGGTTCTTCTCCAAGAAACAAAAACCGGATGAAGGGGAATGTGGCATCGGTGTGCTATAGGAAAGTGCTTATTTCGTTCAGCCTCTAGTTCCCGACACTCTACCAAGACATGGAGAACGGTCAGCCTCTCACCACACCTACCACAAAGTGGAGGTTCACCACCAGTGAGCAGGTAAGAATGAGTGCCGTACACATGTCCTATTCGCAGTCGACAAAGCACGACATCAGTTTGTCGCGATTTTGTTACCGAAGGCCAATTTCGTAGGTGCGGCTTGATTGAATGAAGTTTGTTGGAGGTTTCATGGTCCCAGATGGATTGCCAAAAGTTTCTCAGCTTATTGCGGAAGAAAGGCTTCAAGTCTGTGGGAGGGATTGCTACGGTAGAGTTGCAGGTTCTCGTAGCTATGGATGTAGCAAGTTCGTCTGCAAGCGTATTGCCCACTATGCCTCTGTGCCCTGGCACCCAACATATTACGATATATTGGTTAGATGCGTACATAGTACACAGAGATGAGTAAAGGTCATTGATTATTGGATTTTTATGTTTCCGTAGAGACACTAAAGCTCTTACTACGCTTAGAGAGTCTGTAAATATGACAGCTTTTTCAAGCTTAATTCCTTTATGTGTTTTACAGCCGACATTAATGCGTATGCCTCCGCGGAAAGATACTTGTTTCGGGTTGCAATACATCAGATTCTGAGAAAGATGGACCAAGTGCTGCATAAAACACGCCAGCATTGGACTTTGATGCGTCAGTATAAAATTCTGGGCATTGGTATTTTAATTGAATTCTCGGAAGTGCATTCTGATGTGTTCCACAGGAGCGTGCTTTGTAACTTCGACAAATGACGTGTCGCATTTTATCATTTGCCACAGCCACGGCGGCAACAGCCTTGCTGGAGCCATCAGTGGGTGCAAATCTAGTGGGACATTCATATCCTCGCTCAACTTCCTCACGTGTAGTGTAAAAGGTTTTCTCATTGAAGGTCGGTTTTGAAATAGCGTGTCAGACGTGAAATTTTTAACAGTTTTATTACACGGGTGTTCAGGATTAGACTGCACTTTGAGGAGATATGTGAAGCTTATATATCTTCTTTGCAGGTGGAGTGACCACTCATTAGACTCTACGTATAAACTCTGTATAGGACTTGTCCTGAAGGCGCCTGTGGCCAGGCGAATGCCTAAATGGTGGACAGGATCTAAAATCTTCAGTGCACTTGGAGCGGCAGTGTGATACACCACAGACCCATAGTCCAGACGTGACCGTATGAGGCTCCTGTACAGGTCCATTAAGCAGCCCCTGTCACTGCCCCATGTCGTGTGCGCAAGAATTTTAAGAATGTTCATTGTTTTCAAACATTTGGCTTTCAAATACGTTTATATGCGGAATGAATGTAAGTTTAAGTCAAGCAAGACACCAAGAAATTTATGCTGTGTGTTCAGAGGTAAGCACTGATCATGGAGCTGGATACTGGGCTCTGGGACAAGGCCCCTCTTCCTTGTAAAGAGGATGCAGGAGCTTTTCTGTGGATTCAGCTTGAAGCCGTTCTGATCTGCCCATGTTGAGGCTTTGTTCAATCCAAACTGAACGTGTCGCTCGCAGACTGCGATGTTACACGATTTAAATCCAATCTGGACATCATCACATATACCGAATAAAACATACTTTGTGGGATAAACGAGCGTAAAGAGGTCATTTTAACAATAAAAAGGGTACAGCTAAGTATACCACCCTGAGGTACCCCGGTTTCCTGTGTAAATGGCCTAGAGAGGGCATTACCAATTCTAACTCGGAAAGTTCGGTGTGAGAGATGCTTTCAATTACGCTATGCATGTTGCCACGGATACCCATTCCTGATAAGTCTCTGATAATGCCATAGCGCCATGTGGTGTCATAGGCCTTTTCCATGTCGAGAAAAACTGACAAAAAATATTGTTTATGAGCAAATGAATCGCGTATGTTTGCTTCAATGCGCACATGACCACTCATTCGATTCTACGTATAGACTTTCGATGGGGCTTGTTCTGAATGCGCCAGTGGCCAGGCGGATACCTAGATGGTGGACGGGGTCTAGCATTTTAGCGCGCTCGGGGCGGCAGAGTGATATACTACGGCACCATAGTCCAACCGTGACCGAATGAGGCTCTTGTGAAGGTTCATTAAACACTTCCTGTCGGTGCCCCAGGATGTGTGAGATAAAATTTTCAGTAAGTTCATTGTTTTTAGGCATTTCGCCTTTAGATGTTTTATGTGGTTAATGAAAGTAAGCTTAGAGTCAAGTATGATGCCTAAAATTTGTGTTCTTTGTTCACAGGTATTTGTTGTCCATACATTTCGATAGTTGGATCTGCAACAAGACCTTTCTTCCTGGTGAAAAGAACACAAGAACTTTTGTGGGGGTTTACTTTGAACCCGTTTTCCTCTGCCCACTTAGACACTTTGTTGAGCCCCTGCTGTACCTGTCTCTCGCACACTGCGAGGTTACAGGACTTGAAGCCTATCTGTACGTCGTCCACGTAGATGGAATAAAAGATAGCTGGTGGTAAAGAAGCACGAAGCGTGTTCATTTTAACGATAAAGAGTGTGCAACTGAGCACGCCTATTAGGGGTACACCAGTTTCCTGCACAAAAGGTCGTGATAAAACATTGCCAACTCGAACACGGAATGTGCGATTCAGCAGATAACTCTCAATCACATTTAACATATTACCACGTATACCAAAGTGGGAGAGGTCTCTCAGTATGCCAAACCGCCATGTGGTGTCGTAGGCCTTTTCTATGTCTAAAAATACAGACAAGAGAACTGTTTGTGAACAAAAGCTTCGCGTATCTGCGTCTCAATACGTATCAAGTGGTCAGTGGTGGATCGACGCTCGCGAAAACCACACTGGTATGGATCAAGCAGTCTGTTTGATTCTAGGAAAATGTAATAGGCGACGGTTTATCATTTTTTCGAAGACTTTGCAGAGACAGCTTGTTAGCGCTATGGGCCGATAACTCGATACAGAGGATGGATCCTTCCCCTGCTTCAGGATAGGGATCACTATGGCCTCTTTCCAGGCAGAGGGGATCTCGCCGGAGGTAAATATAGAGTTATACAGACAGACAAGGGTTTTCTTCGTTTCAGAGGGTAGGTTCTTCAACATTTCATATAATATGCGGTCAGAGCCTGGGGCAGATTGGTTGCAACAGGCGAGTGATGCATGATGCTCTGCTAAAGAGAAAGGTAAATTATATGGCTCGTTCCCGGTGCTCTTTCGGTCTAGTTTTTGTTTTTCTATTGCTGCTTTGTATTTTGTGAATTCTGGAGAATAGTGCGATGAACTCGACACATGTTCAAAATGTGCACCCAGGTGGTTCGCTTGGTCTTCCAAGCGGTCGCTCTGTGTATTTACCAAAGGGAGTGAATATGTTTGTCGTCCTCTCACCTTGTCAACCCTGTTCCATACTTAGCCTCATCTGTATACGAGTGTATACCTGATAAAAACTTCTGCCAACTCTCTCTTCTGGCCTGTCGGCGCGTTTTCCTGCCTTGTGACTTTATCTTCTTAAAGTTGATAAGGTTCTCCGCAGTAGGTGAATCACGTAGCAACCCCCACGCTTTGTTCTGTTTCCTACGAGCGTTCCTACATTCGTCGTTCCACCATGGGACACGGCGTTTGCATGCCACACCACTTATTTCGGATATGCATTTAGAAGCGGCATCAATTATGAAGGCAGTGAAATACTCTACAGCAGCATCAATTCCTAACGAAGACATGTCAGCCCAGGAGATATTGCTAGTAAGAGTTCGAAATTTCTCCCAATCTGCTGTATCAACCTTCCATCGAGGGGCTTGTGGTGGAGACTTATTTTCTGTGGTTGTTCTCAGTAATATGGGGAAGTGATCGCTCCCGTAAGGATTTTTGGTAACTTCCCATTCAAGTTCAGGAAATAGACACGGGGAAGCTATGCTAAGGTCAATAGAAGAAAAGGTTCCGTTTTGCAATACAGTAAAATGTAGGTTCCTTCTTATTCAGGAGGCACGCACCAGACGAGAAAAGAAATTCTTCAACAAGACGACCTCGTGCATCGATACAGAGTCGCCCCACAGACTGCTGTGCGCATTGAAATCGCCAAGAACAAGATAAGGTTCTGGCAATTCGTCTATAAGGGACTGAAATTCATGTTTGTGTAAGTGGTAATGTGGGGGAATGTAAAGCGAGCAAATGGTGATGAGTTTGTTCAGAAGAACAAGTCGAACTGCCACTGCTTCGAGGGGCGTTTGTAGCTGCAAATGTTGACATGCTATGCTTTTGTGAATTATAATGGCAACACCGCCTGATGATGCGATAGCATCGTCACGGTCTTTACGAAACGTAACATAGTGTCGGAGAAAGTTTGTATGTGTTGATTTTAAGTGCGTTTCCTGTACACACAGCACTTTTGGATTGTGTTGGTAAAGAAGTTCTTGGATATCGTCGAGGTTCCTAAGAAGGCCTCTGACGTTCCATTGTATAATTTGTGTATCCATAATGAAATTAAATTGGTGCTGTGTGTACTAAAAACGGAAGTATTGCCTTAGATTACAGAGCCTTTTCCAGGCCCTGTAACGCGGGATTTGTCCTTTCTGAAGCGGTCGAGGGAGCCTCGCCGCTCCATTAGGCGCTTGGTGCGCCGTCGGGATGGGTGTAGTGTCCATTGCCTCTTGAGAGGCGCCGGACACGCGCTTTGCGAGCGAGAAGTTTCGCGAGAGAGTCTTGCCGCGAAGGACGAGATATTTGTGCCCACCAGCCCGAAGGTCGATGGGGCTGCCTTTGGGCCTGAGCTGCGCTGGGTGTTACCACAGCCAGCAATGGCCGGAGAGGGTGAGGCAGCCTTGACTGCACCCACCGTGGGAGCTGCTGGTGGGCCTGCGGGTTCGCTTCGCGTAGCGCAGGCTGCCACCGAGGGCTGTTGTGGTGCCGGCAACCCTAGGGTAACCGGGCCTGTTTGCTGGTTAGGTGGAGTAGACTTAGCTACTTCCACCCTGGGGGCAGGAGCCACAAGCGACAGCTCGCTGCGCGCGGGCTGGGCTGGTGGCAGTAGCCGCTGCGACGCTGCCCCTTGACGCGCGGCATCAGCGTAAGTGGTCGTGTGGAATGGTGAGCACCTTTTGCGTGCTTCCCTGAACGATATGTTTTCACGGACTTCAGTGTTAGAATTTCTTTCTCTTTTTTCCAGCTTGGACAAGACCGGGAGTACGCTGGATGGTCACCATCGCAATTTACGCAGTGAGGTGTAGCCTCGCAATTGTCTGAGGCATGGCCTTGTACTCCACACTTGGCACAGGTGAGTCGACCACGGCAGCTCTGCGAGCCATGGCCGAATCTTTGGCATTGGTAGCATCGTCTAGGATTTGGGATATATGGTCTTACTGCTATTTTTGTGTAGCCTGTTTCGATGCTTTGTGGCAATTCGCTCAATTCAAAGGTAAGTATCAGATGTTTCGTGGGGATTTCTTTGTTGTCCCGTCTCATAACGATGCGCTGCACATTCATGACGTGTTGCTCCTTCCAACCTTCCAACAACTCGGTTTCAGATAAGTCGATGAGGTCTGCTTCGGATACTACCCCGCGTACTGTGTTCATGGAGCGATGCGGTGAAACAGTAACTGGGACATCACCAAAAGTCACAAGCTTGCCGAGTCTGTTGTGTTGTTCCTTATCACGTAGCTCAAGCAGAAGGTCCCCGCTTAGCATTTTGGTGACTTTATAGCCAGGGCCTAGCGTGTTCGTCAAGGTTTTTGCAACTACAAATGGGGATATGGTTCTTGCTAGTCTTTCCGTTCTCTCACTATGTACTACTTGATATCGGGGGAAGATGTCTTTAGGCCGGGTGAACAAATTCAGAAACTCATCGGTGCGTCCCCTCTTCTGAGGGAGACGATCAAGAAGTCGAGGAAAAGCGGGCGTTCCCATAACAATTTTGTGTTGTTCGGCAGCAATGGCAGCCACCCACCACGGAGTCCAACAAGGGGACGCTACAGCACTTCACGTGTAAGGCTGCAGGCGCCAGCCGTACATTGCTGCTATAACCTCATATAAAAACCCAAGAGAGGGCACCTACACAAGGTTAACCCAAGCCGCCTATGGAAAGTGTGGAAGTAACAGAAGAGAAGAGGTGACAGGACAGTGAGGACAGAAAAATAGAGAAGAAAAAGATCGGAGAGGGGGACAGGAAAAGGCGACCACCGATTTCCCCCGGGTGGGTCAGTCCGGGGTGCCGTCTATGTGAAGCAGAGGCCAAAGAGGTGTGTTGCCTCCGCCGGGGGGCCTTAAAGGTCCAAACACCCGGCATCGGCTCAACCCCCAGGATCCCCCTTTCCCCAGACACGGCTAAGCCGCGCACGGCTACACGCGGGAGGGTCCAACCCCCATGTGCTCGGGTACGTGGTGTCGCAACTCACCAAACGCCTGCTCACGCAGATGCCCCTGCGGGAGGGGAAAAATAAGGCGCGATGTTTAGGTGATGGTAACTTCTAGTACGAGATGGTTTTGCAGGAGGTAGATAATTATCTGAAGATATACGGCAAGAGGAGATAATAATGCAATGCAAAATCTTCAGTGATTCCGTGCGTCGGCGGTCTGAGAGCGGTTGTAAGCCTAGGGATAAAAGCGCTGTAGAGGGTGAAAAATCCCTGTCGTACCTACGGCATATGAAGCCGATCGCTTTCTTTTGGATGGCCTCAATCTGGTTATTGTGGCATTGTTTGTGTGGATTCCAGACAGGAGAAGCATACTCTAGTATAGGCCGGATTAGCGATTTATACATGAGTAGTTTAGTGTCCCTTGGGGCTGTGGTCAATGTGCGGCGCAGATAGCCTAACTTTTTCAATGCCATTGAGGATATTAAATCTATGTGCTTCGACCAAGACATATCTGGTGTGAAAACAAGACCAAGGTATTTATATTCACTAACGCTCTGAATTGGAGTATTATTAACTTTGTAAGTGAAAACGGAAGGCGTCGTTTTATTAGTGAAAGTCATAACAACCGTTTTACGGATGTTAATGGTCATTTGGTGCTAAATGCCTACCTTTGCGAGTTATCACCACTTTTCCATGTCGGCTTTGCCTGTATCTACTCTGTTTTGCACGTCTTTCTAAGCATGAACTCAGTAGAAAGTTTCGTGCACAGCCATAGATTCAAAAAAATATATTTTTCGGACAAAGTCCGACATTGATTAGGTCGCTCTCTTCGGTCAGTTTCTTGCTTTCCAGAAGGGTAGGCTACAGTGCTGTTTAAAATCCCCTACTATAAAAAAGTTTCTGGCAGCTTCTCTATTAAACTTTCAACTGCTGACGGTGAACATTGTACGTTGAGAAATGCGCCCACAGTGACATTTTGAAAGAATAAAGTAGTGAAGGCTGCAGTGTTTATCTGGATTTTCAGTTTAACTTCACGGATTGGAGTACAGCTGCCTAGCGCAATTGCAGCAACTCTTTCTGACATTCGCCTACAGTGTTCGTAGTTTCTTCAAACAGCGGGGAAACTTTTCGGAAGTTGCCAATTTTTGTATTTTGGAAAGAAACGGGTAAAGGTGAGACGGTTTTAGTGAGACCTCTTGTGCCACCTAAATTTTGCATCTGCCTTCTACAAGTGCCGCGTATAAAGTTTGCATTTATAAGAGGACAAAAAGTGCGATTACTTACCCGTGAAAGGAGCTAGAAAGTCAGAGGTGATACATGCCTCTAAATGGAACATCGCTCTTTACAACAACGTAACTACTTAGGTTACTGGCCCCTTTCTTGCTCAATTTATTGTGAGTTTATTCTTATCACACTCAAGAGAGCTACGGTGGTATTCTGGAGTCTACCACGCCAGGGTTTTTCGATCAACCTCCATTACTCTGTCGGAGCCACTGCAGGATCGAGAAGTGGGCGCTGAGACACGTGTCCCAGGCTTTTTTGTTTGGCTTAACTTATGTGCGTTTCGGCAGAGTGACTAGCTTACTCTAGAGGTATATGTTCTTTCGTCCGTCCAGCTGCATTCTTACGTCATCTTTCTGTACCGGAGCCCAAACGTGTGTTTACAAAGTATGTCCTAATAGAGTGTAACATACTCTACTCAGCCACATTGCTTTCCTGAGCGGTAGTCAGTAATCGCCCTCACTGTTACTTTTGTTAACCACGTGCGACCACTGAAGTTTGTCCTCAATTAGCCTTGCCATCACCCTTTTAAATGTACCTGCCCGCTGTCACCCTCAGAGGCATTCGTCACCGAGAATCCAAAGCGATTGAATTTAAAGATTAACAAGCTGCAAGAAGAGGTTGAAAGGTAGCTGTGGCTGTTTGTTAAGAGCTTGAGCCCTGATGTTGTAGGCAAGTCGATGAAGCCGGAAATCGGAGTCATCAAAACACCTAATCCTAATTTGGCATTTCCTGCTCTGCCAATTCTATGCGTGACAGTTTGTTAATAGCGAAGTTCGTTATGTGGGAATGCACTTAAGAAATTAGTGGCCAGCATAGATTGGCATTATTTGATTGAAAATATTTTTTTCTCCTTAGCATGTACATATGCCATATTTATTCTTTTTTAGACCCGGGAACCATCGATGAAACTGTGTCAGCGCTTCGTAATGAGCAAAGCCAAGCCAATTCTATTGTGTTTTCTTT
Source organism: Dermacentor silvarum (assembly GCF_013339745.2). NCBI lineage: Eukaryota > Metazoa > Arthropoda > Arachnida > Ixodida > Ixodidae > Dermacentor > Dermacentor silvarum. The sequence goes on from NC_051160.1 coordinate 145,083,148, forward strand.
ACTTGACTCTCTTATGGCAAATTGGTAAGTTCCTATTATGCAATATGTATGTGGAGGAACCTCACAACGTTTCGGGAAGCCGGAGGTCGTACAAGTACCTAGTGATGCTCACTATATAAACAGCAATATGGGAGCACGTCACCTCTGTCTTACAATCCAGTCTATTTTCTGACATGATGAGGCATAGATATTGCACATATCGTCTTTAAAATGGGCTTATTAAATACTCGCATCCTTAAAATGCTTAATGGTTCAAGATAACTGAAATAACGCTGTTAATGATGCTACAATTTTATGCCAGTTCATGTTCTTTTGTGCTTTGAAAGTTTCCAAAAGGCACACCTAGTTTATTATTAGGACCTGCCGGTCGTGATCGGCAGATTATATGAAAGTTTCCAAAAGGCACACCTAGTTTATTATTAGGACCTGCCGGTCGTGATCGGCAGATTATGCGGAAGGAACGAAATCAAACCGAAGAATGGTTCAATTATGTACGTTAGTGTTACAATGATGTCTAATTCAAAACCCACATTTTGGCACCACACTTATTCTGTCTTCCCTGCATGTGATCGCATAGCGCGGGTGTGCCTCGTGCTATTCTTTTAATACCGCGTGTTTTGCCCTTTTCTACTATTTAAATTACTCCAAACGGCGCAAACATCTACCCTTGTGTATTGCCACCGAAGAGTATATAATGAGAGGTAGTTTTTGTTCATTCTGAATACGAACATAATTTCAGCATGCAGATACAAGAGAAAACATTTTGCGTCAGTCATGCAAAATGAAAAATGCAACTCGAGTAACTTCCCTCAAATAACTCTTTTACGGCAAATATCAGCTATGCCCGCACATACCCGCCGTGGTTTCTTAGTGCCTGCGGTGTTAGACTGCTAAGCGCAAGGTCGAGGGATCAAATCCCGCCACGGCGGCCGAATTTCGATGGGGTCGAAATGCGAAAACACACCTCTACTTAGATTTAGGTGCTCGTTGAAGCACCCCAGGTGGTCCAAATTATTCTGCAGTCCCTCATTGCGACGTGCCTCATAATGAGATCGTTGTTTTGCGGAAAACCCCAAATTAATTTTTTGTATGCACGTGCGAAAATTCCTGTTGATTTACCATTGATATATTGTTGGGTAATTGTTTAATCAACGGACTTTCAACAAAATTTTAAACGTCATTCAGTTCGCTGAACAGTTGCACAACGATGTTACCAATGAGAGATTCTGAATAAATTATTGGGTAATTTAGGTTGATTGTCGTAGTTTTTTTTTGCATTTGAATCTAGCATTTAATAATTAGGACTGACATATAAAGGCGACATTTGAAATTTTTAATGCGAAACATTATGTGCCTCATTCTTGTCAGGTAGGTAAGTTCTCGCTGGCTTTCATAAAAAAAAGGTCTGAACGACGGTGGCAACGAACGTCGAGCATATAGCAGACCGGTGCTCCAACCATTAAGCCACGATGGAACACATACATCGCTCGTTTCAAAGCCAGTCAGCTCTTTGAATAGCCTGGCGTGTGCGCCCCGTGCCACTTCCTGGTCTTCTTTCCATACAACAGTTCGCTCTTGAGACGCCCTGTTAGACGGTACTATGTCCGGGACCAGCCCACTTTCGTAGCAGTTTCAGCTACGTAGAAACTGCGAAGTTGAACCAGCTTCGTGATCGCCTAAGTTCACAATGTTTTAACATTTCTTCACCAGCATACAAATGTCATCGTCATTTGAACATGCCGTAGATGGCATAGCCATATAGGTACGATCCAAACTGCGCAAGTTTAGGGGAGGAAAGAATGCGAAATTCACTTGAAAACACGGCGGCTGTATGTCTGGTGGCGATAAGGCAGGCGCCGACACGCGACGACGCTACCTTTAAGCATCGGGCGTGCTGTAGGAACCGTCAGATGCAAGCGCACACAGGCTACAAACATTCACCGGAGAGGTCTTCGAACTTCCTTCGTCGCACCCTCTTTCTCAAAAGCAAAGATTTTTAACCCAACGACAGCGGTACTAGAAATCAAACAAGTACGTGCTTTGACATCGCTGCGCGCAGCCACCATAACCATTGACTTGAAAGAGCTTTGGATTCAGCAACAGCCGCATCAGCTGAGACAGATAATCGCTATCTCAGCGGCTTCTCCCGACTCTCGCAATAAAAGAAGCATGCAATAAAATCTTTGTTATTTAAGCCTCGCCGAACTGTCGCCAACCAATCCTGCAGCTGTCGTATTTTTCGTGAAATAAAAGAAGGCCAGAGGGAAACGAAATAAAATGAAACAAAGGTTACGGGCTCACATTATACCTTACTTGTCACCGCGTCATCTGCAAAGGTGCCGCAGACTATTTGAAAAAGATGCTTTTTGTAAAGATAAAGAAATTAGTAACAACTCTAGCTCCTAGGTGATGCTATAAACGTCCAAATAGTGTTTGGGTGTCTGCGCGCCCTCGTGACTTTGTTTTGAACAGAGTTTTGCAACAGCACCCATTGTATACCGTTAGATTTGTAGTCGCAGTTCTGTTGGTCGTATTATTTTAACACGAAAGTGTTTTATGCCGGGGTCCACCAAGACTTCACTGACGTATTTCCGTCACGGAAATACGTCAGTATTTCCGTCACGGAAATACGTCATAGAACATAATACAAAGAAAGAAACCAGAAGAAAAATTTCCACAAACATGCAAAATTTGGAAATCGAACCCACGACCTCTCGGTCCGCGACGATAGATCGCCGAGCGTTTAACCCATTGCGCCACAAACGCATTTGCAGAGAGCTACACAGACGCGCCTTATATATCTAAAGCCCAGACCACACGTACGCTTGCAAACGCGCGCGAGCTCGCGTCCGCGCGCCCACGCATGCGCAGACGGTGCGGCACGGCTCGTACGCGTCGAAACGCGGCGCGATCTCGCTGATCAGCTCCTCTCAGTTATCGCGCGCCTGGGCTGCCTCGCGTCGGCGCGCCTGGCTACGCAGCGACGGCGCGGTACATTCAACTCTCAGTTAAGCAGAATTATACCATGCAAGAAAGTGCTTCTTCTTCACTTTTTGGGCTGATCTAACAGCTCCAAAAAGATAAAAATTACGTTTATAAATATCGAAGCATTTTGAAGCACTGCCAACAACGAAATACGAAGTGGCGTCTGCCAAGGTGTAAACAAGTGATGCCAGTGAGCGCGCGCTGTCGCGCGTATTTGTGGATGCAAAACGCCATTCCTCGCTAGGCGCGGCAACCGCAAGGCGCGTAGACGCGAGCTTACGCGCGTCCGCAAGCGTACGTGTGGTCTGGGCTTAACACTCCTCCGTGTACCCGCGCTCTTGCTCGGGGCGGTGCCGCCGCCTACGAGCAGAAAAGAGAAGTACTGCATTATGACACTAACGCGCACCGACAGTGAACGCTTCGGTGGTCTCAGCACTACGACGCCTCGATGCCAGCATTCGAAGGGACGCTGGCATCAAGAAGCACTACCAACGCCACCTAGGTGGCGTTCACCGTACTCAGCACAGCGGAGCGTGGCCTCCGCAATTAGCTCTGAAAATGTTTCTGAAGTTGATCGCGGAGGCTGCAATTACGACGCGCTGTACGCGCTGATTTGACTCGGTGACGATTCAGTTACGTGCTTTGTCTTGCGCGTTGTATTAGTGTGTCAGTTACGTGCTTCGTCTTTCGCGTTGTGCTAGCGTGTGCAGCGTAGTGCAGCTTCCATATGCACGACGGTTGCTCATGGTCATCGACGTTGGTAGTCGTGATGGAGGAGACGTGCCACCAGGCGTCAGCGTGGGTGCATCAACGCCTAAGGGCGCTTTAGCCACAAAACACCAATAGACATTATATATCAATGTGCAATAAACATTACACTACTTCTGTGAAGACACGTTTCACTTTCGTGTTCTATACCGATTCCTATATAAGAGGGATCAACCACATTTTTTTTTGTTTACTATATTAAGATATATTCACCTTCTGCAAGCGCGGGTGCTTAGCCGAGTGAATAAGATACTCGCCTTCTCAACGTGGGGTCGTATGCTCGAAATTGATCACCGCCAACGTTGTTTCATTCGAATTCGTTTTTTTATACATTAACTTTTTAAAGCGATTCGTCCTACGTGACAGACGGAAAGACGGACGGACTGGTTTCCTCCTTGAGTAGGCATAGAAACGCGTGCACATTTGAGATGCACTGCAACATTTTTTTTTCATATAATGTTTTTCAAGATTGTTGGTAAAAACTGGTGAGATGATCATCGTCTGCTTGGTATTGTTTGGAGTTGCTTATGTGCTGACATACGGCAATCTTGGTTTCAAGGGTAGAGTATAAGCATCATACGCAATGATTACAAAGGAGGCTGCACACTATATAACAATTCCCCAGTGAGCAGTTTTCTGCCCTAATTTTTACTTCATTTGGCCAGAGAAACCGCTCCTGTTCGGACCACAGCTATCCACGGCTTTCGACTAGATGCGTTTAGTGAATCATACCTGGAGATAAGGCCACCCAGTAATAATCCAATACGCTGCAAGAAAAACATTGTAACTCGAGGAAAGCTTACAAGCACCTGGATTTTGCTAAGCCTAATTATCCATGTAGCTTACATGGGGAAGTAGAAGCGTGCTGTGCATAGTGATATCTTTGCGAAAGCACTGATAAGAGAACGCTTTGCTAGCGTGCCCTCTGACACGTAGCCAATCTTTGCGCCATCGAATTCTTGACCAATTCTCAACGATTGATACCCCACTATCCATTGAAAAAGCAGAGGAAACCACTCTGACCGGAATTTAAAATATTTATACTGTTTGCACAAGTTACGTGGGACCCCTATTATGCTCCAAACGTCAATGTCACGAGAGCTATAAGTAAAGATGTGGGACCAACGTGACTAGCCTGATGGAACAAGAGGCCGCCATCTTTAAAACTAAGTTGGGGAAAAACGATGGTTAATGGCGCCTTCTAGGGAGGCTATGTTTTCCGCTGGAATCGCCACGATGCGCAATAGCATTTCGGTCATTATAAACTTGCTCTCGAAATAGTTTTAGGCGTAAATATTAGTCTGGTGATAATTATTTCACTGCAGCCATTCGAACCAACGTCCCGAAGTATCGCGGGAGGAGCTATTAGGAGCGTGATTTGGATTCCTCAAGGACATTTGTGCAATGTCCTTTCTTAATATAAAATTAGGCGTATGTGTCATAACTTGATCGAACCATAGCAATCAGGTCAAATTAACAGATCTGTAAGTGTTTGCAGAAAAAGAATGAAATCTCGGACATTGACAATTTAAAGTTAGGAATAGTGGAACAAGCAGCAAATAATGGGAGAAACATGGCCACCAAGATTGTTACTTCTCAGGGGAAACAACACAAGCAGGGCGTGGGCATAATGTGCGCGCGTCTATCATTAAAAAAAAAGTCAACTACTTTTTGGGAAAACGGGGAAAGAGGGCAAGAGCAAGCAGCCAATACTACAAAACACAGTGATGAAAACGCCTTCTTGCAAAGGCAATCGACATAAAAGCGACTCTATCGCATGTTTTGTTTTTACAAATTGGTTTTCTGGTAAATGTGGCCTCTTCTGCACATATACGCACGAATAATACGCTTATCAAAAGCGTTAGGAACTGTGGCTTGGAGATATTCCGACAAAAGCAATTAGGCAGAACGGGAGTCCACTTGCAAAAAATAACGCCGGCAGATCCCACGCCCTGTGGGAATCGATGCTACGCGAAGCAGTGTGTAGGGAGCCTACCAAGTTAACAAAATGACCATAAGAACACCAAGACGTAGGCGGATCTTTCATGACCTACATGACACGCATGTCATAGCATTCATGTCATGAGTCCTCAGAAATCCCTTTAACTACACCTAAGAGCCCTTAACGCGAAAGCCTTAGTTATGTTCATGACTTTGACCATCAACCTTTAGCCTTTTTCTTCATTTACGAGTAGTACCATATCCGAACTCATTCCATTGGTTTTTTAGTGTTAATTTTTTTTCGCTGAGTCATGCTCATGACCATGACTTCTACCACTATTCTTTACTGTTTTCTCGACTGAATACCCAAGTCCAAACCCATTTCAGTGATTTTTGAGTGTTAACCTTTTTTTGCTGAATAATTGTCATTTCTGCTCAGTCACGGCCATGACTATGACTTCTACCGTCCTCCTTTGGTGTTTCCTTCCCTTAGTACCCACGTCAGAACCCATTTCAGTAGCCTTTGAGCGGTAATCTTTTTTCGCAGAGTCATTTTCATTTTTGCTGAGTGATGCTCATGACTATGACTTGTGTCATCATCCTTTAGTGTTTCCTTCACTTAGTGCCCACGTCCGAACCCATTCCAATGGTTTTTGAGTGTTAATAATTTTTAGCTGAATCGTAATTTTCGCTGAGTTATGCTCATGACTATGACTTCTACCAGACTCCTTTAGTGTTTCCTTCACTAAGTACCCACGTTAGAACCCATTTGAGTGGCTTTTGAGCATTAATCTTTTTTCGCTGTCATTGTCATTTTTGCCGAGTCATGGAATGATTTCTACCATCATCCTTTAGTGCTTTTCACTTAGTGCCCACGTCCAAACTCATTCCAGTGGTTTTTGAGTGTTCATCTTTTTTCGCTGAGCCATTGTCATTTTTGCTGAGTCATGCTCATGACTATGACTTCTACCAGAATCCTTAAGTGTTTCCTTCACTTAGTACCCACGTCAGAACCCATTTCAATAGTTTTTGAGTGGTAATCTTTTTTGCTGGGTCATTGTCATGACCTACGTGACACGCATGTCATGAAATTTATGTCATGACCTATCCTTTATGTTCATCATACACTCCTATCATACTATGCCAATTTTGGTGCCTACCATGTTAACGAAATGATCATGAGAGCTCCAAGACGTAGGTAGCTGTTTCATGACCTACATGACTCGCATGTCATGACATTCATGTCATCACGTATCATTTATGTTCGTCATATACTCTTGTCATAGTATGCAAATTTTGGTACATACCAAGTTAACGAAATGACCGTGAGAGCACAAAGACGTAGGCGGCTATATAGATAGATAGATAGATAGATCGATACTGTAAAAGTAGCAAATGTTCGCCAAGAAGTGCTTCGCATTTAAAAAAGTAAATTCTCCTTAGCACACTTTGAAACCGAGTAAAGAAGCTCAGCTCAACACTTATGGTAAACAGGTCAGGTACAAGTTTCTGCAAGAGAAACAAGCCTGCATATGCTGAATAATTTCTTGTTCGCAGGGCACAATACGTTTCTGTAGAAAATGTTTGCTTTTATATACAGGGTGTTTCACTTTAGATGCACTAAATTTTTTAAAATTGCCTGACGCAGATAGCACAATTATATTCCTTGATCTAAACTACTCGTTCAGGCGACCATTACTTCCACGAGAACTCAAAACGCCCAATTGAATAATTAACATACCTACGCAAATTACCTTGTAATGAATTATTTTACGGCATATCTTTAAATCTACGAATTAGAGCGGCTGAGTTCGCAAGGCGTATCCTCTCGGAACGAATTCGCAGGACTGAACCACTTTTGAGAACCAGAACCAGTTTCGAGAAAGTTTCTGACGAAATGCTTTGGTGTTCCATTTACTTTTGTGCTTCAACGCATAAAGCAGCGTTCAGTCATGAGAATTCTGAAACTGGTTCAGTCATCAGAATTCATTCCAATTCGTGCCTTGCGAACTCAGCGGCTATAATTCGTAGATGGAACGATGTGGCGTAGAATAATTAAGTGAAAGTTAGCGTCATTATGTTAATTGTTCAATTAAACGTTTTGATTTCTCGTGGAAGTAATGGCCGCCTCATCGAGTAGTTTAGATGAAGGGTTATAACTGGCAATGTTTTTAATTTGGTGCCGCGAAAATAAAAACACCCTATATATTGAAACTCGTGTTCCATGGAAAAATAATATATTTTTCAAGTAAACCTATAGTACTGATACCCTAAGGATGCTGCGGTGACTGTCCAAATGCAAAAATGTTTTAATGATAAAGATATTTTTAAGCAATAAAGAACAGAGCAAATTGATATGGCCTGGCAGAATTACAACCAAGGTTCAAGTGATGTTCTTTATTTGAGTAATTGCATTAGGAACTTAACTTCAGATGCCTGTGACCAAAATGGCGCACTTTAATATGTTTCTGGCATATGACCCACCCGCTGACGCGCCCGTTTAAAACGGTACTTACTCTTTCGAGCATTTGTTTAAGAATTTGCCAAAACAAAACCCACGAATCCCCATTTATTCTTACCAAATATAAAAAAGGTGAAACAGCACCTCGTTTGGTCAAACACCGGGACAACGTACCACGTGCGTCGTGGGACGCACGAGAGTAGAACAAAAATGCAGTATTGAGGGATCAACGGCAAAGCTCATTAAGCCTAACACGACCCCCATTGCCGCAATGTGTGAACTGGGTGTGACAGAGTTTTCTCTAATTGGGCGATACATATGTGATAACCGCCGTAGACCGATTCTGTTTAATTTACAAGAAGCTTGCAATAGCCGCAATTCATTTACATAGAATTAATTTATCATGCATATGAGCCATGTCATTCCCGTCATCTCCACCTAAATTTATCTACGCGGCATCTATACTTGGCCTAGTAAAGCGGGCCACATTTTCTGTCATTCATAAACAAGCCTATAACAGTGCGATGCGTTTCATAAATATTTCACTGCAAAAGCCATAATTAACCAACACTTGCCTTTGCGTACACCTCAACCACAACCTTCCCCTTATTTTCGAAAAATAGAAGAAACAGCCTTGTTCAGTTTTCAGCAGGCACCGGGCATACCTACGATCGAACTCGTATTAATCCCAGTAACATTCGTAGCCTACTAGGCCCATTTTTGTGCGCTGCCATAGAACAGCTGTCGCATGGCTATTAAACAATGCCGCTAAAATCGCTGCGAAATCACTTGGTGAAGCCGGAGCGCAGCTGCTCTCAGCGCTGCTCGAGCGTCGTCTTCTCCGCACCAGAAAAATCGATATTTATTCTGATTGAAGAGCGGCACATACCCAGTGGCAGATATCGACTGGCGCAAGTTAACATGAAAGACGTTAGATACAAACGGACGAACCAGCATCTGGGTAAAGTTTCCAAAGAATAGTAATCGCTTTAAGAGACAAGTCGGCCGTTTTCTTTCGAACCGGTTACTCAAGCATTGCAAATGGACGCTGTATCCATAAAGTATGGGCGCATGCCTAGAAATCCCACATAAAACCCTTGCCAGTTTCAGGCATGCAGGTCAGCACTTTTAAACGCTTGGTATGTGAGTCGCGCCGCATGGCAACAATTTACTGGCAAAAGTAAGAGCGCCCGCAATTATAGCTGACAGTGTAAATTAAAAACTTGCACGTCAAGAAGAATAGGCCATGGTGTCATAGTTCATTCAAAGTCCCATATTCAAAACCCCAATTCTACATATGCTCGCACGCTACGACCAAATCACAGTACAGTACATTGCCATCCAAATGTCCACACTCACGAATATACATGAAACCGCTTTCAATACCTACAATTAAGGACTTGCATAGCCTACCTAAAACACTACCCTTAACACCACTACTGCGGCGCTCCTTTGCGTAGAGCAAACGATGCCACAATTCACCCGATGGCGCAATTTACTCTACATTTACTCTTTTGCGCTACAGGATAAAGAAATCCTGTACCTGAATGGTTAACGTGTTCTGGTTTTTTGGTTGTCCTTTTTGCGTTGTGTGTGGCCACGTGTGTGTATAAATCTGCTCTGTGATGCGGAATAAACCTTAGTTGGTGAGTCGGCGCTTGTGTTCGTGTGTTCTTTCGTCTGTTCGCCTTCCTTGTAGCGCCATTCTGAAGCCATGTTACTCTACATTGTCTCACATATCCGTCATCACATAGTATTTGCGGTGCTACGTGAGGGCACTCATAAACTTATTTTGGGTTGGGTTTTCTTGTCGTCCGCCTCCGCGTTTATCTGTTGTCGTCAGTGCCTTCTATCCGAGACCGTCACCAGCCAGCAATGCCATTCTACAGATGATGCGCATAGCCGTTTTGTAACAACCACATATTATGCGTTTTGGCCGTCTCAAGAAGAAATCATCAGCACTAGTTCCCCCGATATTGTACACGGCGACGTGTTGATTCACTTTTATGGCCGCATTTCATCTAGAGGTATTGTGTTCGCTCCCAGCTTTCCTCGTTTCACTGATGGGTGTGCAAAGGTTACTGCATTGAATAGTACTCCCGATTATCAATTGTTGCCCCGTGGTTCAACTATCACATTCGCTGTTGATACTCAACCCATTCAACCGACGGAGTCACCTTCGCCTGCTTTCGATTCTTCTTGCTCTCTTCAGGCAAGTTCCATCAGCGCAGGCTTTTCACGCACTCAGACTGGAGATCTACTCGATTTGTTGAAAAAACACGATGCCTAGTTCGACGTTCGTTCACCAATCCTCGGTAAGACGCCTGTCGCCAGTCATCGCATTCAGATCGATGGCTCACGGATCGTTCACCGCCGTCCACAGTCCATATATAGAGTGTCTCTCACCGAGAGCAACGTTATTTTTTAAAATGTGTCCGACATGCTTAAACGGAATATAATACGCCCTTCCTCAAGTCCCTGGTCTTATCCAGTGGTTCTTGTACAGAAAAAAGATGGCTTAGTGCGCTTTTGTGTCGACTGCCGCGCCCTCAACAAAATCACACGCAAAGACATTTATCCCCTGCCACGAATTGATGACGCGTTGGACTCGCTGCAGAACGCTGACTACTTCTCCAGTCTTGATCTTCGATCTGGCTACTGGTAAATACCAATGCACGAGTCTGACAAGGAGAAAACGGCATTTGCCACCCCAGACGGGCTTTACGAATTCAACGCGATTGCTTTCGGGCTCCGCAACGCGCCTTCCACATTCAAGCGCATGATAGACAGCGTCTTACGTGGTCTCAAATTGAAGATATGTCTTTGCTGTATTGACTTTATTGTTTTTTTCTTCAACATTCTCACAACATCTCGAGTATCTTCATTACGTTCTTGCCTGTCTCGCCAAGTCTGGACTGCAGCTGAACACAAAAAATGCCACCTCGCGAGCAAGACCATCAAGTATTAGGGACACTTAGTATAGAAGGGATTAGGCCGGACCCGGAGGAGATTGCCGCAGTCCTCAAATTTCCCCGCCCAGAACGTGAAAAAGGCTTGTGCAGTTTTATCAGCCTCACCTCCTACTTCCACCGATATATGCGCAACATTACAACGCTTGCGTCTCCGCTCCATCAACTTCTTGGATCTGCCGTGCCCTTCGTTTGGACGGAGGACTGCGAAGCAGCTTTCCAGACTCTAAAGCAAGCCCTCATGTGCGAGTAGATGCTGTGCCATTTTGACCAGATTGCACCTACCATCGTCCACACCGACGCTAACGGTCATGGTATTGGTGCTGTTCTATTAGGAATGTGACCATATCTCTCGCGAGCGAGTCATTGCCTATGCCAGTCATAGCCTGTTCACAGCGGTGAAAAGTTATAACATTATTCAGCAGGAATGCTTTGCTGTTGTTTGGGCTGTGCAAAAATTCCGGCTGTTTTTGCACGGCCGCCGCTTCACGGTCGTTACAGATCATCGCGCGTTCTGCTGGCTCTCCTCGCTAAAGAATTTAACCGGTCGTCTTGGCCGCTGGGTGATTCCCCTTAAGGCTCATTCACATTAGGCTGACACGACACCGATTTTGGCCTGCCGGCTGTTGGCGACAGCAGTTTAGAGGACGGAAAACGCCGTGGCCAACGGTTTAAAGGAAAGAAAACGCTGTCGCCAACAGTTGGCAGACCAAAATCAGTGTCGTGTTGCCCTAGAGTGAATAATCCCTGACAGGAGTACGACTTCGACATAACTTACAGATCTGGAAAGAAGCACCAATACGCTGATGCTCTCTCGCCCTTTATAAATCACCACGCTGGACTGGCCCGGCGCTCACTGCTATCACGTCCTTACGGCGCACCAGCATGCCGACGCCTATTGCCGGACTATTCTTGACCGCCTTAGCGGTTCCTCCTCTCCCCAAATGCCAGTCTGCGTCGACAGCTTGCGCAATTCAAGTTACCCATGTCCTATGCCCTGGGCCCTATGCTGTTACATTTATCATTCCGATGGCAACAAATCGGTCCCCGTCATTCCCCGTTCTCTGCAAAACGATGTTTTACAAGCTTTTCACGATGATCCAACGGCCGGTCATCTTGGATTTCACAAGACTTACGACAGGATTTGAAGCCGGTTCTTTTGGATTGGCCTCTCTTCCGCCGTGATCAAGTATATCGCTTCTTCCGTGCCTTGTCAACGCCGCAAACGCCCGACATCTGCTCCCGTATGGCTCCTCCAACCCCTCCATTCTCTTGCTTCTGCCTTTGAGGTCGTCGGAATAGACTTTTACGGGACTGTTCCTCCGAGTGCCAATGGTAATCACTACACTGTGACAGCTGTTGATCACCTCACTCACTATGCTGACATAGCCATGGAGCACCACGCGTCCCCTTCAGTGACCGCGGCAAAGTCTTCCTCTCTTCCATTCTTTGCGAAGTTCTACGAGCCACCCACACTGTTCATAAAACAACTTCCAGCTACCACCCACAGACCAATGGATTCACCGAAGATTTCCATCGTACACTCTCAGGCATGATTTCAATGTACATCAGCCCGGACCAGGCAAAGTAGGATGCAAACCTGCCGTTTGTAACTTCTACCTACAACAGTGCATCTCAACATACCTTCAGCTTTTCCCCATTCTTCCTTGTCTACGGCCGCTCCCCAACTTTCGCCCTTGATGCATCTTTCATCTCGGCTCCTGTCTCAAGGCAGTGCCTTTTTTCGAACAAATTGTTTCCCGCCTCGCCCACTGCCGCTACCTCGCCGGCATTAGCACCGACATCTCCCAAGACAATCGCAAGCACCGCTTCGACTCGACGCACCGCAATGCGATGCTCTACCTTGGCGACGAAGTATTACTCTGGATACTTGTACGTATCCCCGGTTTATGTGAATAATTTCACAGTCGATTTCTTGGACCCTACCGCATTTTTGAGCGAACTTAAGCTGTTCATTACTGCGTCCCGCCTCCTCTTCCTCCCTCCGATCGTCGTTGTCGCGGGACAGAGATTGTGCACGTGTCTCGTTTGAAGCGTTATGTACCACACGTTTTGTAGCATACTTCTGCGGCCAGGCTGGTCGCTTCCACCCAGAGGGGAAATTAGTGTTAGCACAATATTCGTATGTCATCTGCCTCATATGTACATAGCAGCATCACGCACCACGAGCCGCGACTGTCGTTGTCATGGGATGGAACCTTCGAGAATAAAGAAGCTGCTCAAAGCGCCGATCAAAGCGCCCCGCGTTGCAGCGTCGGTGGGCGCTTTGATCGGCGCTCCCAACCGGTGCCTTCGCGGCTGAAACTCGAGTGATGCATCGATGCGCAGCCCACTGCGCGCACAATCCCGCACACTGGTAACCTCCTTCCAGGGGCCCACAGCTCTCGCGCCTGTACAAGTACTACGCCACAATCCCCTGGACCGTACACGACCGTCTCCTGGAGAACTCCATCAACCGCCCTACCCTAAGCACCGTGAAGAACGACGTCCCCGTTAAGGTCTCCAAGATCGCCATCAACCAGCTGGAGAGGCTTCCCTCCGACAACGGCAAGTTCGTCTTTCAATGCACCACCCTATCGACGCGCAGATCACCAAGGAAACCATCGCACTTGGTTCCATCTTCGAGGACACCTGAACGAGCAACGCCCTGCGCGAGCCTCGCGGGGCCTCGTGAAGCGAGGGCCGCTACCCCTACAAGCTATCCGAGCCCGTGAGCCTAAGTCCAAGCACCTGACCTGCCGCACCGCCACCGGCCTCGGCTAGCCCTGCGACTACTCCGAGCAGTGCGTCTTCGCCCAGCTGAACGGCGTCTGCACGGACCATCTGATCGGCGACTGTGCTCTCGAGTTTGTCCGCTCGCTGGACGGCAAGACCTGCGACAAGCTACAGACCACCGCCGGAAACGCATTGGACAGCCCTGCAAGGCCAACAGCGAATGCCACACTGCCGGAGCCGCTTGCCTCAAGGACGTCTGTGCGTGCGCCAGCCACAGGTGCACCTAAAATGCAGGCTGGAGTACAAAGATCCGACTTGGCTTCTCTCACTTCCTTCATCGACGTTCCGTCTGGGCGGGGAGCCCTGTAGCGCCCACCGACGCTGCAACGCGGGGCGCTTTGATCGGCGCTCCCAACCGGTGCCTTCGCGCCGACTCTCAAGGAAGAAAACAATAAAGACGCGCAGCGCGTGCTCGAAGCGCAAGCTCGGCACGCGCAGTGTTGTTCCAGGAGCTTGAGACGCTGGTCGTCGCGGCCTCCGCTCGGCTGGCCGACTTCTTAGTAGGAACGACGGCACGGCTCGTTCGCCGCCGTCACGTTCTTCCTACATATATATTGTAGGGAAGCGTTGGAACTCTGAAGTGGGTCGTCCGCTCCAGCGCCTTGAAGTGGGTCTCCTTCTCCAGTACCTTCTAGTGGGTCGTTTTCTTCGGCTCTCGAGCGCCGCTCGTGCTGAGAGTCCATGCTGCGCTTTTGGACTGTCGCCCTTGCGCTGCTTCAAGTGCCGTCCAATCAACATCCTTATAAATTGGTGCAGAGTGCTGTACCCTCAAAACCGCTCCGCAACTCCTTAGACGCCCCTGGAGCTTCGATCCCGTGCACTACCATCTGCCTTACCGCAGGACGCCTCCCAGCAAACGCCTCCTCCCACACCACCCGCATGTACCGGTGTCTCTCGTTAACGCGACCCACCGTCAACGCGACCAACCGCACATTCCGGGTTAAAATAGGGAATGCACTGTCGCGTCCATTTATACAGGAAACTGGTGTAGCCCAGGGAGGCGTGCTCAGTAGCACGCTCTTTATTGTCAAAATGAACACACTTCTAGCTGCACTACCACCAGCTATTTTTTATTCCATCTACGTGGACGATATACAAATGGGCTTCAAGTCCTGTAACGTGGCCGTGTGCGAGAGACAGGTACAACAGGGGTTGAACAAAGTATGAAAGTGGGCAGACGAAAACGGGTTCAAAGTAAACCCCCACAAAAGTTCTTGTGTTCTTTTCACAAGAACGAGAGGCCTGATCCCAGATCCTTGTGTAGGACTGTGTGGACAGCAAATACGTGTCAACAAAGAACACAAGTTTTTAGGCATCATACTTGCCGCTAAGCTTACCTTCATCCCCCAGATAAAATATCTCAAGGCGAAATGACTAAAAACCATTAACCTAATAAAGTTTATATCTCACACAACATGGGGCAGCGACAGGAAGTGTCTATTGTACCTTTATAAGAGTCTGATTCATTCGCGACTAGATTAAGGTGCGGTAGTATATCACACCGCCGCCCCAAGCGCGCTTATGTATGAGTGATTATTAAAATAGAAGAAGAGAAAAGTACAGCGCCGTAACTGCCTCTCGTGAGAGGGCACCTCAACAGCGCTGTACGGGGGAGGGGGTGAGGACAAACAGAGTAGTGAAGAGAGGGAGAAAAGAAAAAAAAAAGGAAAGCGCAGCAGAACACAGCCGAGCGGTAAGTCATGAAGAGGCGCGGTTTAGAGCCGCTGACACAGGTTTGTATCCTCCAGATACTCAAGGAGAGCCGCGTAGGCCCGCTTGGCGATGGAGGGATGCGTCGCAGGAAACAGGAGCCCCCGTGCGCTGTCGGACGGGATCCCGAGGCGACGGTAGGCGGCAAGAAGAGGGCCACGCTCTGCTGCGTACGCGGGGCACTGCAGAAGAACGTGGTCCAAGGTTTCGACACCGGAGCAGCTGTCGCAGTAGGGCGAGCCGAGTCCCGACAAGCGGTGCACGCGCTCAGCCGTCCGACAGCACCCGATGCGGAGACGCAGGAGCAGAGCGCGATCACGGCGGCCCAAGCCCCTGCGCGGCAGCAACTTCGGGGGACTGCCGGCGGCAACGCGTGGGTCAGGGTGCCACGACCGGAGGTAGCCAGCAACAGTGTGGCGAGCAACATCGAAGGGCGTCACCAGTAGAGACCGGGGCACTGGCAAGGTGTGGGCCTCCTTTGCGAGCCGGTCAGCTTCCTCGTTCCCGGGCAATCCAACGTGCGAGGGCACCCATTGGAAGACGAGGTCGCATCCCAGCTCGCAGACGCCGTCCAGCTTACGGTGGAGCCGCTGGATCAGCGTGGGGCCGTGGTCCTCTCCGGCCAGCAAGCAGAGCGCCGCCCGTGAGTCGGTCAGGATGGCCGCCCGTGCAACCCGCCGCTGGTACAGCAGTTTGGCCGCCAGGTCGATGGCCGCCAGCTCGGCATGCGTGGAGGACACCGCGTGCAAGACACGGCATTGGCTCTGCGCCGAGAGCTCGGGGGCGAAGCAGGCAGCCGAAGCCGCGCCGTCCCGGAGCACAGAGCCGTCCGTGTAAACAAGCACGCGGCCGGCGAGCTGCTCCTCGATGACCGCAGCCGTCTCCTGCCGCAGGGCGCAGGCAGCGGTGTTGCGCTTCCCTCTCACCCCAGGCACGGTGGTGCGGATGTCGAGCCGGCGTCGACGATGCGGGGGGGGGGGGGGGGGAGGGAGCCACGCACACGAGGGGCCGGAGTTGACCAAGCCGGCGAACTCGGCGACGCGGCGGCCCATGCAGGAGTTGGGGAGAGAGAAGAACCGGTCCACCAGCCGATGACCGTGCGGCGATCGGTGCAGGCGCTCGATAAAGTTTGGCGCTCGATGGTGTTGAGCGCCCTGCCAACAGCGCGGAGAGAGACGGGAGTCTCGCCAGCCTCAGCGAGAGTGGCGCCCACCTGCGACGACTGTGGGAGGCACAGGAGTTGACGAACAACGGCTCGGTGATCCGCGTCCAGTGCCTCCCACTTTGATGGATGGATGTCAGCAAGCGGCAGGCCGTACAGCACCCTCGCGGAGGCCACCGAGTTGTAGACCCGCAGTGCCAGGGTGGGTGAGCAGCCCTGGCCGCGGGCCATGAGGGAACGTGCTGCACACGCCACCCGTCTGGTCCCCTTGCGAAGAGCCGCAACGGCCGGTTGCCAGTTGAGCCGGTGGTCCACCAGGAGGCCGAGGTACCGTACTCTCCGTCGCCACGGGAGGCTCGCCCCACGAAGGGTGAGACGCGGGACTTCATAGCGGGCGCCGTAGCGAGGGTGAACCAGCAGCGCCTCGGTCTTTGCCGCCGAGAGGGTGAGGCCGATGCCGGAAATGTACGCGTCGACCGCATCCAGCGCAGACTGCACACACCTGCGCACCGCCCTGCCCCGCTCGGTTGGGCCAGCGGCGAACAGGGCAATGTCGTCCGCGTACACCGCGACACGAACCTCGTACTCCGGCAGCTGGGGGATGTAGTCGCCGATGCGCTGCAAGCGCGAGGTTGAAGAGGAAAGGGCTCAGCACACTGCCCTGCGGCACACCAGTCGAGACCGCGCGCGGCTGGCTGAGCACTCCCCCCACGCGCACACGCATCGAACGACCACTGAGGAACGCCCCCACGTAGCGGAGCATCCTCCCGGCGATCCCCATGGCACGGAGCGCGTCGAGGATGGTGGCGTGCGGCAGCTGGTCGAAGGCGCTCACCACGTCGAGGAGAACGAGGTAGCTCGCGTCCCCGCGGTGCTTGGCCTCCTCGAGTGTAGCGACGACATCGGCCAGGGAGTCCGCGGTGGCTCGAAATCGGCGGAATCCGCTCTGCTCTGCCGCGAAGGTGTCGAGCGCCTCGGCAATCCATTCGAGGCGCCGAAGCGCCATGGCCTCGAGCACCTTGCCCGCAGCAGACGTGAGGGAGACTGGCCTGTACGAGGCAGGGTTGCTGGGTGGTTTGCCGGCTTTCAGCAGCGGCACCACCACTGCCTCGCTCCACTCGCTCGGAATGGTGCCAGTCCGCCAGACCTCGTTGAAGGCATCCAGCAGGAGTTGAAGTTGGCCGCTGTCGAAGTTCCGCAGCATCTGGTAGGTGATGCCGTCGGAACCGGGAGCAGAGCGGCGCTTCCGTGCTGACAGCACCGCGCGCAGCTCACCGATAGTGAAGTCAGCCGCGCACAGTGCGTCAATCTCCGCCAGGATGCCCGTCGACGGGAAGTAGCGCTGCGGGGCCATCAGCTCGCGCCTGGGGTGGGGCTGGGGCTGCAGGATCGCCGTCGGCCTCGACGATACTGCGGGTGGTGGGCAGAATGTGGCGGCCAGCAGCTCTGCGAGCTGCGCGCTGGTGATACCGCGTGCCACCGCGATGGAGAGTGCGGGGCAGCGCGGCACACGGGGCCGCAGGATTCCGCCGAGGATGCGCCACGGACGCGAGCGAGCGCGCGCATCGTCCAGGGAGAAGCACAGACTGGCCCAGCTCGCATTGCGACGCTGCCGCGCATGGCGACGACAGACAGCGTCCAATCGATTGTACAGGGTCCAGTGCTCCCTCCTGTCCGTGCGGATCGCTTTGCGCTCTGCTCTGCGACGCGCAGCTCGCAGGTTGAGCTGCTTCATGTCCGGCACAGGGGTTCCAGCCGGCACCACACAACGGGTCGTTGCCGCACGCGCACAGACGGCGATGTGCCGGAAGAGGCCGCCCTCGGAGACTGGCACTGCAGCACACAGTTTCCGGAAACGCGGCCAGTTCACTACACTGTAGCTCCTCGTGGGCAGGTGGGCGGCAGCGTGAGGCACGAGGAAAATCGGGAAGTGGTCCGACCCCCGCGTGTCGGGGCTGCGACGCCAGACGTAGTGGCACCGCTCCGACACGAGCGAGAGATCGAACGTGACACTGCCGGTGTTGGCCACGAACAGGCCGGCCCGCAGCACGGACTCCAACAGACTCCGACCGTTCGCGTCGTCGCGTGCACAGCCCCACGCAGAGTGATGGGAATTGAAGTCCCCGCACACCACGAGGTCCCCCCCAACACGATCGCACAGGCGCACAATGAACTCAGTGTCCCAGCGCTTACCAGCACGAACGTAAACGCTGGCGACACATGTGTCTGTGGATCCGACACGCACGGTCACTGCCACGCACTCGGCATTCGCGCACGGCAAATCGTCGACGCGCACTACGGCCTGGGCAAGGCCAGCACGCACGTAAACTGATGCGCGCGACCGACCAGCCGGGTGGGAGGGGTCGGCGCACGGACTGGCCGTGCATGACGCCAGCTGGCAGGTGGTGGCACTATGCTACGCCACGAAGCCGCGCAGATTGAGCTCCCCAGCAAGCACGTATGTTTCCTGCAGAGCAAGAACGTCGCACTCGCCGAGGAGAGCCCCATCCGCAAACTCAGGATGACGGCGGCGCATAGAGCGCACGTTCCATTGAACGATGCGCGGCCGCTGTACCCCGGGCGTACTAGCCATGATGAGCCAGGGCGTCATGCATTGCCAGTGCCGCCACACACATGTGACGCACCGGCGAGTCGGCTGGTACCGAGTGAAGGGCCGCACGAAGTGCCGACGCGAGAGCCGTTGCGACCAGCGCGTGCGTGTCCTGCGTTGCGGTGCTGGGGGGCTGCGCCGGAGCACTGTTGTTGGTGGTCGTGGGAGCCGTTGCGACTAGCCCGCGCGCGTCCTGGGTTGTGGTGCTGGGGGGCTGCGCCGGGCCGCTGTTGTTGGTGGTCGTAGGTGCTCCAGTGTCACTGGTCAGGGCGTCCCGGAACGAGCGACCAGGTTGCACCGGGGCGGAGGGGCGCCGCTCGGGAACCCGTGATTCAGCGGGCCGCCGCTGCGAGGGGGAAGCCGGAGGTGGGGCAGCATTCCGGGCGATGGTGAGCGCCTGGCGACGCGTGATGCGTGGCTGAGTGCTGTCCAGGATGCAGGCCACCCTTCGTTCGAGCTGCCAGTTGGGGCAGCTCGGCTCCGTGGCAGCATGTGGGCCGCCGCAGTGGAGACAGCGAGCCCGCTCAGCCGTGCAGGCACCCGCGGGGTGCCGCCCGGCACACCGCAGGCAGCGCTCGTCCCGATGGCACGTCACGGTGGCGTGGCCGAAAAGGCCGCAGCGACCGCACTGCAGGGGACGGGGCAGCCGTGGATAGACGACCCGCCGCTGTCGGAAGAGGTGAACCGCCGCGGGCACCATGGAACCGGCGAAGCGCAGGACGACGGCGTCGCCATTCCTCGTGGCCGAGAGCACCGGCGCGGACGACTCCAGGCCCTCGATGATGGTGGACTCGTCGAATGCCGGGTCCACGGCGAAAAGCGTGCCACAGCACGTGTTGAGGGCCAGGGCTTTCGCCCTCACGTGCACGTCGCAGATCACCCGGACAGCCAGCAGGGCCATGAGGTCCGCGCCCGCAAGCGCGTCGACGGCCACCACGTTCCGGCGGATGTTGGCTCGCACCCGGTGCGCTCCCGGGACCCCGGACAGGAAGGCGGCGATCGCATCGCGCGATGTTGCCAGGAAATGCGCCTTCCTGCTCGTAGGTCTGTACAGGACCGTTTGGCAGCTGGCCGGATCTTCTGGCGTGGGAGACACGGTGGCGGGCACCCTCGAGGGTGCGGAGGGCTTTGGGCGCGGCCCCAGTAGATGGGTCGGGTTGCCTCCGGCAGAGCCTTTCGGCAGCGACCCCGGGGGCACGCCGTCATGGCCCGCAGCAGGAGCGCCCGAGCGCGCGCGGCTGTTGTTGTTTTTCCCCTTCTTTTTCTTTTTTTTTTTTTTTTCTGCTTTGCAGCGCGCGGGGAGATGACGCGCTGAGCCGCTGCGAGGGAGCGAGCGGAGAGGGGCCCCCGTGTGCTCCTTCGTCTGCTACAGGCCGCAGGTGGGAGGAGCTTGTCGACGCATGCGCCGTGGTGCCAGGAACCGGCGCAGCCGCGGGGCTGACGCCCGTCACGATGGCGCACGGGGGTCGGCTCTCCTCTGGCTCAGCGACCTCGGGGATGGGTGGCAGGAATCGAGAGAAGCCGCGCTGTTGCTGTCCCGCGGCGCCGTCCGCCCCGGCGATCCGCGAGGAGGACGAGGCAGCCGGCGATCGGGGGGTGCTGCTCTCGTTGTCGGGGGCAGGTTCGCCATGACACCCGCCCGCGGGAGTGACTCGGCGGCCATCGTGTGCTCGCCATCGAGCGGGGTGGTGGGGGGACGTCCGAGATCCGCGGCGTCGTGTCCCGCGGTGCCGTCCGCCGCCGCCTCCCCGCGTGGGGCAGAGGAAGGTGACGGCGCCTGGGTGTCTTCCCCTGTTTCGCCTCCGAGGCCCAGGGGGGAGGCTGCCGGCGAGCAGGTAGAGGAGCCGGCGAAGGGAGACGACGGCCTGCTGGTTGACGATGATGCGGCGGAGTCGACGCCGTCAGCTGGCGACGAGGAGCTCGTGCGGCTGCTGGATGGAGACGACGATGATGGGGTGGTGTCGTCCCGTTTGGCCGGGCTTTGCAGCTCGGTCATTGTGAGGTGCCGCCGCGGGATCCTGCGGGCACCGCGGGTTCTCCGAGCGGCTCCTTTGAGGAAGGCGGGCGAGAGCCGCTTAGGTGTCCCATCTTGGCTGGCCTGGGGCAACGGGAACATGCGGCTCGCCTCCTTCAGTAGGAGGTTCAGCGCGCTTGAGCGTGCCTGAGGGGTGCCGGGCCGTAACTCGGCTACGCCCTGCAAGATGTCGTCGCCCATCTCGGGGGCGAGTTCAGGCAACGATGTAGAATCACCCATCCATGCCTGCTCCCTTGGGAGCCCTAAAAGGGCTACGCTCGAGAGCGCGGTCGTGGGAGGAGGCAGACAGGTGAAGGTGGGCGAGCAGGAGCAGGAGAAGCGACCTCTCTCAACGGGAGGTCAGAGGGCTCTCCCCCCAAGCGCGCTTAAGATGCTAGATCCTGTAGACCATCTCGGTATCCGCCTGGCCACCGGCGCTTTCAGAACGAGCCCTATTGACAGCTTATATGTACAATCGAATCACTCCATCAGCAGAGATCATACACCAGCTTCACATATTTCCTCAAAGTACACTCTAATCATGAACATCCGTCTTCTAAAACCGTTAACGATTTGACGTGTACTACAGTATTCCATAATCGACCCTCTGTAAGACAGCCTTTTTCACTGCGTGTAAGGGAGCTTAGCGTTGAAATGGATGTCCCACTCCTCGAACATCGCATAACGTCTCCAGCTAAGCTGCCAAAGCCTTGGGAGTGGCAGCTCATAGAATGTGATATATCTTTTGTAAAGGTTACAAAGTACGCAGCAGACCTCGAAATAATTAATGAATTTCCATGAACTCCAATCTAAGTGCTCGTGTACTGAATTCTACACCGACGCATTAAAGTCGCATGCTGGCGTATCTTACGCGGCTATTGGTCCCTCTTTCTCTGTATCGGACGTATTGAATCGGTCTGTGGCCCTGCGCAACGAAAACACGACGAACTGATGTCCTGTTCTGTCGTCTCAGAATAGGACACACATATGGCACTCACAATTTTCTGTTGACTGGTAACAAGCATCTTTACTGCAGAAGCCTATGCAGTGCTGTCTGCGGTTAAACACATTAAGAAATTAAAACTACAGAATGCAATAGTATTCACAAACTCTTTAAGTGTCGTAAATACACTAATGTCTATAATACATAAAAATCTAGTTTTTTTTAGCTTTACACATACTTGTGCAATATTTATTCATCTGGTAGACAAGTGACAATATACTGGGTTCCTGGCCATAGAGGCATTGAGGGTAATGAGCTAGCAGACCAAGTGGCCACATCAATTACATCTCAACCTATTAATCTTACCGTTTCCGTTCCTGCCACAGATCACAAGCCTTTCTTGCGAACGAAACTCCGAAACCATTGGCAACGCTTGTGGGACGCCGAAACAAATAAAAACTCCACTTGATTAAACCACAGTTAGGTCTGTGGCCCTGCGCAACGAAAACACGACGAACTGATGTCCTGTTCTGTCGTCTCAGAATAGGACACACATATGGCACTCACAATTTTCTGTTGACTGGTAACGAGCCTCCAAACTGTGGTCGATGTGGTGAGAGGCTGACCGTCCTCCATGTCCTCCTGGAGTGCCGGGAAGCCGAAACAGAGAGAAGGAAACATTTTCCTCTTGCATACCGCTATTGTGTCCCGCTCCAACCCTCCATGTTTCTTGGTAAGAACCACTTTTTACAACCAAAGCAGTCCTCGCTTTCTTGAATGATGTCCTACATGTCATAAGCCCAATAAATTCGTAGCGCGTCCTCTCTCCAGAGGATGCTGCTGTGACAGTAGTTCAGTATAGAACCTACCTCCAGGCCCTTGTGGTTCAAGGGCTTAGTTTAGGCAGTAGTGCTTTTGCCAATTACTACATCTGAAATATCTTCAATATCATATCACTCTTTTTCAATGTATTCTTCATTTCCATAGCACACGTCATTAACCATTGCCATAACCTTATTACATGTAGATTTTACGCACTTTACAGCGACTATTTTTCGGCTCCTTTAAAGCCACGCCTCATGTAATGTTTTATCCGCGCCTCATAATTCACTATTGATGTACCACTGACACGCCATTGTCATCGCCTGGGCGCTCTTTGGCCACATCTGGCCCTTGCGCCAATAAACCCCACTAATCATCATCATCATCTCATGTTCCGGGTCCACTATGAATAATTGACCGACATTAACTTACTCCTGCGCGCACTGTAGAGGTTTACTGGCTATTCAGAATTTTTATTCTCTTGCAAGGCTATTGAACATTATCTTTGTCTTCCGCGTATTCATTTTCAACCCCACTCTTACGCTTTCTCGTTTAAGGTCCTCAATCATTTGTTTTAATTCGTCCCCAGTGTTGCTGAACGGGACAATGTCATTTGCAAGCCGAAGGTTGCTGAGATATTTGCCATTAATCTTCACCGCTAAGCCTTCCCAGTCTAATAGCTTGAGTACTTCTCCTAAGCGTGCGGTGAATAGTATTGCAGGTATTGTGTCTCCTTGCGTCAGCCCTTTTTTGATAGATAATTTTCTACTCTTGTAGCGGAGAATCAAAGTAACTGTGGAATCTGTAGAAATTATCGCAACATATTCATGTAGGCATCCTGTACTCCTTGATTACACAATGCCTCCATGACTGCTAATATCTATGCTGAATCAAATGCATTTTATATTCTATGAAACTTATACAGAGGTTGATTGTACTCCGCAGATTTTTCAAGTACCTGATTGATAGCATGAGTGCCATCTATTGTAGAATATGCCTTCCTGAAGCCAGCCTGGTTTTTTGGTTGATAGCAATGAAGTGTTGGCATGAGTTTATTGGAAATACAGAAAGCAACCTGATGAACATATAATTCTTCAAATTTTTAGCGTCTCCCTTATTATGAATTAGTATAGCGTTGGCGTTCTTTAAGCCCTGTGGTGCAATTGAAGTCGTTGCTCGGGAAGCCAGCCTTCCTCTAAGCCCGCCGCCTTCACCCCTGTGGGAGCAAATTGCGTATGGTAGTCGCCTTCCATGCCAGTGCCCATGCCGCTGGGCTTAACACAGTAATGAGAAATCAGCCTATTTGTAAGTACAGTTACCTATACTACCGCAACAACTCTGTTCTCTGCGAAATCACCCAACGAAAGAAGCAATGCTGCCTAAATGTCTTTAATGGAACAAATATATAATTACCAATTCCTGGACAAGCTGTAGATAATTGAAGCTTATGTAGCGCAAATAAGAAAAACCGAGAACACAGCACCGAGCACCGGTAGTGCCCGTGTGCGTACATTTTTTTTACGTTTCACTACAATAGCTTCATCAAACATATACATATCCTAGCCATACATATACATATAGATATACAAGCTGTTTGCTTGAATTTACAATAATCATTTATTGGTTTACACAGAAGTCGGTCGAAGGCTGTGATGAGAGGTTCCTCGAGTGCAAGTTAAACTGAGGGAGGGCCTCAGACGAGACCATTTTTTTACAAGACAAAATTAGTATTTATTACATTAAAAAGAAACAAGAGAATATCAAACAGCATACAGAAAGAAAGGAAAAAGGGAAGTATAGCTAGCCGCGTTAATGCATGCAAAAAGCTCATAACACTGTTGGTATAGAACAAGAAAAAAAGTCAGTCATCGAAAGTCTTATTTACTCGGGTGGCGTTGCGCTAACACCATGTAATAGCACTTGTGTTGACGGCGGCGGCGGCGGTATGGCGGGCGTGGCAGACGATGGATCCGCCCGTACGGTAGAAGCCAACACCGGACGTCATAGTCCGAGGCCGTCCAAATGCGACCGCTACAACTGAGCGGCGCCTGTACTGGTCC
This sequence comes from Dermacentor silvarum, assembly GCF_013339745.2. Taxonomy (NCBI): domain Eukaryota; kingdom Metazoa; phylum Arthropoda; class Arachnida; order Ixodida; family Ixodidae; genus Dermacentor; species Dermacentor silvarum. Next base: position 145,108,390 of record NC_051160.1, read on the forward strand.
CTTGGCTCGCGGTTCCGTCCTGACGCCTCACACCAGTGTCGCTTCAGGCTTCTGGTCGCCCCCAGGCGACCTCTGCTCTGCTCAGGTGACTCAGGATCAGAAGCAGGATCAGGACCAACAGCAGCAAGTGCATCAGGAATAGCCGAGCCCTAGGCTTGGCGGATCTCTCCAGGGACAGCAGGGTCGTCCTGGTTCAGTCGAGACTCTCGGGTATGGGTCTGGACCCCGATGACACTGACCTCGACACCAGCGATGTTCGAGTCCCCCGTCTCTGAGCGATCTCTTCTCTCAGCGTTCGAGTCTATCTCCTCTCTCTCCTCGTTCCTCATAGCCGTGGTTTCGTGCCCACAACTGATTGGATGGCGTTCTTTGTCCCTCGTGCGGAAGCTCGTGCCCCCGCCCCCCAACATCGTCTTCTTTATCAGCGAGTCGAGGGTTTCTGAAGCTGCCGCTGTCCCGCAGTGTTTCTTCGCCGCATGTTCACCAGTCCCGACTTTGCGCCTCCACTACGACGCTCTCCACTCGCTCATTACAAAAGCGAGCACTCAAAGAATGATCGAACGATTGACCAACCTACACCATACCTGGGATCATTGGCAACGAATGGGATCATTGGCAACGAACGAAGGTGCTTTAAACAAAAAGGGTGCCAACTACGTTTTCAGAGCCCCGACGGCCTTATTTACACTGGATTTTGGCATGCTAATGTAAAGAATGAGGCGCGCCTTAGCTCTCGATAAGCTGAGACACAGGCAACGCCAAGCAAATGGGAATACGTTTTCTAGTAACTCGCAAACCCAATGTTAGGGCCGAAATGAAGCGTGAAAGCGAATGAGAGGGATTCTGCTCAGTGACAACGTAACGTAAAGCATCAAGGTATGACCTTACTACTCAGTCAGATTCATTCTTCACCACCTTGTTGTGCCAAAACGCGTTCAAAACTCAGCACAACATGCCTACGATAAGTCTGCAGACACGGCATGACGAGTCCGATAGAGGTCAAGCGCTCATAACTGTTATTGCTAGTAAATCAGTTAAGCTAATACTGCAACTAGAATTGCACTATCTTTTGATCTGGCGTGTCGGAATAATATGTGGTGTTCTCCACATCTCTTTGTCAGGCTACGTGACCGCAGGCGGAAGTCAACATAAACCAGCAGGAAGGTGGAAGACTAACGCCAAATGCTCTCCTCCTCAAGATGGATGTGCACCAGCGACGAAAACCCGTGACTTCATGTGGTATTTCGCACAGCAAGATGGAAAGAGGTGCTACGCTGTTCAAACAAGTAGTTGTTATGGTAAAGGCTACCCGACAGATGCCATGTGTAGAAATAGGTGCGGGATACGATAATTATACTGTGGTTACCTGCTTATAAAACTTGGTTTTCAAGGAAAATAAAAGAATACATGGTATACACCAGCACCATTAATCTTGCACATCCACATAGCGCAAGCGCACTTATTCTCGACGCCAGCCGCCAGCTCTCAGCGCACTCCGCGATGGGCTGCCAATTTGATGCCGGGGCAAATCGAAAGGAACCCATGTAGAGCAAACACTAATGGCAAGCATGCGATATAAACAAGCTTACCGTTACTGCAGTCGTTCCGTTTTTTACTGCCATTTCTTTGAGTTCCCGGCTAAAGATAGCTGCCCCTATAGAAGCGCAGCAAACTCTACTCTACGCCCTGGTGTAATATAGTGTGCAAGCTGTTTACCAGATGAGTTTCTTTTTTTATGTTTGATTTACAGCATTCTTGTCGAATGTAGATAGGCTTTGCCTGCTGCGTGTTTTACCCTCTTTGGGGGGCCAATCTCGAAGATCGGGCGCTCTAACACAGCGTCTGAAACATTAACGTAAGACGGCATTTGCGGCGAACAGCTGTTATCAAACGTCCAGATAGCGCTCATTCGGATCTTCCGACCCTTCAGAGCGCCAGTGGAGCACTGTACAATGAATTATTGATTGGCACATCCAGTTTTGGACTCTCAGCATTGCACCACCGATGTTTTTTCCACAATCGCGATTGCTTGAGCCATAACGCACAATGGGCGTTTGCTACCCTAATCGCTCATTGCACACGTGAAATCACCTGCGATACCACCGGTCAATACATCGGTGAACCAATGGAATTCAGTAATTATGTCAAGTGATGTGAATATGTATAATTGAAGTTACTATATCAATAAAACACTTTAAATTGTACATGTTCATGATTTCTAACAGTGCAATGTCATATAAACATTTCATCTTCACAAACCGGTGTGGATGCTACATCAGAAAAATCAGGTAAAACGGTTTAAATATTGCTTCGAAAACAAATTGACGATGCTGTTTATACCCAGTCAAAGCGTTAAATATGCTATCGTGAACATTCATTACGATGGATAGTTTGCACGTTTGCTTTGCGAGCTTGATGAGCAGTCGCGTCTCGCAGCGGAAACAACAGGACCTTGAAATGAGATAATTTATTCGGGAAAATGCGCGTGAAAGCCCAAACCAACCGACTGCAACTAAATGGTCGCGCGTATTGCGGGACCATTTGACCGCAGCACTTGGCGGTACTTGCATATTCTTTAAATTGTTCTGTCCGTAAAAGCACACCGCGCTACAACTGTGGCGTTCTCGTATATCGCGAGTAGCTTGTACAACCAGAAAATTGGGACGACATGCGAAGGCCAATGTCTTCCAGTGAAGGACACCTTGTAGGATAATGGAGTGTGGAGCCCTCCACACGCCTTAGTGGAGGGCTCCGGATTAATTTTCACCACCTGGGGTTTTTTTAACGTGCACTACAACGCAAGCACATTTATTTATTTAGTATGTCTATGTTTACAAGTTGATACGACACATATAACTTCTATTCTTAATTCGTATAGCTGTCCACAAATTTTCTAAAGCAATGAATGCTACACCTTTAGGTCGAAACCGCGACTTTTTCAAGCGAAGTTGTATTCCCTCACAAGTGTCGGTGCCTTTGTAGGTGTGACCGCAAAAAACTCTCTCAAGCAGCGCGAAAATAAAACTTGCTCGTCGGGCTGCGGATTCGACCACTGACATCCGGGTTGCGAGACCACCACGCTAACCAATTCAGTCACTGTCCTTTTTTTTTCTTTATTGCCATATTTAACAACACATCCGCCAGCCTGTGTAACGCTAGTTGCATTTACTTATGAACTTTCAACTGTGTAAGGCATCCAATATTTGAAACACTTCCTTTTCGGCGCCTTGGTGTTTCAGCACATCTCTGAGTTTCGTGACATTCTCAACAAAATGGAGCTTAATTGATCGTGCTTGAGGATCAGCGTTTTGGAAAACCATACCTGACCTCCATATGCTATAAAGACCGAGAAGCAAAAATACATCATAAGGGAAGCCATTTCCTTGAACAGGCAGAAATCTTATGCCATGCGCATCTATTGGAAGGTCCCTCTGCAGTGTCCTTTGAAGGACATCCCAATAGAAGACAGCGTTCTAACAGTCAATGAAAATATGCTCCACTGTCTCTGATTTCCTGCACAAAAGACAATTCACTCCCCACGGCACAAACGTGCCTCGTTGTTGGAGCCAAGTTTTTACTGGCAGTGTGTCCGTGTGAAGTTTAATGAGAAACGTTTTGACCCCTGCAGGGACAAACATGCTTTTGACACGTTTCAGAACATCGTTTCCTAAATGTTTCTGATAAATCGATCTATACTGTCGGTTCATCATACGCTCCCTTAAAGCTGGGTTTTACATGCGCAGGTGGTCGGCACTAGCTCGTGCCACTGCTCCCGCGTTCGTCGTCGTCGTCTGCTTCCACAGCTTGGCTGCGTTGCCGCTAATCATTCCAGCGTAGAATTTCACTTCTCTTCTGACGTCGTAATGGAGAGGTTGCCTTTAAGGGGGTATGAGCCATTCAATATCTTATGTAACGGACAGATTTATTTTGAAGGAATTTCATGGAAATTCATTCAGAATGAACCTGCTCGGGAAAGGCCGCGTCGTCGACGTGCCGCTTCTAGCGTGAGAGCCTCTGAAGCCCAGGCGAAACGTCATTGAAGAGCCGCGGACCCCGAGTTGAGGGAGCGCGATGCTGAGGCCACATGTGAGCGTCGTCGAGCCCTCTAGGAAACCAACAAAGGTGTTGCACGCATCTGCAAGGTAGCGCCGACTTTCCCGGTGCGACGGCCAGGTTTCAACGCGAGTTTCTTAACCGGAACTTCGGAGCCAGTTGCAGTGCTTGTAACCGATTGTGGTTCGAGCACAATGTGGTTTTTGACATTGCAATTCGCTCGGAGTAACACCGAAGAAACACACCACAAGCATGGCTTACTCCCATTTCCTCGACAGGGGAAGGGCTACAATTTTTTTAAATTTAATTAATTTATTTATTTTGCGCTTGGAAAATAGTACAGTTTTGGTGCATCCTGATGTGGAAAGATGACGATCGGGTAGCCGAGGGAATGATGTAGATTACATAAAAACTGATTTCATATTGGCAGAGATCCCAGCCTGTCACCCTCGCACCCAACAATGAGACTACACTACCTAAACGGAAATGCAGACGTCAGCTATATATGGTTGCTATGTCTTAATTTATTATATCCGAGGGAGGATACATTACACAAAGTTAACCCTAGCCCCCTGGGAAAAATACAAACTTAGGAAGAAAGGAGACGACAGGATAAAAAGCTTGAAAGTATAGCTTTTTGGGCTAGTTGGTTAGATACATCAGAGGGGGTCATAGCGCTCGAAGACACAGACAAGAAAGGATCGAGACGATGAATCGAAAAAGGCGACCGGCCAATTTTCCCCGACTGGTCAGCCCAGCGCTGCCTTCAACGTGAAGTCAGGCAGAAGGGTTCTGTTTTCTCTGCCCAGGGGCCTTAAAGCTTCATGCACGCAACATTGGCTCGACCCATAAGGTTCCCAATTTGTCTCAACACCGCAAAATCACGCACTAGAAGTCGCGGGATGTTCCAAATCCGATGGGCTCTCCATGTGGCACGGAGACAATCGCCGGCCCACGCCAACAACCCTGCGCACTACCGGCTACGACCTCGTCGTGTGCTTACGGGTCGCGGGCGCACTGCCGCCACTGCGGAAACCAGCCCCGTCAAGCGAAAGCGACGGAAGGCGACGCCTGCGGTGCGTTGCGGTTAAACGGTGGCATCTTGCAGCACGCCATAGAGTTCATATAACCAACTCTAGAGGAAAAGCTCACCATAGCTTCCATGTATTAAAATCGGGAACCGCACGGGCGCTGCCATGTTGCTACCCTAAGCACGCGCCCATGCGCAGACGACGCAATGCGATTCAGACGAGGCGCGCAAGCAACGCGATCCCGAGCCTCCGTCAGTATGGTAGCGCCATCTAGTTAAGGCGCCTTCAAACGCAGCCTTTAGGACACCATCAATTTTGCATCGAAAGTTTCTAAATAACCATCTAATCGTTCTGGAAAATATACGGAATGAACTTCAAATGTTGTCCGTGACTACGTGCTACGTGTAAGAACTTCCTTTTGCATAATATTTTGACTATTTTTGGTGCTACAAAAATGAGTTGTGGCAACATGGCGGCGCCTATGCACTTCCCGCTTTTTTCGCCCAGCTTTTCCTCTAGAGTCAGTATACTAACTCTATGCAGGACGCCGACCGACCACCGCCACGTCGTGACGGTCAGAATGTTTGTTCTTTAGCATACTAGGAACACAGACCCTATAGCTTGGGTGTTGCTTCCTTTTTTTCACAGCGAAGCTGTATACCTCTACCAGCCAAGGAAATTTTCGTGTCGGCGTAAGAAAAAAGCGCGATGGGCCTCTTGCGCAGGAGTTTGAGGTATAGGAGCGGCGCCTGGTGGCGGCGAGAAAAGTTATCTGGGTAGTACCAGCTTGGGTATAGTATTGAGCCCTGGCTGTGGCGAAGCACGTGTCTAGCCCAAGTTTTGCCTTGATACGCACTGTTTTCTGCCATGTTGCAAGTGCGAAAAGGCTCGTCACTTCTCACAGACCACGCCGACCACGCTGCGAGCTGGCCGCAGCCTAGTTTTACGAAAACGGACTCTCCGTGTGCCGTGGGACGTAATGCTGGAAGCAGAATGAATCGGCAACGCTGATCCGGAGAGACCTAGCTCAGCCTCGAAAAAGCGTCGCCGTCGTTACTGCTGCGTCGTGGGCTGCCACGAGCAAGAAGGCCTGAATGCCAACATCAGATTCTACCGTTTTCCTTCAAGGCCTCACGCAGCGGAGCGTCGGGCGCACTGGATAACTTCACTACCTCACTACGAGCAGCACTAGTTCGAGAGTTAAATGTGCTCATCCTTCACCTCAAGCCAACGCGTTAACGCAGCGCCAGCAAAGCAGTATTGATCAGAGCACATCGATGTTCGAGCGCTGTCATTAAAAGCTACATCACAAAGAACATCACGAAGAAATTCTGAGCGCCAAGAAGCTAAGTGTGTGGTTTGCCACTACTTTATTAGGCTTTTTCCACCTCCACTGGTCTGTGGTGTTTGCGGTAGCCGAGCCACGCATATTTTATTTTTTTTTGTTAGCGGGTGTTAATAGAGTTATTGGTTGTATTACATGCGCAGCATTTCTTGGCGAACATTTGCCACACTAACAGTATCTATCTATCTATCCAGCCGCCTACGTCTTGGTGCTCTCATGGTCGTATCGTTAATATGGTATGGACCAAAATTGGCATAGTATGAGAAGATGGTGTGACGAACATAAATGATAGGTCATGACATGCGTGTCATGTAGGTCATGAAACAGCCGCCTAAAATGACCATGAACCAGCGAAAAAAGATTAACACTCAAAAACCTCTGAAATGTATTTGGACGTGGGTGCCAAGTGAAGGAAACACTAAAGGATGACGGTAGAAGTCATAGTCATGAGCAAGACTATGCAAAAATGACATGACTCAGCAAAAATGAGAATGACTCAGCGAAAAAGCCGGTAGATCCACGCCCTATGAGAATCGATGTTATGACCATGAGACCATGAGAGCACCAAGACGTAGGCGCTTGTTTCATGACCTACATGACAGCAATGTCGAAAGGCGAAAGCCTTAGTCATGACTATGACTGACCATCAACCTTTAGCCCTTTCCTTCGCGTAGTACCACATTCGAAACCATTCCATTGTTTTTGAGTTTTTATCTTTTTCGGAGTCATTGTCCTTTTTGCTGAGTCATGCTCATGACTTCTACCACCATCCAGTAGTGTTTCTTCACTTACTACCAACGTCCGAGCCCATTTAAGTGGTTTTTGAGTGTTAACCTTTTTTCGCTGAGTCATTGTCCGTTTTTGCTTAGTCATAGTCATGACTATGATTCTACCATCATCCTTAAGCGTTTCCTTCACTTAGTGCCCACGTCCGAACATATTCCAGTTGTTTTTGAGAGTTAATCTTTTTTTCGCTGAGTCATTATTTTTTTAACAGCTAAGCTGTTTAAGCCAGCCGTAATGTGTGGTTCTTATCAACAAACTAGAAGAAATTAAAGAAAACGCATATCCACGAAGTGAATGATGATGAGTGGGCGAAGCACCGGGAGATCATTCGGGCAAAACGCCGGAAGCGGAAGCCGGAGCTTGGTGTACATATACACATATACATATATATACATACACATAGCGGTCTCCATGCCAACCAGAGCTACGGACTACGAGGGACAAGGCTCGGCCCTAAGGTGCTTCGCCCCTAAAAATGAACTTTGTTGACCAGGCGGGATTCGAACCCGCGTACCCACGGTCCAAAGGCGAGCGTCGTAACCACTAGGCTGTGCAGCCACTTTTTTCTCTCATGGTATTTATTACTTTAACATGTAATTCAATAAAACACTCACCAATTGTGCATAGTCATATGATGGCGGGCGCAATCATTCACACACAGAAAAACAGAAGAGACACTGTTCCGCTTTAAAAGGGTGGTAAGGCTAAGCACCTCACCAAAATGGGGTACCAGTCCGGTTGAACATCAAGTCCATCATAAACATGTTTTAGATGCACAGTCATCTGGATGAAATGTGCCCTTGAAGGTACAACCGGTTCGGCGTTGCGGTCTATCATTCGCGCCTTCCACAAACTGCGCATTACCATGAGAAAAAAACATGTCGAAAGGTACATTGTCATCAGCGGTCGGCAGCAGGTATCGCACTGTATGTGGGTTGATTTCAAAGTCTTTCTTTAGAGTCCGTTGTAGGATATCCCAAAATGTAACGGCATCTTTGCATCCAATGAAACAGTGTTCAATTGTCTCTGGCACGTCACAAAGAATACAGTTAACAGAGGACACAAATATACCCTTTTTCTGTAGCCTTATTTTTACCGGTAACGTTTCACTATGTATTTTATAAAAGAATGTTTTGCAGCATGGGGATATATTGATTTTGCGAACCCGCTTTAGTACATCGTGGCCTGGCCATTCAATGTATAGTGATCGGTAAAATGGAGGCGGAAATAGCATCAAGAGTAAATCTTTGTATAACCTTTTACGTGACACGGAGTATAAGTATTCAGCAGAAAACCAAACTGTCAGGAAACGAACCGCCAAGTAAACCTCTTGCACGAACCCCAACAAGCATAAACGCGAAGAAAAATTTCAAGAAACAACTAAATCAGGCAAAGCATCAACAAGTGTGACTTGTATGAATGACCGAATTTAGGATGCGAAGCATCGCGAAAAAAGAAGAAACGAGACACTATTTGCCGCACGTAAAGATGCACTAAGCCGAGCCCACCCTCACTAACTGGTCTGAAAACATTGTCACGCCTCATGGGATCAAAAGTGGAGCTTATTGCAGGCTTCAGCGTTGCCGAAAATAGAAAGTCGCTATGGAACGAATGTCTGTGCGTAACTTTGCAAGGTGGAAACCCGTTCTTTTGAATAGTGCACGCTTAATTTATATGCATCTAGCGGTACGCCAAGATAGGTTGGCGGAACATCAGTCGATTTAATGCCTGCAAACTGTTCTGGTTTATAACACCAGGAGCCGAACCATAAGCCTAAGCTTTTCTAGAAGTTCACTTGTGCTCCTGATACGCTGCCAAATTTCTCTATTGCAGCCACAACCTTTTCAACACTGGGCTTATCTGTGCAGAAAAACGCTAGATCATCTGCGTAAGCTAACACCTTAACCTCATTACCCAGTATCTTGAAGCCATGAATGGAACTTGACTGAATTACGCTTAAGCATGGTGGTTCCAGGTAAAGGGCGAAGAGTAGTGGGGACATCGGGCATGCTTGCTTTACCGAAGAGCAGATAGCAACGCGTTTGGAGAGATGGCCATTATTAATTGAACGAGTAGAACAATGGGAGTAGCAAAGCCTAACGCCTTTAAGCACAACGGAGCCAACATTGGCGTGTTTCAGAAGAGAAAATAAATAGGAATGACTAACTGGATCAAAAGCTTTAGCAAGGTCTACTTGGAGCATTTCAAGCTGCTCAGTGGAAGCGTAACAATACTCAAGAGTACGGGCGATATGTATGTTGGTCTGATCGACCTCTAATTCCACACCTCTGATGGGAAGCAATGAGAATCGACATCTGAAATTGTAATCTATTATATAAAACATTTGCAAAAATTTTATAATAAACGTTTGACAACGTGATTGGTCAGTAGCTTTCAACAGAACGCAGTTTTTCCTTATCTGAGCTTTTTGTGATTAAAACTGGTTTTTTCAAAAGGATTACGGAAGGGCGTCCGCCTCTAAACTTGTAATAAATATATTCAATAATATGGAACTGATAATTCCTTTGAACGCTTTGTAAAATTCGATTGAAAGTCCATCAGGGCCAGGGGTTTTCGATAAAGGCAGCTGATCAATAGCTAGCTCAATTTCTTGGATGGTAACAGTACCACTGATGAATGCACACTCCTCATTCTGTAAAGGTTTTACCAGAGACACAAAACTCTCTACGACTTTTGCATCATGATCTTTGGGATGTGCACTAAACAAAGCATTGTAGTAACTTTCAAACTGTGAAATTATGTCATTCATACTTGTTGCAAGAGTACCTTTGGATTATATTTCCGAAATTACTTTTGAAATACCGTGACGTCGCTCATCAAGTAAAGCTTGAAGTGTTGGCTGTTCATAGTGCAAAGCACGCCTGTTTCGAGATCGAACTCGCGCACCTCGGCAACGCAATGCGTCATACTGTTGTAACTCACATTTCATATTTTTTTATATCTTCTATGTAAGTGCCTGGCATTTTGCATTCTATCTCGTAAATGCTACTTAGGCTCTTGAGAAGCATTTTTTCTTCATTCTTTCTATAAAATGCTTCCGCCAACCCAATCTTTGTAGCCACTGTGCGAACCTCTTGCTTAAAGAGTTCCTAAGCAGCAAATAATGGCAAGTCTGTAGAAAAACAAGTTGTTAGGGCCATACGCACACGATTAATAAATTCCTGATGATTTAGGAGCTCAGAGTTATGTTTCTAGAGTGCCCACTATGGTCAGAAATTGGGTACAGATTTCGCAGCAATCTTTGCGATAACCTTACAATGATCGGATAACGAAACTGGGGTAGTACTACAAGACAGTCCTCAGGAGAGGAGTGATGAAGAGACATAAATTCGATCAAGGCGGGCGTAAGAGTGACTTTAAATTCGTGTATAATTATGAGCAGAACCCTGTCCCGACGCTCCTATATCTATGAGCCCTGCATTCTCTATCAGTTAGACAAAACTTCACCACTCCTGTCTCGCTGAATGTTAATCCCGCTTCGATCACTCGGATCACATACACAATTGAAATCTCCCATTAACATAACGCAGCGTTCACAGTCCAGTAGACTAGACACAGTATCAAATAAAAGAATTCGTTTAGCAGCGTCATTAAATGCGTAGGGGTTAACTATTCGTCATGGCACACCCTGCAACACAACATTGCCGTATATAAATCGACTAAATTCTGAACAAAGTAGGCTCTTCATTGCCGTATATAAATCGACTAAATTCGAACAAAGTAGGCTCTTTTTCGAAACAGGCAGCAGCCAGCGGATAAACAAGAGCGGGTGAAACGCAGACAGTTACTGTCTTGCAAGCATTTATCTGGAGGTCGTGTCCTATGTCGTAACTTGTCGGCGTATGCTACCACACATTGTTCAGCTGTGCGGCCAAAGCGCCGGCAGTCTTCACAACGTGGGGTTCTGTAGTTGCGACGAATGTAGCCAACCTTGTTACAGCGGAGACAAAGCGGGGGTCTGCCTGGAATAAGTACAAGGCTCTGCACTCCACAGGCAGGTAGGAGATGTGGAACGTCACCAATACCTACTCCGTCAGCAACAGACAACACCACATCACGATTTAGAGTACGCATTTGTTCCATCTCCGATACTCTCCAGCTTTCTGCTGAAATAGATTTCACTTTCCCGTAAGCCTGCACTGAATCACGAATGTAGGCGTCTTCTAAACGCTCAGGTAGCCATAAAAGCTTCATTTTTACTTCCGTGGGCTCGGGGTCCATGACGATGCAGCGTCTTCCTTTCACTGATAAATCCCCGCACGTGACTAGATTTGCTTTTGTGATTGCTGACTTGCACGTCACCATCCACACGTGCGACATCAGAAATTGTCCAATTGAACTTATTTCTTTTAGGTCAATAACATTCCGAAGGGCGTCTCTGAAATCTTGGGCTCTGTACGGTCGACCAGCTAAGTCAGCATGCAGGAAAACGGAGTCCACAACCAGCTTGCCGGTAGGAAGACGAGGTAGCACAATACGGTAGTCATTGCTGCTGGCTGAAGCCTGAACAGAACCTCGGCCAGGGGTCGATACATCCTTTGAAGCGGAGAACATGAAAAACGCGACCGATCGCAACGCCGTCTTCTTCTTTCTCCTGGCTGTGTGTATACAGCCACGCTTGTAGAGAATGCATTTGTTCGAACCCAAGGAGGTTTTTTAAACCTCCTTGTTCGAACCATATGATTGCGTTCGAGCGTCGTCGTCTTCGTCCACAGCTGGCGCGTTCACACGCTCGTGCTTTAAGAGGTGAAGAGGTTTTGTGCGCTATGAGAGCGAGAGAGAGAGAGACGCATTCCCGGAGCGGGTCTGCTGGAACCCGTTGTCGGCATTGCAACGCACAGTGATGGCCGTAAGTCTGAGACGCGCGAAAAGAACTTATCATCATCATGAGTAATAAGATGAAAAGTTCGCGCGCACTTCCGGAAAATGCAGTGCTACGATCTCCCAGGTTCACTGTTTCAAGCGTTGCGCGGCAGAGTGCCAGGTGAAGCGTTTTTTTCCCCCTATGATTAGGCTTTTCAAACAATGCTGCTGGTTACCACCGGACGCTTGCATCGGTGGTTACGTAAATTTTACGTGAGGAGGTTGGACAAAAAATGGATTGGAATAGTTTTACGTTATAGGGCCTTGAATTATCTAAATTGACCTAAGAGTTCATTGACGTCATCAATGTTGTGGAGCAGACTCTCTCTGACGTTCCAGTGTAATATTGTTGCATCTATATTAATATCCGCGTTGTGTTCAAGAAAGAAAAACTACGATAGCCCACAGTTCTTTTTCCGGGCACCGTAATGCGGCGTTTGTCTTTTTTGGCGCACTCCTGAGAGCTGCGCACCGATCCTTCGGCGTCTGAGACGCCGATAGACTTGGTGTCGTGGCGATACACTTGGTGGCCGAGGCGCTGGATGCCCGCTAGCGGTTTATGCTTGCGGGTGTGTCGGGATTCTTTCCGCGAGCAGAGACCCTAGAAGTGCTAGAGACCGCAGGCACGGAGTTATGCTGGCCCTTCTTGCTGAGTGGCGGAACAGCACTATCTAATCCCGCAGTGGGGGCGAGTGGCGCTACCGCCGGTCCACTCTGCCAGGTCCGAACGGCCGCCGAGAACCGCTTTGACACTGGCCCCCTGTCGTGCCACTTCGGAGACGATACGTCCCTGTACAAATGAGAGGCGTTTGTGCTCACCTTTGAATGAAATGTTTTCTTCGACCTTGAGCGTAATACTTTATTTTTTGCTTCTTCCAGGAAGGACAGATTTGAGAGTACTCCGGGTGTTCACTGTCACAGTTTGCACAGTGGGTTGGTCTTTGCAGTTTTCTGCAAGATGGTCGTGCAACGCGCGCTTAGCGCAGGTAGAAGGGCCTCGGAAGCCCTGAGAGTCGTCGCCGAATCTTTGACATTTAGAACAGCGTCATGAATTTGGTACATATGGTCTCAAGCCTCCACTGGGCATGGCGTCTTCCAGAACATGCGGTTGCTTCGCAATCCGGTTCTCTTATTTACGCAGCTTATGCGTTTTAGGCAACCGTATTACAACTGCTTGGTTGTTATTGCGGTCACCATTATTGCGCATGACCGCAATGCCCCACCACGACATGTACATTAGGATCCATTGTGGATGCCAAGTGATTGCCTGCATCATCGCATCACGTCAGTAAGCACTGAGTGCTTCCTGTGGCACCTCCAGGAGGCAACACTGTGCCGAGACGCTATAAAAGGGCTTTCAGCACATTTTCTTGTCACGGGGCTCTACGGCTCCCAGAACATGTAGTTGCTTCACAATCCGGTTTTGATCTAGTAACCCATGTTTGCCGATGCTGTCGTGCCGATTGAGCAGTTTTGCATAGCATATGGTACTTTATTCGCTCACAATGCTATTGTTGGTTGGTTTGGATATTGAGTCAAATCCTGGTACTGACCTTGCACCAATTGCGAATCAACTTAAATGAATGTCGTCCGACATAAAAAAATCAAAGATATCCGATTATCTTCTATTGACGTTAAATTGCACGCTCTGGCTCTCCAAGAAGAGAAGATTTCTTCCTGCCTCAATCAGATTGACTGCCTGAGCAATACAATACAGTCACTTGGGGCACGAATTGAGAATTTAGAGAACCATCGCAGAAGATCCAACCTAATCATTTATGGTCTTCCGGAATCTCAAACACAACACACAGAATCACTGGAAACGGCAGTGAATAAGGGCATTTTTCAGGAAATCCTTGAAGTAAACATCATTGATATAGAGTGCATTCACAGGTTGGGCAGAACAAACAATAGAAAGTCTACGCCAGTGATCCTACAGCTAATGCACTCGCGGAAAAAAATTTAAATTATAAAGAAAGCTTGTGAATGGAAAATACTGAATTTTTTATTCGCGACGATTTCTCGCAGAGAGTACGTGAGGTCACTAGAATGTTATGGGCAATCGAAAAAAGAAACCGTGAAAAGCATAACGTTTTTTTGCGTTGGCAAACTATATACCAACAGCATGGCCGATGTATGCTACGACAAAAACATTTTAGATATCAGTGCAGAAAAAACGAGAACAGCAAACCAAACTGACCCCTGACGCGCAGTTGCACGCACATGCAGCAGAAAACTTGAGCTGTCTGAGTGACCACACCAGAACTTCACGCTTCTACAACGAACCGACCAGTCATCTTACCCATGTTAAGGTAAACAAAATGTACCTCAGACATTTAGCATTAATTCTCGGAGCATTATTAAGAAAAAAAAACACAGTGAAGAATTACCGTTACTTGAACATGACCCTCACATTTAAGTCCTTACTGAAACTTGGTGGCAGAGTATGATGTGTGGAGTGCGCGACCCGGTGCGGTGGATGGAGACAAAAAGCAGACGACAAGTAGTCGTCTGCTTCGTGGCGAATTCCGTGCTGGATGGAAAACGACAACGTCGAAGAGCGTCCGGCAAGTGGCAAAGAAAATAAAATAAAATAAAAAGGCAATCCAAACAGAAGAAACTACGAAGCTTCGAGCGGCCAATGAGCAAACGACAAATCGGCCAGAGCGGCAAAAAAGCGAGGCGCGCTGGCAGAAGAGGGAGAGTTCCAGGAAGCAACGCCAGGAGAAGGTCAGCCACCGGACCGGGCATTGAAGACGAGCCGTCTGGTTCCAGACCCGAGCCACCAGGACTTCACCCGACCGGGGCCTCCTGCCAACTCGTTCCTGGGCGTCGCCACTCTACCCGATCGTGAACTGCTGCCCGAGGGCGGCGGCCTTCTGCGCCCGTGGGCAGAACGGATGCAGTCGGGCTACGGCCCGAGTTCCACGCCCAGCTGCCTGGCCAGAACGCCGCCACCGTCTGCCCGTGCCGCCAAGACGCCTGCCTTCTCTCTCCGAGCCTGAGCTGCCGCGCTCTGGTAGCCTGCCCAACATCCCATACACCGACCTTTGGTTAGACGAATTTGGCGCCACTTCTTTCGTTGTTTCGCCGCCTCCCGTCCTCTGCGAACTAATACGCCGCCTCACACGCGACCTCAGCCCGGACTCACATTGTATTAATATCATGAGTGTGCTCTGAGTGTTTTTTTGTCGTGATATTTATTTAAGGGTTTATTTTATGGGTTACTTTTCGTTTTAGTTTTATTAAAAGTTTGTATGTGTTTTCCAATTAACGGCATTGTCCTCAATTGGGTTCTCGGAGGTTCTGCCTCAGAGAATGGTCAGAACAATTTAAAAAACAGAACCTGCATCACACACAGCAACATAGCTGATGACTTAGTCTTTCGTTCTTGTTATAAAGTTTTTTGCAAAGACAGAGATACCAGAGGCGGGGGCGCAGCAGTCCTTGTTAAATCTTCAATTGAGGCAGTAGTACTGGACGACTTGCGCGATCCGGTTTGTTCATATTTAAAAATAACGTGCTGGGCTCATTGCTTCGTCCTGATGGTATGCTACAGGCCACCTCGCTCTACTCCTGATTACATAATTAAATTGCAAGAATGCATGCATTCTGTCAAAATAACAAAGCTCTTTTGGTCGGTGATCTTAATTTAGCTAGCGTTGATTGGGAGCGACTGCAAGGAAGAAGCAAATTTAACAAAATTATGCATATTTTATTTGATATTACGCTCACTCATGACCTGGTTCAAATTGTTAAAGAGCCCACTCGCATCCAAGATTCGTCTAGCTCTACGTTAGATTTGACCTTTATAGGCCGTGATATTACAGCGCACACTGTTATAGTTAAGGGTTTACCAGACCACTGTCTTGTGAAGTCTGTTCCTCATTAAAATACTGGTATACGTTATTTTAGCGATTATGAGAGAGCGGATGATGCTTCCGTGATTGCGCATATGGAAACTTTCCTGAGTGATATTACTGAAAAACATGACATGATAACATGTCTTTGCTATGGAAAAGTTTTACTGGTATGTGTAATTGGTTGAATACATTTGCACCAAACAGGCTAAATAAAGTGCACAAACGTACACCCTGAATAACGCGAAGATTATTCATTTAAAATGGAAACTATAAGGGCTAAAAGGACTTCTCCCAATCCTATTATCAGTAGGATATCAAAAACGCTCTCACACGTGCAATACATGACTTCTTTTTGACAACAACATTGCCTAACTTTATAAAAAATGACCTAAGAAAATTTTGGCATTGCTTTAGCGATTCTATGAAGCATGTCACGCAGATTTCAGTCGATGGTAACTCTGTTACAGATCAACAGGCTATCGCTCAGCATTTCAATTCTTATTTTACTCTTATACTTTAGCAAGTACACGTGTGAATCTGCGTCATGGGGTATTTTTAGCATCCGAAGTTAATTTTCTTTCGTATCATGATGTAGGCCGCGATACTGTTCAATCTAAAAACAAAACCGAGTTGTGGTCCTCATGGTATACCCAATATTTTTCTCCGTCAATATGGGTGAACTATTGCTAAATTTCTTGTGATATTTTTTTCGGTGCTCGCTGTTAACTTCGAGGCTACCTCATGAATGGAAGACAGCTCAGGCTGTACCTGTCTATAAAAAAGGTGACCGTCAGATGTTAGAAAACTATCGCCCAATATCCCGAACATCTTGTACATTATTGGAACATGTTATAGCCAAATGTCTAATGGAATTTCTTGACGAAAACTCTACCAGCTAGCCTTCAACTCGGTTTTAGAAGAAAATTTTCTACTGCGACGCAAATGCTCACGGTCGTTCATTCATTTGCTGCATGCATTGATAATAATGGACAAATTGACGCACTATTTTTACGCTCAAGCAAAGCCTTTGACAGAGTTATTCATGATAAATTGCTTATTGAGCTCATAAATCATAACCTTCCAGACATTTTAGTTTCCTGGGTTTCTGATCACTTACATAACCGAAGGCAGTGTGTCTCATTTGTAATTTCTGCTATCTTCCTGTGGCATCAGGTGTGCCTAAAGTCAGAGTTCTGGGACCCTTGCTGTTTCTTTTATATATAAATGACATCGTTTCTGTAATTACTCCTGGAACTAAAATTATGTTATTTGCACAGGATGATCTTTTATTTTCGTGAAATCAGAGGTGTGCTTGATCAGGTTGCGTTGAATTCTAATCTTGCTAATGTATCTAAATGGTTCACAGATTTTGGCATGACTATTAATAACGATAAAACTGCCTAATCTTGCGTAACACTTAGGAAAAGTCCACTTAAATATACTCATAATCTGACATCTTTTCCTTTGAAACTGGTTAGCAGTTACAAACACCTAGGAGTGGCAATCACTAATCACCTGTCACCTAAAACATAAATTTCGATATTCTCCTTCTAAGGTCAAACTTCTTGGCTATTTTACATTCATACGACCGAAGCTTGAATATTGTTATATTGTTTGGGATCTTTACACTAAACCTAACATTAAAAAGTTGGAAAGTATTCAGCGAAATGCTGTGAGGTTTATCTATTCTAATGTTCTGAGAGGGTTTTCTAAGAGGGCGATCGGGCAGTCGGAGGAATGAGGCTCCTATAAAGATTTAATTGATTTCGGCAGCAGTGCCAGCTGACCACCGCGGAGCCCAACAAGGTGGCGCGAAATGATTTGTGTGAAACCAGGCCGGCCAACACAAGTTGTACACAACCACCATAACCAAATTTGTTATAACCAAGCATGGTTATCCAACCCAAGGCGAACCCTTCCTGCCTGGAAAGTCGCAAGTAAAAGAAGAGAGGACAGAGAAAATTGAAAGAGTGAAAGAGGAAGAATCGAGAGAAAGATAGGAAAAGGCGACTGCCGGTGTCTCCCGAATGGGTCAGTCCGAGGCTGCCGTCTACGTGAAGCCGAGGCCAAAAGGGTGTGCTGCCTCCGCCTAGGAGCCTTAAAGGTTCCAAATCCTCAGCATCCTCGGCACCTCAACAGCGGAAACGGTTATCATGAAAGAGCGGTATTAAGCACTGGCCTACCCAATAACACAAGTTGGCGAGAAATAGGTTAATTGGTTAGCGCCGCATACGCAATGTCACATAACGTGACTTAAGTTGGTCAGACGATTGGTTTCGAACGCGGTTCTCTCGTCACAGCAGCCCAAGGCTGTAACCAAAAAACAATGGACTAACCAATGACATAAGTTGGCGGGAAAACGGTTATAGACACCGTCAGACAGGCTGACAGACAGACAGAAAGCCCCACAAAGGTGCGTAGAATAGCCCGAGAATGCTAATCACATTAAAGAGAGGAAGGCATTAAATGACATTAATGATTACATTTAAATTAATAAACAACAAACTATTACTGACGTTGCTCCCTCACTAGGTAGGTTGTATGAAGCGCCTGCTTGAAATGATAAAAGCTGAAATAACTAAAGGTAGCAGGTGATGTCTTTTTCTCGTGTAATGTCTATGTGTCAGAAAGCATTACAGGCCATTCACGACGCCGATAAGTTCGCAATAGATACTAATGAAATAGGCAAATAATGACAGTGGCTAAATCAGTGTTTATATGATAAGTAAAAGCACCTTCTGTGATTGTGGCTTTGAAGTTTGTCATTGCTAGGGGTACGTCAATTGAGTATCAATCGCGAGCCTAACACGAGTCTCAAAATTTGTCCTGAAGCTTGTTTACAAAGTGCATTGATGATCTTGTGTTTCTTTTGGCCTACATGCAGGGGGCGATTTCTTTTTGACGAAATGCTCACCAGTGCCAGCGTAATGTTCTCAGTTTTGGAAAGGGACATGTCAAAACGTGTGCCAGTTTCATAATTCACACTGGCGTACATTGTTTGAGAATTTCCGACCAGGTGGATGGTACCAGCACCAACATACAGAAAAGAAAAGTTGCTGTCATCTCCTACATACTACATAGTTTCCACCACAGGTTAAAGATTACTGGAAGGAGTGATATTGTTGCAGGAAGAAAGCAGGCCCACGAGTGTAGAAGGATGTATATTTACAAGCGAAGAAATATGGCGTTCAGGCAACGGCCAGAGACTTCGTCTTCCTCTCGTTCGCGTCACCTTCTTCTTTCCCTTCACCGTAACATCACCCTCCCGGTGGGGTTAGCTCCGTCCCGGTGCAGGTTATGGAGCGTCGCTTAATGGGGAGACATAGGGCTTGAGCCTGGCGACGTGAACAACATCGCTGGAGACGTTGGGAGACACTGAAGGCTGACCGACTGGGGCGATCTCGTATGTCACGTCGGACAGTTGTCGTAAGATCTGGTATGGACCAGAATAACGGGAAAGGAGTTTTTCCGACAAGCCGACTCGACGTGAAGGCGTCCAGAGGAGGACAAGGGAACCAGGTGAAAAATGGTGGTCTCGGTGCCGAAGGTCGTAGCGTCGTTTTTGAGAAGCTTGCGAGACTGTGAGGCGATGACGCGCGACCTCTCGGGCCTGGGCGGCTAAGGCAATAGCATCGCGAGCGTAACCAGTGCTGGGTGATTGTACTGCGGAAGGTAGCAACGTGTCGAAGGGCAAGGTGGGGTCGCGGCCATACAAAAGGTAAAATGGGGAGAATCCGGCAGTATCGTGACGGGACGAGTTGTATGCGAAAGTGATGTACGGTAAAGCGACGTCCCAGTCGCGGTGATCGTCGGAAACGTACAGGGCCAGCATTTCGGTTAGTGTGCGGTTGAGTCGTTCGGTGAGGCCGTTTGTTTGAGGGTGGTATGCGGTAGCGAGCTGGTGTTCTGTAGAACAGGAGCGGAGCAGATCATCGTCGACCTTCGAGAGAAAGTAGCGGCCGCGATCCGTGAGTAACTGGCGAGGGGCGCCGTGGTGCAGGATGACGTCGTATAGTAGGAAGTCGGCGACATCTGTAGCGCAGCTGGTTGGCATCGCTCGTGTAATGGCATATCTCGTGGCATAATCTGTTGCTACAGCAATACATTTGTTTCCTTTCATAGAAATAGGAAAGGGGCCAAGGAGGTCGAGGCCCACACGGAAGAAGGGCTCTGTAGGGATAGCAATTGGTTGAAGCAAACCAGCAGGAGGCATAGCAGGCGTCTTGCGGCGCTGACACAGGTCGCAAGAAGTGACATAACGGCGCACAGAGCGATAAATGCCGGGCCAGAAGAAGCGGCGCCGCAGGCGATCGTAAGTACGAGTGATGCCCAGATGTCCAGCAGTAGGAGCGTCGTGAAGTTGCTGGAGCACGGCCAGTCGAAGGTGCTTTGGAACGACTAGGAGCAGCTCCGGGCCATCAGGACGAACACTACGACGGTATAAAGTTCGATCGCGCAAGGTGAACATCCGCAGAGACGAGTCATTAGGCGAGGAGCTTAGGCGTTCCATAAGTGTTCGAAGAACAGGATCTTGGCGTTGCTCGTCGCCAATATGGAGAAAGCCGGAGAGAGACAGAATACTGATGTCCGAGTCTGCATCGGTATCGTCCGGTTGATCCACAGGATTGCGGGACAGGCAGTCAGCGTCTTTATGCAGGCGCCCTGACTTATACGTAATAGAAAATGTATATTCTTGTAGACGCAATACCCAACGTGCAAGTCGTCCAGTTGGGTCCTTCAAAGAGGAGAGCCAGCAGAGGGCGTGATGATCGGTTACGACGCAGAAGCTCCGACCGAAAAGGTACGGCCGAAATTTCGCGACCGCCCATACGAGCGCGAGGCATTCCCTCTCAGTGATGGAGTAATTTCGCTCGGGCGTGGAAAGAAGGCGGCTGGCGTAAGCGATGACACGGTCGTGGCCCTGTTGACGTTGAGCGAGGATAGCGCCGATGCCATAACCACTCGCGTCAGTTCGTACTTCAGTAGGTGCAGAAGGGTCAAAGTGTGACAGAATCGGGGAGGTTGTAAGCCGCTCGATCAGGGTAGAGAAGGCTTGCTCCTGCAGTGGTCCCCAAGAGAAAGAGGCATCTTTCTTAAGAAGGTCAGTGAGAGGGCGAGCGATGTCGGCAAATTGTTTCACAAATCGTCGGAAATAAGAGCATAAGCCCAGAAAACTCCATTCCGCAGGGTTGCGGAAGGAGACAGGAGAGGTGTAGGATCGTCGAGCAGGTCCAGAGGAATAAGGCTGAGCGTCAGGACGAGTCAGTGGGCACGCCGATGGAAGGCCGAGATTGGCAAACTCCTGCCTCACTACAGCTTGAATGAAGGACACTGATGGCGGCGTTGGGTCACTGGCGTGCGATGTAAACACGGGTGGTGGAATAGGTGCAGGACAGGCAGCTTCAAGCTCGCGACGAACAATACGCGTAACGTGGTCACAGGTTGGCGGCAGGCGAACGGCATCACACGATGAACTTGCAGCCGTATTGGGCAGCCGGGTGAATCTCTGGGTTATACGGCGGCTCCTGGCATGTTCAAACCGCCGACACTCTTTGATGATTGTGTCGACGGTATCAACGTTGGTATACACGAGCAGGTTAAAGGCATCGTCAGCGATACCTTTGAGCACATGAGAAACCCTCTCGGACTCAGGCATTTTCGGACTCAAGCCATTGGCAACTACGGCATCGATTCTAGGAATGCAAGAGGAGAGATGTTAGTAGAATTCGCGGAAAGGAATAGGCTCCGAATAATGAATACCTTCTTCAGGAAGCGCAGCAACAGGAAGTGGACCTGGAAAAGCCCTAATGGAGAAACAAGGAATGAAATAGATTTCATACTCTCTGCCGATCCAAGCATAGTGCAGGATGTAGAAGTGTTAGGTAAGGTTAAGTGCAGTGACCATAGGTTAGTGAGGTCTAGGATTTCTCTCAATTTGAAGAGAGAGAGAGTGAAATTAGTCAAGAGGAAACAGGCCAACCTAGAGGCAGTCAGGGTAAAAGCAGACCAATTCAGGCTGGTGCTCGCAAACAAATATGCAGCTTTAGAACAGGAAGATGAAGATAACATAGAGCTAATGAATGAAACCGTAACTAGGCTGATCTCAGAAGCAGCAATTGAAGTGGGAGGTAAGGCACCAAGCAACCTGTAGGGAAGCTCTCCCAAGAAACAAAGGACCTAATAAAGAAACGGCAAAACATGAAAGTGTCCAACTCAAGAGATCAGATAGAATTCGCTGAACTGTCAAAACTGATCAACAAGAAGAAAGTAAGGGATATTCGAAATTATAACGTGGGAAAAATTGAGGAAGCCGTAAAATATGGACGCAGCATGAAATCAGTAAGAAGAAAACTAGGCATAGGACAAGGCAAGATGTATGCACTGAAAGATAAGCATGGTAATATCATCAGCAATTTCGATGACATAGTAAAAGCAGCAGAAGAATTCTATACTGACCTGTACAGTAGCCAAAACAGCCAAGCTTCTTCCATTCGAAATAGTGATGAACCGGATACAGAAGCTCCTTCTATAACTAGCGATGAAGTTAGAAGGGCCTTGAAAGATATGACCAGGGGAAAAGCGCCTGGAGAAGATGGAATAACAGTAGATTTAATCAAAGATGGAGGAGATATCATGCTTGAAAAGCTTGCGGCCCTTTATACGCAATGCCTCACCACTTCAAGTGTACCAGAGAGCTGGAAGAACGCCAACATTATACTTATCCATAAGAAGGGAGACGTTAAAGAATTGAAGAATTACAGACCCATTAGCTTGCTTTCAGTATTGTAGAAAATATTCACCAAGATAATTTCCAATAGAATCAGGACAACACTTGACTTCAGTCAACCAAGAGAACAGGCTGGCTTCAGGAAGGGGTATTCAACGATGGACCATATCCATGCCATCAATCAGGTAATCGAGAAATCTGCGGAGTACAATCAACCTCTCTACATGGCTTTCATAGATTATGAAAAGGCATTCGATTCAGTAGAGATATCAGCAGTCATAGAGACATTGCGTAATCAAGGAGTGGAGGAGGCATACGTGAATATCTTGGCAAATATCTACAAGGATTCCACAGCTACCTTGGTTCTCCACAAGAAAAGTAGAAAGATACCTATCAAGAAAGGGGTCAGGCAAGGAGACACAATCTCTCCAATGCTATTCACTGCATGCTTAGAAGAAGTATTCAAGCTCTTAGACTGGGAAGGATTAGGAGTGAGGATCGATGGCGAATATCTCAGCAACCTTCGGTTTGCAGATGACATTGTCCTATTGAGCAACAATGGAGAGGAATTACAACAAATGATTGAGGACCTTCATCGAGAAAGTGCAAGAATTGGGTTGAAGATGAATATGCAGAAGACAAAGATAATGTTCAATAGCCTGGCAAGGGAACAAGAATTCAGGATCGCCCGTCAACCTCTAGAATCTGTAAAGGAATATGTTTATCTAGGTCAATTACTCACAGGGGACCCTGATCATGAGAAAGAAATTTACAGAAGAATAAAATTGGGTTGGAGTGCATACGGCAGGCATTGCCAAATCCTGACTGGGAGCTTAGCACTGTCGTTGAAAAGAAAAGTGTACAATCATTGCATTCTACCGGTGCTAACATACGGGGCAGAAACTTGGAGGTTAACAAAGAAGCTCGAGAACAAGTTAAGGACCGCACAAAGAGCAATGGAACGAAAAATCTTAGGAGTAACGTTAAGAGACAGGAAGAGAGCGGTGTGGATCAGAGAACAAACGGGGGTAGACGATATTCTAGTTGACATTAAGCGGAAGAAATGGAGCTGGGCAGGCCATGTAATACGTAGGATGGATAACCGGTGGACCATTAGGGTTACAGAATGGATACCAAGAGAAGGGAAGCGCAGTCGAGGACGGCAGAAAGTCAGGTGGGATGATGAGGTTAGGAAATTCGCAGGCGCAAGTTGGAATACGCTAGCGCAAGACAGGGGTAATTGGAGATCGCAGGGAGAGGCCTTCGTCCTGCAGTGGACATAAATACAGGCTGATGATGATGATGATGATGAGGAGGAGGAGGTGACGGTAGTCAACGCAGAAGCGCCACGAGTTGTCTTTTTTCTTTACTAAGACAACCGGTGATGCCCACGGGCTACTGGAAGGTTCAATGATGTCCTTGTCCATCATCTTGTCGACCTCTTTCTGGATTATGGCCCTTTCTGTTGCGGAGACACGATATGGCCGCCTATGAATGGGGCTGGCGTCACCGGTGTTGATGCGATGCGTGACAACAGATGTCTGACCAAGTGGACGGTCGTCCAAATCAAAGATATCCCGATAAGATGACAGGAGGTGACGAAGAGCTGTTGTTTGCTCGGAAGGAAGGTCAGGGGCGATCATCTTACAAACATCGTCCGCAGGCGTCGAGCACGAAGGAATGGGTGACAAAGGTGCGTTGGTACTCAGGAAGGATTCGGAGGCCAAAGAAGAAATCTCAAATTCATCCAAAGGAGTGATAAGTGCGACGGCAATGCCGAGTGGCAGCACATGCGTCGAAAATCCAAAATTGAGGATGGGCACCTGAGCGCAGTTTTCGAGGATCCGGATTAAGGTGCTCGGTAGGGCAATATTTCGTGACAAAACCACGTCAGTAAGCGGAGACACGACGTACTCGCCATCAGGTACGGGAGGACAGGGCGTCAGGAGGACATTGGTAGCCGCCTGTGGAGACAGCCGTGCAAACTCAGCAGAACATAAGCGGGGTGAAGCACAAGTTGTTGCGTCTGCGTCGGCAGGAAGCGGCAGATCCAGCTGTACAACACCTGCGGAGCAGTCAATTTGGGCAGAGTGTTTCGAAAGGAAGTCGAGGCCGAGAATTAGGTCGTGTGGACAGTGCTCGAGGACGATAAATAAAACAACGCTATAATGGCCCGCAATGGTCACACGTGCTGTGCACATTCCAAGAACAGGTGAAGTACTCCCATCGGCGACTCGCACAGTGCACGGTACGGCGGGAGTCAGAACCTTTTTGAGCGTTCGGCGGAGAGCAGCGCTCATAACTGAAAGCTGCGCTCCTGTGTCAACGAGAGATGTGACAGGAACACCATCAACTTCAATGTCCAGTAGGTTTCCACGTGTAGGCAGGGTCAACAGAGGATTTGTGGGCCGGGTCGGAGTTGCAGCTTCACCTCCGGGAGCTGCACCGCCTAGTTTCCCGAAGGGAAGCGACCGGTTGCAGATGGGGACGAAGAGCGGTGAACGAGAGGCAAACGGGACCGACGGCCTTGCAGAGACGGGGAGCGGCTGGATCTTGGTGGAGCACTGTCGGCGTTGATGTTCCGAGGCGGCGTGTCGGGCGAGAAAGTGCGATTGTCTGGTACTTGGCGGTAGTGACTCGGAGACGACCACCGAGGAGACGACGACCAGCGATTACGGCAATGACGGGCGATGTGTCCAATACCGGAACAATTAAAACAAATGGGTCTGTCATCCGGTGTGCGCCAGTCAGCGGGGTTGCGGCGGAGTGGCGGGAAGCTTTGCGTCTGGGAGCGAGCGGCCGGAGAAATCTGGTAGGTGTTCGTATGGCGGACCGAGCAGAGAGATGGAATGCCCAAACTCGCTATTTCTTCCCGAACGACCGCTTGTATAAGCGAGATAGCGGGCACACTTTCCCGACAGTCGGAACGAATTGAAGCCGGAGCCATGGCCTCAAGCTCACGGCGAACGATACGCGTTAGATCTTCTGATCCTGTCGGCTGAACGAACCGCGGCGGGTCTGCGCACGAAGATGTCGCGGCGGTATTGGGCAGCCTGTCGAAATGTTGAGGGACGCGGCGGCCTTTCGCTTGTTCGAAGCGCCGGCACTCCTTTATAATTGCATCCACAGTGGCACAATCCTTACACATCAGGAGATTGAAGGCGTCGTCTGCAATACCTTTTAGTATATGACCAATCTTGTCCGCCTCGGTCATGGTGTTATCAGCCTTGCGGCAGAGAGCCAGCACATCCTGTATGTACACGACATAGGATTCTGTGGACGTCTGAGCGCGGCATGCAAGTTCTTTTTTTGCTGCCAACTGACGACCGACAGGTCTGCCAAACAGGTCACGCATTTTTTCTTTGCAGACATCCCAGCTTGTTAGGTCAGCTTCATGCGTATCGTACCATTGCTTCGCAGTTCCTTTCAGATAAAACATGAGGTTTGCTAGCATCATTGTTGGACCCCACCTGTTGTTGTCGCACACTCGTTCGTACATCGAAAGCCAGTCCTCGACGTCGGTGTTGTCCGTGCCACAAAATGTCCCCGGGTCCCGCAGATGAGTGAGGATGACCGTTGGCGTGGACTGCTGAGGCGTTGTCGGTTGTGTCGGTTGATCTGCCATTGTGGCGGCAGGTAGATGACGTCCACTGCGAAGTTCCGTGATTGTACCCAGCACCTTCCACCAAAATGTTGCAGGAAGAAAGCAGGCCCACGAGTGTAGAAGGATGTATATTTACAAGCGAAGAAATATGGCGTTCAGGCAACGGCCAGAGACTTCGTCTTCCTCTCGTTCGCGTCACCTTCTTCTTTCCCTTCACCGTAACAATATCAACGCTGTTTCTTTTTTTCAGCGCCTAATAAATTGGTGAGACTGTGCAGGAAGACAAGGCCAGAAAGAATTTCTGATACTGCATGCGAGAAGGAACATAAAAAGAAATTCATTGATTGTATCGCGTGTGTTATATACGGCCTTCCTGTCGGGTGTGGACGGTCCTACAGTGGTCAAATTGGTAGATGTATAAATGACTGGCTACGCCAACACAATAACAAAGTAAATAATGTGGCTGCTGACGGTTTTCTTGCCCTCCATTGCGAAAGATGCAAGTGCAAACCCAGATTCAAAAAAACAGTTATCATGAATAGAAGCAGGTGCGAGATGACACGCTTAATAATAGAAGCTACAAACATATGCTTCAGTAAGCCTTCAATTCCATGATCCTCGAAAGAGCTTGATTATCTTTGTTCGCGTTAAAGATCTACTTGTCTGTCAATCTGTGTGGCTTAAAAACTGCATGCGTGTGGTTCCTGGTTTTCTTTTTTTAGTTCATGTTTACAGAGCTTTTACACTTGTTTTATGACCTTTTAAGAGCATATATAGTGACGAGAACTGGAAATGAATCTGTTGTTGAACGTTAGCGCTGTGTGTGTGTCAAATGTGCCTTTCTGCTGTCCCTGACGTTCAGCTTGCGCTACAACAAAATAGAAAATAACATTTATTTCATTGTCGTCAGGCTCAGGCACCAAATAAAATTTGTTCATCAAAATTAAAAGTGGTCACTAGGAATCTCTAGTTGAATTATTGTGAACATGCCCTACCGTCGTGTGGTGCAGATTTGACCAGTTTAAAGGCCTGCAATAAGGCACTAGTTATGTGTTCTAGGGCAAGAAGGCAACAGAGTATGTTACCTAAGGCAAGTAGTCACAGGAGTCTTGGATCCCCAGAAAAAAAAATTCGAGAATGAAATTGGTCGGAACACTTATGTCACGCACTTCCGTGTCATGAACAACAACTCATCATTATTCTCGAAAAGTGCCATCATTGCGTTGTGCTTACACGAACCTAAGAGGCTGAAACGTGGTACGATAAAAATGAACCTTGAGAATGACAAACATTGATAGCTATGATACTTAAAGAAAAATGCAGTTGAAGATGGTAAAGAACTAGGCACCATGATGAAATTAGGAAATCTGCAGGCATAGGATGGAGTCAGTTGACGCAAGCCAGACATAATTGTAGACTGCTGGGAAAGGCCTTCGTCCCACAGTGGTCATAATGTGCGTGAAAGAGCACTGATGCTTCGTCTTCTCTTCCTGTTCTACATAGTGTCTTCATACTGATCAGCTCAAGCTGCATCGTAAAGAAGACTAAATTGATATATTTCATGAAGACGTTGCGTTATACTATTCATTCATGTTTTCTTTACCACCTACAATGAGTGACATGAATTTTGACATTAGCGACCTGATGAAGACTAGCTTCTTGTCCAAACATGGCTCTAGAGACAACTGTCATTCGACACCTGTTGATCTGTTCTCAGAAGCAAGAATTTTGCAACCTTTCAATGAACTTATGCACTACGATGATGAACTTGTTTCGAAAAACTTCAAAAGTGTACCTGACCTTTGACTATATAACTTTTGCATGTACGGAAACATTATGAACTTATCGCTGTGAACAGTTGTCTCCGACTGCTGTACACTTGTGATATAGCGATAACAGTATTTTAAGGTTTCTACATTAAGGCAGGAGAGCAGCACTTGCTGGATGGCTCATCATTTAATTCGCCAAAAATGCAGCACATTGCAACAATTGTACCACTAATGTCCTTGAAAATCTTGTTCGTTATTCATTTGTAAACACCGGTTGTCAAACATCCTGCTGACTAAAGGTCTCAACACATCTTACAGAATTATAGCATGTACTACTAGACAAACTGAAACCTGTAATACAACTTACAAAATACAGTATCAGTGTAGTGGCAGGTCAAATGGCTCCTCAGCAATGCTTCTGTCCTTCCTGGGCGAAGAAAATAAATGTTAAGCTTACTCTGACAGCACCAAACTACATAAACGTAACTGCCACAGAACATGGAGAGTTCTAACTTGATACAGTCAACCTGCTTAACCATCTCATAGACATTCAGTGATAGCATATATTTTCATAGACCCTCTAATCTATGAAATGAATGCTGTAATAGAAACATGCAAGCAGAGAATTAAAATAGCGTGTGTGAAAATTCTCAGGAAAACTATATTTCCTTGCTACAACAGTCCACTCCTTGTGAAGTGCAACAAGTGACTGTCGAAGCTACAATGAGACGGTGGAAAATTCGGGATCCTTTCTGGTAAATAACTAACCCATACCTCTACCTGCACCCAGCAATAAATTGGAGCATTGCAAGTACTAAACTGATAAAGAACAGGTCAGAACTGCTGCCAAGCGAGCGCAATAAATAAATGGTTTCGGCTTTATCTTCATGCAAGACTACGCGTGTTAACTTTTTTATATTACACGAAAGACTGGTCAACAAAATACTGCATTCAGTCACCATGGTTTCGCAAAACAGAAGACGTAAGAGGTTAAGATGCGAGTTCCTCAGGTGGTATGTTGCGATGTTTCGAGAAATGGTTTCAAGGAGAATATCTCTTTAACCCTTACACACGTCAATTAGTTGTGTTGACTGAAAACACACTTTCACCGCCTTTCTTACATCTTCAGAATCATAAAATGCTTACAAATGCACAGTATAAGAGTTTTCAATTATTTAGTAAGTTTGGCTAGTTTACAGAATGTGGATTCAATGCGAAAAGTCACTGCAAGTACATCATATTAGCAAACATTAACTATTTCATGTCTACCAGGCTTGAAAAGCACCTATCCAGCCACTCGAAAATTATGACTGGCGCAACACGCTGCGAAAGACAATGAAAGAAGTGAACCTGCTCCCGCAGGGGCGTCTGCGTGAGCAGGCATTTGGTGTGTGGCGACCCAAGCACACGAGGGTTGGACCCTCCCACGTTCAACGGTGTGTGGCTTAGCCGTATCCGGGGAAAAGGTGATCCTGGGATTTGAGCCGATACCGGGTGTTTGGACCTTTACTTTCACTTTACTTTCACTTTATTACCTTAAAGGCCCCCAGGGTTGGGGGTATTACATAAGGGGTGGGCAACAAGTATAAAGTAAATAAATACACATAAAGTAAATAAATACATCAAGGAAAGGATGTTTAAGTACATGTTTGCTCGCGGTTAAATATGGAAGTTATACTGTTCAAAAAGGCGGATGGGCAGGTGATTGCGGCGATGTCGTGTGGAAGGCCGTTCCAGTCCGAGGCTGAGCGCGGGAAGAATGATGAGGCAAAAGTGGTAGTGTGCGCATGTGGCCGGGCGACTTGGAGGGGATGACCAATGCGGAGTGAAATGCGTGCCGGAGGACTGATGTAGGGTGGATGATTAAGTGAGCTGTAAAAAAACTTATGGAATAAGTACAAGCTAGCGATACGACGCCGACAAGAAAGGGTTGATATGCCGGACTCTGCTTTCAACGATGATATACTGGTATTGTATGAATAGCATGAATGAATGAATCTTGTGGCACGATTTTGTACTGATTCTAGGCACCTTATAAGATATTTTTGGTTAGGGCTCCAGATGGCAGATGCATATTCCAGCTTAGAGCGTACGAGTGACTTGTAGGCAAGCAGTTTTAGGTCTGGTGGCGCGTGACGTAGGTGACGTTTTAAGAATCCAAGGCTTTTGTTAGCAGATACGATTTTAGTGACATGCGCGTTCCAGGTTAGGTCATTAGACAACGTTACGCCGAGGTACTTATAAGACTGTGTTAATTCTATGGTGACATGCGAGATAGTATAAGGGAACAGGAGAGGATTACGTTTTCGGTTGAACGACACGAGTTTGCATTTATTGGGGTTTAGTTCCATGAGCCATCGGTTACACCAGTTCTGGACGCAGTTTAGGTCACTTTGGAGAGCTAGTTGATCAGAGGGGTTATTAACAGTGCGATAGATAACACAGTCATCAGCAAAGATACGGACGTTACAAGAGACATGCGTTGGTAGGTCGTTAATATATATTAAAAATAAGAGGGGACCAAGGACTGACCCTTGCGGTACGCCTGACGTTACTGGAAGAGAACTAGAGGTGTGATTATTAACGCGGACAAATTGGGTACGGTTAGCCAGAAATTCCTTTATCCACTGCAATATGTCAGGATGTAAATTTAACAAAGACAGTTTTAGTATTAACCGCTTGTGAGGCACCTTGTCGAAAGCTTTCGCAAAATCCAAGAAGACTGCGTCAGTTTGAAGGTTAGAATCAAGGTTTACATGCAAGTCATGGACGAAAATAGCTAATTGAGTCTCACAGGATAAGTTCTTACGGAATCCGTGTTGAGAAGGATGAAAGAAATTAGTAGAGTCAAGAAAATTCATTATATGAGAATAGATGACATGTTCCATGATTTTACATGGTACACTTGTTAAAGAGATGGGGCGGTAATTGAGGGGCGATTCTTTGTTACCTGATTTGAAGACCGGAACGACCTTCCCGACCTTCCAATCGCTGGGTATGCTACCTGTGGAAAGTGATTGCGTGAACAGTAATGATAGATACACTGAGATGGCATGTCGAGTATTCTTTAACAGTTTGCTGGTGATTTCATCAGTACCTGCAGATGATGACATCTTAATATGTTCAATGATACAGCTAATGCCATGCGCAGAAAATGTGACTGATGGCATAAGTGATCTCGGCTGGCCAGTTGGAACAGATGGTGGCATATCGGTTTCGTTTGTGAAGACGGATGAGAATGCAGTGTTAAACATATTTGCACATTCAACGTCGCTCACCTCCTCACCAAGTGTGTTAGTAAGTGTGATGATGGGCGTCTTATTGGGGTTTAGAACTTGCCAGAACTTTCTCGGGTTATTGGTTAATATCTTCGGCAGGTCAGTTTGAAAGAATGCGCGTTTGGCATTACTAATGGACTGTAAATATGTTGACTCGGCCTCGTAATATTTGTTCCATGCGCATGCGCTCGGGTTTCGTTTTGCTGCACGGAAAAGGCGCTTCTTTTTGTTCTCAATTGTTTTCAATGACTTTGAGAACCATGGTTTATTATGATTGGCACGAAATGTAATGGTGGGAATAAATTTGGTTGTTAGTTCTGTAATTTTGGTTTTGAAAGTAAGCCAGTTATGTTCAATTGATCGTTCATGGAAACACCCTTCGAAGTTTGGAAAAAAAGCCAGCAATTGGTGATTGATTTCATTGTAATTGCCTTTGTCGTAAAGGCGAATCGTTTTATGGAACGTTTGGCGCGATTCCGGGATGAAGGCGAAAGTAGCATGCAGAACTTTGTGGTCGCTAATTTCGCGGAGATAAGTAAGAGTTGATAAAGTTTCAGGGTGATTAGTTAGTATGAGATCCAGGATGTTTGACGATTCACGTACGACGCGTGTGGGTTTAGTTACTAACTGCGTGAGATTGAAATTTAAACACACGTCAACGAAGTTGGTTATTTCTGTATTGTTTGTATGTGTTAAGTTCTGCCAGTCAATAGACGGAAAATTAAAATCACCAAAAAGAAGGATGCGCGCGTTGGGATGTGCAGCATTAAGTTGATTTAGGCTATCATTTAGGTTACAAGCAAAACTGGGATAGCTGTGGGGGGGTCTGTAGCAGACGCCTAGTATGACGGTTTGAGGTGCAGAACGGCAGATTACCCATAGTATTTCAAGTTCTGATGGGATGTTAATGACTGAACAGGGCAATTGCTGGTTAGTGGCAATTAGAACACCTCCTCCTCTGGAG
Organism: Dermacentor silvarum; assembly: GCF_013339745.2. Classification (NCBI taxonomy): domain Eukaryota; kingdom Metazoa; phylum Arthropoda; class Arachnida; order Ixodida; family Ixodidae; genus Dermacentor; species Dermacentor silvarum. The sequence continues at coordinate 145,140,694 of NC_051160.1, forward strand.
CCCTTGCGGTCTTTACGGAAAATATTAAAGTTAGGTAGGTCAGCTAAAACTTCTGTATCGGTGATGTCATCTGTTAGCCATGTTTCCGTTAGTATAAGTATGTTGCTGGCCGATGATGAAACAAGATTACAAATGTGCTCGCGCTTGGGGAGGAAACTGCGTATATTTGTAAAGATAATAGAAAAAGAAAGAGCTGGTAATTTACCGCGAGGGCTGTTACGAGGAAGTTTAGTTACTTGACGACGGGCCGTATGCTATGCGATTTCTTTTATCGTTTGCGATGGCTCGTCGAATACATAGCGCTTAGGGCCAATGGACAATGTCTTGTAGCGCAAGGAAAATTTTGTGGCTTTAGTTTTGGCATATGTAATGAGGTGCTTTCGTGCGATTCGGACAGGGCGTGAAAAGTCTTCCCCAATGCCGTAATCAGTCCCTTTCAACTTACGGCCATTGGAAAGGATAAACTCCTTGGTTTTAAAAAATGTAAATTTAACAATTATTGGGCGAACACGCCCAGCAGAATGGCGTCCAAGACGGTGAGCCCGTTCAATTTCTTTCGGGTCAATGGTTATATTTAGATGATCACGGCAGAGGCGAAGGACTGTTTCTTCAGATTCGGCGTAGGTTTCCGATTTATTGTTATCTGCGATATTATAAAAAATTAGATTGTTGCGCCGCGAGCGATTTTCCGCGTCATCCAGGCGGGCTTCTATTTCTCTGATGTCTTTGGCTGTTTGGGTGGCATTAGCGCATATCGAATCTATATCGGTGCGTAGGGCAACCAGGTCTTGATAGTGAGTTTCTAGGTCGGATAATCTGTTACTGAGGGCAGATATAGCTTGTTCCGTAGTTTTTAGTTGATTTTTAAGACCTTGAACCTCGGTGAGTAGTTGTGACTGACCAGCAGATAATTTTTTTAGTTCATCGAGAACCGCGTCAGGACCTGGGTTTGTCTCGACATCGCCGGCCAATAACAACAAAGCACGTACAACATCAGCACACTCAATAGCAACGGAAAGGCAGCACTGTGGGCTTGGTAGCTGCAGAAGACAGTAGTCGCTTGATTTTTTTGTGAAAAGACAATACAGCTTACTGACCTGCGTAGCATAGGCGAACGGGTTAGATGACTGCATCGTGGCACAGCCACCAAGCCCACAGAGCGCCGCGCGTAGGTGAGGCAGCTTTATAGGCGCCGCGTCGGCTGTTGTCGATGACCGTAGGGGAATCCGGGGACAGTCGAGGAACAGCAGTGGGGGCGCTGTCTGACTGTTTGAAGTTGTGGACAGATTAGAAAGGCCGGCAGGACACTCGAAGCGAACGGGTTCGCTGGGAGCCGTGGCATCGGAAGGGGCGGGAACCAGGGTCAGTAGTAGCATCCAGGTGATAAGTGGGGCAGGCACCTGCGTAGCATAGGCGAACGGGTTAGATGACTGCATCGTGGCACAGCCACCAAGCCCACAGAGCGCCGCGCGTAGGTGAGGCAGCTTTATAGGCGCCGCGTCGGCTGTTGTCGATGACCGTAGGGGAATCCGGGGACAGTCGAGGAACAGCAGTGGGGGCGCTGTCTGACTGTTTGAAGTTGTGGACAGATTAGAAAGGCCGGCAGGACACTCGAAGCGAACGGGTTCGCTGGGAGCCGTGGCATCGGAAGGGGCGGGAACCAGGGTCAGTAGTAGCATCCAGGTGATAAGTGGGGCAGGCACCTGCGTAGCATAGGCGAACGGGTTAGATGACTGCATCGTGGCACAGCCACCAAGCCCACACCGCCCCTTCGGCGGAGGCAACACACCTGGCCCCTTCGGCCCCTTCGGCCCCTTCGGCGGAGGGGCCGAACACATGGCCCCTTCGGCGGAGGCAACACACCCCTTTGGCCTCTGCTTCACGTAGACGGCACCCCCGGGTTGACCCACCCGGGGGAAATCGGTAGTTGCCTTTTCCTGTCCCCCTCTCCAACCTGCGGCTTTCTCTCTTCCTTTCAATCTTTCCTGTCTTCTCCCCTCTTCTATATTCCAATCTTCTTGGCAGTGAGGTGGGCTACTCAAACCCTGTTTGAGTAGCTCACCCTGTTCCCTGTTGGGCTCTATGGTGGGTGGCTGGCGTTGCTGCTGAAAAATCCATGCATACATCTGGCAAATTCGTTCTCCCCCCCCCCCCCCTTCTCTGATCGCCGTCTGAAACGAAGGTGCACCGATGAAGTGTTCCAGTTTTTTGGTCGTCAAAGAGAAACTTTTCCCCGATTCCGTGTGAGTCACTCAGAAAGACCAGACAAATCAGTACGAACAATCTCACCTTTCCTTGTCTCAAAGTCTTTGACTGATATTTTGAACCAGGCTATAATTATCTAGGATGGCAAGCGGGATCTCCTCTTGGAACTCCGTGATGTGAAACAATACGAGAAACTGCCCAATATAGTGTCATTCGGAGATGCCCAAGTAACTGTAACTCCGCACCGTACTATGAATACCACCCGTGGCGTTATCTCAGATGGTGATCTGTTGCAGCTCAGTGAGGCTGAACTCCTGGAGGGTTTCCGTGACCAGAGTGTCATCAATGTTAAACGGATTAAGATGAGGCGAGACGGCAAAGAAATCCAAACCAAGCATCTCATACTTACTTTCAACTCAAGTGTTCTGCCCAAGTCCATCAAGGCCGGGTACATCAAGCTTCGCTTTAGGCCATACATGCCAAATCCTCTTCGATGTTTCAAATGCCAGCGGTTCGGTCGTAGTTCGCAGAAGTGCCGAGGCCGCCAAACGTGTGCGAAATGCAGTGCTCATGAACACTGCTCTGAGTCTTGTGAAAGTTCTCTACATTGCGTTAGGAAATAGTGACAATTAAGGTAAAGGAAAACGTAACTTTCAAGCAGGCACGCAGGCGTGTGTCGTACTTGCCGAAAACCAGCTTTACCGAAGTGGCGCGTCAGGGGCAGCGCCACAACGGCCCCCGGCGGCTGTCTGGCACACGCGTAGTGAGCGGGCGGTGACGCCATCCGCCCCCTCGGCGCGTGCAGCCAGTGCTGCTCCACCATCTAAGAAGGGCCCACCAACCTCCGGGCTAGTGGGCACCAAGGTCTCGTCTTTTGAGGCGATGTTTTCAAAGCAAACACAGCGCCCGCAAGAGCGCGTGTCCAGCGCCACGCAAGAGGACATGTACACGCACTTGACATGGTCACCAAGCTTTAGGGCGCAGCCAGAACCATAGAGCGGCGCGATTCTATGGATCACTGCAAAAAAAGAAAAATCTCGTGTCACGGCACCTGGAAAAGACCCGTGAGCTAACATTGCATTCTTTAACACGCAGCATAAAACACTATACAAATGGACACAGAAATCCTACAATGGAATGTGGGAGGACTCCTCCATAATCTTGTCGATATCACAGAACTCCTCCATAAATATAGGCCAAAAGTGCTGCGTGTTCAGGAAACAATTTTAAAACCGCAACAAACTTCCTCAGACAGTATGCTATCTTCCGGAGGGACCGTGGCGACGCTGTTACCACGTACGGTGGGGTAGCAATAATTGTAGATAAGTCTGTTGCTTGTCAGAGCCATTCTCTTCAGGCGCCCCTTGAGGCGGTGTCTGTGCGAGGAATTCTCTTTAACAAATTAATAACAATTTGTTGCATTTACATACCGCCTCATTACCAACTTAGCAAAACAGATTTGTACAACCTGATTGACCAGATATTGGAGCCCTATATTAAAACTGGTTATTTTAACGCTCACAGTACTTTGTGAGGAGACTCCCGGTGTGATGCCAGGGGTCAACTTATTGAAAACTTTTGGTAACATCTGGTGCGTGCCGCTTTAATAAAAAAGAGCCCACCTATTAAAATATTCACAACTCATATTCTTCCATAGATTTAGCAATTGGCACTGCAAGCCTCCTTCCTTACATAGACTGGTATGTTGTCAAGAACCCATTTGGTAGCGACCACTTTCCTGTAATGCTTAACTTAATACAGGAACATGACAGTCCGCCCCACGCCCCCCGTTGGAAAATACCGTCGGCTGATAGGAAAAGTTTGAAAGAGTCAACGTACTTATCACAAGATTTTATGAACAATTTTAGTATTGAATACGGAGTAGCGTATTTACTGTTTTATAATCGACGCAGTTCAAAAATTCATTCCACAGACAAAGGGTCTCTCATGTAAAAGACGGGTCCCTGGTGGAATGAGGAGTGCAGACTGGCACGAAAGAAACAGAACAAAGCATGGCGTGTACTGCGTCGCTTCCCGACTGCGGAAAATCTCATAGAACTTAAACTGGTAAAATCACAGGGAAGACGGAGGCGGCGACAGGCAAGGAGGGCTAGCTGGGAGAGGTTTCTGTCTGGCATAACATCTTACACACAGATGGAGTCTAAAGTATGGAGTGGCCGTAGAAGGCTAAAGGGGCAGGGAACCCATCCATTACCGCTTTATCAATAAACAAGGGAACGGCTTGGAGGACCAGGCGAACGCTCTCGGTGCACACTTTGAGCGTGTGTCTAACTCGACCCAGTACTCCGAATCATTTCTTAAACACAAACAGATAGCTGAACGCATGCACTCGACCGTAAGTGCACACCGAACAACGCTTATAACCTTCCCTTTAGTATCGGTGGGTTAAGAGCTTCTCTGAACGTATGTAAAAGCTCTGCCCCGGGCCCGACAGAATCATGTGTGAGATGATTAAAAACCTCCACATAGACACGTTAGGGAGGCTGCTAGTACTTTTTATAAAAATTTTTACTGCCGGGTACCTTCCAGCTGCAAGGAAGAACCTGTTGTTGTTCCAGTTCTGAAACAGGGTAAAGATCCCTCCTCTGTAACAAGCTACCGCCCAACAGCGCTTACGAGTTGCCTTTGTAAGCTTTTCGAAAAAGTGGTGAATCGCCGTCTTCTACATTTCCTGGAATCGAACAAACTGCTTGATGCGTGCCAGTGTGGCTTTAGGGAAAAACCGGTCGACAACTGACCATCTCGTACGCATTGAGGGCATTATTCGTGATGCCTTATTCATAAACAATTCTTTCTATCGGTATTCCTCGATATGGAAAAAGCATACGACACAACCTAGCGTTACGGAATATTAAGAGGCCTTTCCAAAATGGGAATCCGTGGAAACATGTTTAGCTTAATTGAAAGCTACCAGACATTCCGTGTTAGAATTGGAAACACTTTGTCCAGGCAATTTGTGCAGAAAACTGGAGTGCCTCCGGGTGGCGTCCTTAGTTGCACCCTTCTTATTGTTAAAATGAATTCATTGCGCTCCTGTATTCCGCGAAGTCTATTTTATTGTGCATATGTTGATGACGTGCAGATAGGATTCAGTCATGTAACCTGTCCATCTGTGAGCGACCAAGTTCAGCTAGGCCTGGACAAACTATCTAAGTGGGCTAATGAGAATGGATTTAAGCTCAATCCCCAAAAGAACTCCTGTGTCCTGTTTACAAGAAAAAGATGCCTGGTACCAGAGCCAACTATTGAACTCCATGGAGAACGCGTTCCTGTGAATGCAGAACACAAATTCTTAGGTATCATACTAGACTCAAAGCTTACCTTTATTTCTCACATAAGCACATTAAAGGTAAATGCCTAAGAACGCTAAATATCCTTAAATTCCTGTCGCACGCAACGTGGGGTAGTGACAGGAAGTGCCGCATGACTCTGCATAAAAGCCTTATAGGCTCGCGTTTAGACTACGGTGGTGTAGTCTACCAATCTGCTTCACCCAGCGCATTTAAGATTCTAGATCCTGTGCACCATCTAGGTATCCGCCTCGCGACCGGTGCTTCAGAACAAGTCCCATACAGAGTCTCTATGTAGAATCAAATGTGTGGTCTCTTGATCTGCAGAGGACATACTCTAGTTTCTTATACTTTCTCAAAGTAAGCTCGAACTGTGAACATCCATGCTATTCTACGATAAACGATACACCATAAAGTACAGTTTTTTGCAACCGACCGTCTGTGAGACAGCCCTTTTCACTGCATGTAAGGAAATTGAGTGAGGACATGGGTATCCCGCTATCTACAGATGAAATAATGGCTCCAGCTAAGCCGTTTTCGCCATGGCTGTGGCAGGAGATAGTGTGTGATTTGTCATTTGCAGACATCACTAAACACGCTTCAGAGGTACACATTCGTATGCACTTCCTTGAACTCCAGTAGAAGTACTCTTGCCCACAATTCTACACAGACGCATCGAAGTCACATTCCGGCGTCTCATATGCAGCTGCTGGTCCATCATTTTCAGAATCCGACGTCCTGCACCGCGAAACCAGCATCTTCACTGCAGAAGCCTATGCAGTGATGGCGGCTGTGAAACATATCAGAAAAACACACCTTCCAAAAGCAATTATATTCACAGACTCGCTAAGTGTAGTGAAAGCTTTAAATCACTACAGAAACACAAAAATCCTATATTCAACGACTTTTAGGCGCTGCTATGCACAACCTATATGTCTAACCAACATGTTGTATTATGCTGGGTGCCTGGGCACAGAGGCATCGAGGGGAAATATGCTAGTAGATGAAATGGCTAAAGCCATGGTAACGGAAGTTAGCAATTTGTCCATAGCAGTCCCAGCCACAGACCTGAAGCCGTTCCTTTGTAAAAAACTCAGGAGCTATTGGCAACACTTGTGGAATGCCGAAAACTTGAACAAGCTGCACGCAATCAAACCCCTGTTAGGAAATTGGTCGCCACTATCAAAGTCACGACGATGTGATGTGCTCTTTTCCCGACTGAGAATAGGGCACACCTATGGTACCCATTCTTATCTTTTAACTGGTGCTGAACCTCCCAGCTGTGGTAGATGTGGTGAGAGTCTGACCATCCTCCACGTCTTGGTGGAGGGTTGGGAAGCAGAACCTGAAGGAAAAAAGCATGTTCCTACAAGCTTACCAGCAGTGTATCCCCCTTCATCCCGCACTGTTTCTTGGCGCAGAACCATTCTTCCGGTCTAAAGCGGTGCTTAATTTTCTAAACCATGTTGTGTTGCACGTTATTAACCCAAGAGACTCGTAGCACGCCCTCTTTATAGAGGTGCAGCTGCGATAGTAGTAGTGTAAGGCACATGCCTCTCGGCCTTGCGCTCAAGGGCTCTGGTGAGGCAGCTGTGCATTGAGTTGCCACATTTATTGTATTATTCAGACATTGAATATGTTTTATGATCATAGTGCATATGACTTGTCATTCTAATTAGTTTAGTGTCTATATATTTTACGCCATTTACAGCGTATGATTTAGGCCTCAATGCAGCCATGTGCAATCACCAACTACCATTTACCACTTCATAGACTGCATCATACTATCTTTCTTGGCGCTCTTTGGCCATCCCTGCCTTTGCGCCAATAAAATCCATATATCATCATCATCATCATCAACGTGAACCTGCTGCATACAATGACGCACTCAGACCAAGCAAAGTACCCAACCATCTACCTTCGTACTCGCTTTACTAAAACAATTTGCCCTCTGTAAATTCAAACTTCCAGCACTATTTCAATCAGAAGCGTTTCAAGGTGTACGGGACACATTTTAAATATCCTTACTTTAATCAATGCTATTGCTGTTGATGCACTAGCTAGGTGTACACAATTGTGTACATAGCGTCTAAAAAGATTATAATATTCATGCAATTGTTACTGAACTCGAGTCATAATACTCATACTTGTTTACAGTGTTGTGATCAGACATGACACGGCAGACGCGGAAGATAAAAAGCATCTTTCTAAAAATGCTGTAGAAAGCAAGTCGAACGCAACTTACTACAACCTCGCACAATACCGAGCTATTTCCTATGAGCGTTGTAACATTTCCTTGTAACATGATGCACTGTTTTCACAGACATAGCTTGAATCTCTGTATCTGAAGCTTTGGAAGCAACATAATTATTGCTATAAACACCACATTTGAAGCCCTATCCAGACTACACCGCCACTGTCGTTTACACCAACACGTGTAATGAATTATGTCATCCATATGGCATATGATGATGATGATGATGATTGGTGTTTTATGGCGCATGGGCCAAGTGTGGCCAAAGAGCGCCAAGACAATGAATAGTCTGTTTGCCATGATCAGTGAGTTCCGATGACAGGATGCAATGTGCTGTAAAGGAGCCTAAGAACAAATCGCGGTATAGAAGCGTAAAAAATATATCGAATAGAATTTTGGCAGTGACGTGTGGAATGATCTATGGGTAGTGAATGGATGAGAAATGGTCATGGTGCTAAATACTCAACATATAAAGTAGCACGACGCCCACCGAAGGCCTTTGTGACAAAGACCAGGAGGCACGTGGCTCTATTTAATAAAATACCGACAGCAGCGGCCTCTGCAGAGAGGCCGTGCTGCCAGTCACGTTGATAGATAGCACGGAAATTATGTATATCTTTTAAAAACGGCGAGAACTTATTGATATTAAAAAGAGGTTCATTGCCCAAAAACACACAGGGATGTAATGAAGAGTTTGCCGTAATGGTAATGGAAAATGTCTTTCTCTCTGAGGCTCTAGTTCACAGCATTGTAGGAGGACATCGCATTCACCGGCTCACTGCATTCATCACAGACAGGCGGATCGCCACCAGACCATAAGTATGCGTGTGTACTGTATGTATGTCCTATCCTTAGTCTGCAAAATGTAACCTGTGTGCGGCGTGTCTTCGATTCTGGCGGCCAATGAGCGAGATAAGGCTTGATAGTATGTAGTTTGTTGCTTATTTCTCTGTCAAACAGACGTTGCCGGTAGGCCCTGACCTTTTTCTTGATAAATGGGCTTTAGGTTCATTACAGGGACGGCTATGGCCAAAGTGGCAGCGTCTGTAGAAGCAGATGTGGCTAGCTTGTCAGCCAACTCATTTCCTTCGATCATCGCGGTGCCCTGGCACCCAGCACAGCACAATTTGCTGCTTGGATGCATACGCTGTGCAAATGATGGAATAAAGAGCGATAATTACGGGTTTCTGTGCCTAATTAGATTTTTTTAAACATTTCAACACGCTTAAAGAGTCAGTATAGATGATTAACTTGGCATGCCTAACCGTTTGATGTGTTAGACCGCCGCCAGGATGGCGTAGGCCTCCGCTATAAAGATGGTTGTGTTTGGGTGTAGAACTCCGGCAGCCGAAAAGGATGGACTGACCGCCACGTAATACACGCCAGTGTGTGACTTTGAAGCGTCAGTAAAATATTCCGGACAAGAGTATTTGTGCTGCAATTTGAGGAAGTGCATACGGATATGTACGACCGGCGCATGTTTTGTAACATCAACGAAGGACAGATCACAGTCGATCAGCTGCCACTCCTATGGCGGCAGCTGTACAGGAGGGGCCATGACTTCATGTTCGTGGAGCGACACATCCATTTCTTCGGCAAGACTTCTTACTCGCAGTGCATAGGGCTTTCTTGCGGAAGGGCGGTTCTAGAAAGGTTGGGCACTGGACATATAGGGTTGTATTGCTTGAGTTTACATTTAGGAAACACACAAAGATAAGTACGTTCTCTGCAGATAGAGCGACCATTCATTGATTCTGCATAGAGGCTTTCTACGGGTTTGTTCGGAATGCACCCTACAAGGCGGATGCCCAATGGTGGACGGGGTCGAACATCTTCAAGGCACTTGGAGTCGCGGAGTGATATATAATGGAACCGTAGTCTATACGTGATCGAATGAGGCTCTTATAGAGATTCAATAGACATCTTGTATTACACCCCACGTATGCGAGACAACACTTTCAAGATGCTCATTGTCTTCGTGCACTTGTTTCTTAGATACTTTAGATGTGTTAACTTCGCGTCCAGTTTACTCCTAGGAATTTGTGTTCAGTTTTTACCAGGTAGACCATCCCTGCATCTCGAGTTGGGATCAGGGTGCAGACCTCTCTTTCTGTAGAAGAGGACGCATGTGGACTTGTGTGG
>NC_051160.1:145150705-145174467 GCF_013339745.2 Dermacentor silvarum
GAATAAAATGCAGTCATGTGCAAAAAGCTTTATCTTGACAGGTATGTCACTGATGACATCGTTGATAAAGACAAGAAAGAAAAGCGGCCCTAACACTGATCCCTGTGGAATACCCGAGTCTAGAGTTGCGGGTTTCGCAGCTGCATCGTTGACTTGAACACATTGTTTTCGTAATGAGAGGTATGCTTTAATCCAGTTATCTAAGGGTGTCGTTCTTTAAAATGGGTTTTAGTTTAGGCAGTAATTGGAGTGAGAGACGCGGTCAAATGCTTTTTCAAAATCGAGAAATATTAAGTCGATTTGGCTTTGTCCATCTAAAGCTGTCGCTAAGTCGTGAACTGTTTCTACGAGCTGAGTTACGGTAGAGAAACCTCGCCGGAAACCATGTTGTCTTGCGTCAATGATGCGTTGTCGTTAGAAGGTGGAAATGTGTTTGAAATTACATGTTCGAGGTTTTTTTTGCGATTGTGCAGAGTAGAGATATTGGTCTCTAGGATTCGAGGAGAGACGGATTTGCCGTTTTTGGTATGGGGATGGCTTTCGCGTACTTCCAGTCGGTTGGTACTCCGCGCATGACACGATTTCTCGAATATTGACACGTGTACATGTTTTTCTTTCGCCGATGGCCGCTTTCCACCGGCTAACAAATGTTAAACGTTATCGCTCGGCGCAGGACGCGCCTGTATCGGAAGATTCTAGAACATTATCGATGCTTCTTTCCGTTGCATGTTTTCACCGACGCTTATGTTATCTGATTGTATGAGTGACGCGAATTGTCTAGAACTTTCTGGAAGACACGCGCGTACCAGGGATTATTCGGGAACCTTCGATGACTCAGGTATAAAAGCCGACGCGTTTTGCCGCTGATCAGATTTTCGACGATCGCCGACTGTGTTCGCCGCTATCGTTGTGCTTTGAGTGTACCTTGCTTTTGTGGGCACAGGTTCGCCCAATAACCACCAGTTTCGTCGCACACAGCTTTTACGACTGTTTACTTCAGCGTCACTACCACGTGACATCTGGTGGAGGTGCTAGTGCGTTCATGCAGCGAACGCCCCCGCAAAGCCGCGATCCAAGCCCGAAACCGGAGGACAACGCCAACGTCACCAAGGACCAGCGAGCTAGCCGTAGGCAGCAAGGACTTCTGCCGGAGTACGGACTTCTTCCCGAGAAGACCACAGCGATCAAGGCCAAGTCAACGACCTCAATGGCAGCCCCAGCGTCCCCCATCCTGCTGCAACAACCTCGGGAGCCCCCGACCTTCCGTGGATCATCGGCTGAAGACCCTGAAACCTGGCTGGAGACATACGAGCGGACCGCGACGTTCAACAAATGGAGCGACGACGACAAGCTACGCCATGTCTATTTTTCGTTGGATGACGCTGCTCGGACGTGGTTTGAGAACAGAGAGATCACCCTGGTTACGTGGGACCTTTTTCGTGAAAGCTTCGTGAGGACCTTCACGAGTGTCGTACGAAAGGAGAGAGCAGAGGTTCTCTTAGAAACCAGAGTGCAGTTGCCGAACGAGAACATCGCGATCTTCACGGAGGAGATGACTCGCCTCTTCCGCCACGCCGACCCCGACATGTCAGAAGAAAAGAAAGTTCGGTTCTTGATGCGGGGTGTCAAAGACCAACTATTCGCCGGATTGATGCGCAACCCGCCCAAGACTGTCGCCGAATTTCTTTCCGAGGCTACAACGATCGAGAAGACGCTTGAAATGCGCGTCAGGCAATACAACCGCCGTGCCCTGACCAACTACGCCGACGCTCAAGCGCTAGGCGCCGACGACCTGCGCGAGACCATCAGAGCGGTCGTTCGCGAGGAGCTGCATAAGCTCTTTCCCAGGTCGCAGCCTCACGTGGCATCTATCGCCGACGTCGTCAAAGACGAAGTTCAGCGCTCACTTGGAGTTCCCGATGTGCAGCCACAATCGCCGCAACCCCAGCCAGAAGCGCTGACCTACGCCGCCGTCGCCCGTCGTCAAGGCCCCCTCCGCGCTCGCGCCAGGGCCCCGTAACGCCGCAGTTCCGTCGTCCACCGCCGCCGCCGCCAGCACGCCCGCCCGTCGCCCAGCGCAGCTACCAGAGGAAGACGGACATTTGGCGCGCCCCCGACCACCGCCCGCTCTGCTATCACTGCGGGGAAGCCGGCCATGTCTACCGCCGATGCCCATACCGCGAAATGGGCCTACGAGGGTTCCCCGTCAACGCGCCGCGTCCCGATAGAGGTGAACGACCGCGCGACATCGCCGACTACCTCGCCGGAGCCCAGTGGCAACCACGACGATCCTCACGCTCGCCGTCACCAGGCCGCTACATCTCGCCGCATCGCCGTCAGTACAATGGTCCCACCCGGGGCCGATCTCCCAGCCCTTACCCGGGAAACTAAAGGCAGCAACCGATGGAGGTGCGGTTGCTGTACGACGCAATGCCGAAGATCCTCCGACGCCGCCGACGACGACGATTCGCGATTCATCACGACGAGATATCAGCACACCGCCTAGCAACAGCCTTGACAACACTTCGCCGCCGAAAGAAGACCTTCCGACGCGACGTAGCAGCAGCAGAGAAAGCCGACGCAGCCGTGATCCGACGCCACGAATTAACCGCAACGCCAGACGCCGGTCTACCGATCTAGACGTGCTCATCGATGGCCATAACGTCACCGCTCTCGTCGACACTGGAGCCGACTATTCAGTCTTCAGTGGCCCGTTCGCCGCCAAGTTGAAGAAGGTGAAAACAGCCTGGCAAGGACCCGATATCCGGACAGCGGGAGGCCACCTAATAACGCCGACTGGAATCTGCACAGCGCGAGTCACGGTAAACAACCGCACTTACCCGGCGAGCTTCGTAATCCTGCAGCACTGCTCCAGGGATGTCATCCTAGGCATGGACTTTCTAAATCAACACGGTGCAGTCATCGACTTAAGGTCCAAGTCGATAACGCTTTCAACGCACAACGCGATACCACCGGATACAAGCATAAGTTACCATGCCTTGAATGTGCTTGAAGAACAAGTCACCGTTCCGCCTCGCTCCAGCGTAATGATTTCCGTCGGTACCGAAGTGCCTGCAGACATGGAGGGCGTCATCGAGGGCGATCATCACTTACTGCTCGACCGTGAAATTTGCGTCGCTAGAGGCATAGCTGAGCTACGTGCAGGGAAAGCAAGGGTGATGCTCACGAACTTCAGCCCCGAATATAAGCACATTAACAAAGGCACCACGGTCGCCTACATCGACGAAATAGTACAAGCCAGCAGTGTTTTCGCCTTCACGGATTCCAGTGCACCTGCAACGACGACTATAGTACCTGAACCAACTTTGGACGTCAATCAGAACCTTCCCAGTCATAAGAAAGAACAACTAAAAGCTCTGCTCCTGCAATACAAGGACTGCTTCTCGTCGTCGTCAAAAGTTCGACAAACCCCTGTCGCCAAGCACCGCATTATAACCGACGAATATGTCCGCCCACTCCGTCAGAGCCCGTACCGAGTTTCGGCGCGCGAACGCGAGGCCATAAGGCAACAAGTCGACGAAATGCTACGCGACGACATCATCCAGCCGTCCAAGAGTCCGTGGGCGTCCCCCGTGGTGTTAGTGAAGAAGAAGGATGGAACCCTACGTTTCTGCGTCGATTATCGTCGCCTCAACAAAATCACGAAGAAGGACGTATACCCCCTCCCACGGATTGACGACGCCTTGGATCGACTCTACAACGCAAAGTATTTTTCGTCGATGGACCTCAAAACCGGCTACTGGCAAATCGAAGTCGACGAGAGGGACCGGGAGAAGACTGCGTTTATAACACCAGACGGACTGTTCGAGTTCAAGGTCATGCCGTTTGGTCTTTGCTCGGCGCCTGCCACTTTCCAACGTGTCATGGATACAGTACTGGCAGGCTTGAAGTGGCAGACTTGCCTCGTCTATTTGGACGACGTCGTTGTGTATGCCTCAAGCTTCGAGGAACACCTCCGGCGCCTTGAAACAGTTCTTCAAGCAATCAAGACCTCCGGACTGACGTTGAAGCCAGAAAAGTGCCGCTTCGCATATGAGGAGCTCTTGTTTTTGGGCCACGTCATCAACAAGTCAGGAGTGCGCCCCGACCCTCAGAAACTGCGGCCATCTCCAACTTTCCTCCGCCCGCTTGACAAGAAGGCAGTGCGTAGATTTCTTGGACTGTGCGCCTATTACAGGCGCTTCGTCAAGAATTTTTCACGGATCGCTGAGCCACTAACGTATCTCACGAAGGCCGACGTCGAGTTCAAGTGGGAGACGCCGCAAGTCGAAGCATTTGAAGAACTGAAGCGACGCCTGCAATCGCCGCCAATACTTGCGCATTTCGACGAAAATGCCGATACCGAAGTCCACACCGACGCAAGCAGCGTAGGACTCGGCGCCGTGCTTGTGCAGAGGACTGACGGACTAGAAAGGGTTGTAAGTTACGCTAGCCGGTCGCTATCGAAGGCGGAAGCAAATTATTCCACAACAGAAAAGGAGTGCCTCGCCATCATCTGGGCTACATCAAAGTTTCGCCCCTACCTCTATGGCAGGCCCTTCAAAGTTGTGAGCGACCACCACGCCTTGTGTTGGCTAGCTAACTTGAAGGATCCTTCAGGTCGCCTCGCACGATGGAGCCTGAGACTTCAAGCATTCGACATCACCGTCGTTTACAAATCCGGGCGAAAGCACGCTGACGCCGATTGTTTGTCTCGCGCCCCCGTCGAACCGCCGCCACAAGACGACCAGGATGACGACACTTTCTTGGGACCCATCAGTGCCGACGAATTCGCCGAACAACAGCGAGCCGACCCGGAACTAAGGAGCCTTGTAGACTACCTGGAAGGCAAGACCGTCATTGTGCCGAAGGTGTTCAGGCGAGGATTGGCGTCGTTTTTCTTGCAAAACAACATTCTCCTAAAGAAGAACTTCTCGCCTCTCCGAGCCAACTACCTCCTCGTGGTACCCGCAGCATTGCGTCCAGAGGTTCTGCAAGCTCTCCATGACGACCCAACGGCTGGACACCTCGGGTTTTCCCGCACGCTCGCGAAGGATACAAGAAAAATACTACTGGCCTCGCCTCTCTGCCGACGTCGCCCATTACGTAAGGACATGCCGAGACTGTCAGCGACGCAAAACACCGCCGACAAGGCCAGCCGGACTTCTACAGCCAATCGAGCCACCCCGCCGACCATTCCAGCAGATCGGGATGGACTTACTGGGGCCTTTTCCGACGTCGACGTCCGGGAATAAATGGATCGTCGTCGCTACGGACTACCTCACGCGCTACGCCGAAACAAAAGCCTTGCCCAAAGGGAGTGCCGCCGAGGTAGCCCGATTCTTCGTTGAGAACATCCTCCTGCGTCACGGTGCCCCAGAAGTCCTCATCACCGACAGAGGCACGGCCTTTACGGCAGAACTAACTCAAGCCATCCTGCGGTACAGCCAGACAAGCCATCGCCGCACCACCGCCTACCACCCGCAGACGAATGGCCTCACCGAGCGCCTAAATAAGACCATCGCCGACATGCTGGCAATGTACGTCGACGTCGAACACAAGACGTGGGATGCCATCCTTCCGTACGTGACCTTCGCATACAACACGGCCGTGCAAGAAACGACGCACATGGCGCCGTTCAACCTGGTCTACGGAAGGAACCCGGCAACAACGCTTGACGCCATGCTACCAGACGTCGCTGACGAAGAAAATCTCGACGTTGCCACCTATTTGCAGCGTGCCGAAGAAAGTCGACAGCTCGCCCGCCTGCGCATCAAGAACCAGCAGAGAACCGACAGCCGACACTACAATCTTCGACGACGCTACGTCGAGTACCAGCCCGGAGACCGTGTTTGGGTCTGGACTCCGATACGCCGACGAGGACTTAGCGAGAAACTCTTACGTCGCTATTTCGGACCATATAAGATCATCCGACGTATTGGCGCACTGGACTATGAGGTCGTGCCAGACGGCATTTCGCAATCACAACGGCGCCGCGCACGACCCGAAGTCATCCATGTGGTGCGTCTTAAGCCTTTCTACGCCCGCTGACGAACTTAGGTACTTTGTTACTTTATTTTTTTTCTTTATTACGCGTGGTTTTGTTTACGCTTTCACATTTGTTTGTAGCATCGGGACGATGCTTTTTAAGGGGAGGGTATTGACACGTGTACATGTTTATCTTTCGCCGATGGCCGCTTTCCACCGGCTAACAAATGTTAAACGTTATCGCTCGGCGCAGGACGCGCCTGTATCGGAAGATTCTAGAACATTATCGATGCTTCTTTCCGTTGCATGTTTTCACCGACGCTTATGTTATCTGATTGTATGAGTGACGCGAATTGTCTAGAACTTTCTGGAAGACACGCGCGTACCAGGGATTATTCGGGAACCTTCGATGACTCAGGTATAAAAGCCGACGCGTTTTGCCGCTGATCAGATTTTCGACGATCGCCGACTGTGTTCGCCGCTATCGTTGTGCTTTGAGTGTACCTTGCTTTTGTGGGCACAGGTTCGCCCAATAAACCACCAGTTTCGTCGCACACAGTTTTACGACTGTTTACTTCAGCGTCACTACCACGTGACAATATTAAGGTTAAATACATTGAACACCATTCGGCGTACTGGGAAAGAAACGCATTCGGGATTCCATCAGCACCGGGCAATTTTTTTGCGTCGAGGTTAAGCATAAGTGCTAACACACCTTCCTCAGTAATTCTGATATCACCAATCGGCCGAATATGGTCATAGCTGCAGAACTGTGGGCTGATACCATCGTCCCGCGTAAACACTGAGCAGAAGTATTGGTTGAGCGCATCTGCGGTTTCGGCACTGTCGGTTAAAAAGGTATCACTAATACAGAATTTGGGCGCAGCTTTCTTTTTTGGCGATAAGTGCTGCCAGAACTTTCCTGAGACAAGGAAAGTTTTAGTGTTATTTTTTGGTAGTATTCTTTTGCTGTTTTTATTTTATCAGCTAATAATGTGCGCAAGCCAAGAAGCCGATCGCTTGCGGGAACAGTTGGGTGTTGCTTGAGTTGTTTTCTTGCCTTTTTCAGCTTCCGTTCTTTTCGTACGATTTCTTTTGTTACCCAAGGATTGCGCGTCCTCAGCATTTTTCGCTTCACAGGTACAAAATCACGGATACACTTCTTTTATTGTGGTCAATAGCGAATCCGGTGATTTGTTTGCATCTTCTTTGAAGCCGAAGACTAATGTTGTTTCGCCTGCTCCTATCTTCTAAGTTGATTAGTTTCTTTTCAAGATTCTGTATTGTTCGCTGCATGTTCTCGAAGTGTGCTCCGAGCTCCGCATATTTGGCTGCTATGGTTTCCACATTCTCAAGTTTAGACTCAATGGTGTTTAATCGCTTCTGCATACTCTTTTGGACATCGAGAATTTCCCTCAGCAACTGTTCAGTAGTGGGTGCAGGATTGGATTCAATATCCCCACTGAGCAGCAGCAACGAGAGCAAAAAATTTTAATGAACATGCATACAGAAGTAACGCTGGAAGGGCACGCCAGCAGAACTAGACAGCGGTGAGAGGTTTTGACGGAGGAGTATGTGTTACTAACCTGCGTGAACAACATGAACGGGTTGGTCATGGCTCTGACGGATGACCAGCTGGCGTGCGCACTGAAAGTATCCCGGGGCAGGAGGGTGCTTAAGTAGTCAAGTGGAACGCAAGTGGAGTGCGCTGGTTTCCGGTGAAGGCATGCCCAAGAATCCAGCTGTGGCAGTGGTCCGTTTGCGCAGTCTCCACTGTGTATGAGAGAGAGTGCAGGGATGACGCTGCCAGTCGTATCTTGAAGGGCGCTGGCCATCGCTGTGGCAGTGGATAGAAGAATCTGCGTGAACAACATGAACGGGTTGGTCATGGCTCTGACGGATGACCAGCTGGCGTGCCCACTGAAAGTATCCCGGGGCATGAGGATGTTTAAGTAGTCGGGTGGAACCGAAGTTGAGTGCGCTGGTTTCCGGTGAAGGCTTGCCCAAGAATCCAGCTGTGGCAGTGGGTATTGCATGTTCGAGGGCTTAATATTTCATGAGTTACTAATTTTTGTTTTCCTGTTTCGTTTCCATGTGCCTTAGTGAGTGGAATGCATGACTGCAGACTCCCGCCATCATGTACAATTAATGGAAAGTAAAGTACATTTTTCTATGGAACTGTTTTTTTTGTAACTTCTGTTCAGTTGCAATTGACGCATTTGCCCCTACTCTGTACTTAATGGTGCAGGGGGGGGGTGAGCGCATGCAGGCACCCTATTTACTGGAGCTTTGGGGTGCCCTCACCATGGCTGCTCACATTCCCATTTTTCTGGCTGTAACAACCTGTCAGTGCATAGGTGTTTTTAATGTTCCATGATTAAGTAAACTTGACGTCACTATGCACAAAATTCAGATTACGACAGCTCAAATTGGCAACTGCCATGAACTGAATATAAAATTGCCTATAAGCATGCATTGTACAATTGATGCCTGTGAATTCTGTAATGCCACTTTCATGAAATTGACTGGCATGGTTTACTTGAAACTGAAAACATGTTTGATCCTCAGTTGTGGTAGACTTCTCAGATTCACTATAACGTATTTGATAATGCAGGTGCAGATTGTGAAGGAATTGAAGCGGCTGTTACTCTTGGTGAGAATCAGTCATGCTCTTAGAAGTTATTAGCTAAGGCTTAATAAACATTACTTCAGGTGAGATCGACTAATGTTGAGATAGGAGCTCAGCTGTGGCACACTGGTACAAGGGAATAAATTTAGGAAGAAGAAAAATTCTGGCACAACCCATTTCACGATGATGCCGACGCTAATACGATAGCATTGAAACAATGTAGAGACATTATATTTCCACCACAGAGATCAGTCATGTATGAGCCGGGCTCCTCTCTCACGAGTCCCTCTGGACATGCTACGCCTGTTAGCAGGGCTGCCGCTAAGTCAGTGCTTGACATTCGATTCGAATCTGCCCAGCACCTAAGAATTTTTTTTTGTCATTGAAGAGCGGCCTATACCTCGTGACCTATTTTTGTTTCAAACTGGGTGTCCTCAGCACAGCAGCGCCAGTACTCTACCGATTATACCATGGATTACCCAGTGACCCAAGTTTACAGAAAAATGGATAAAGACCCAGACGGACAGGAAGATAGGATATTCCACACTTTTCAGGGTCTAAGAATGCTAATTCTAGTAAATATACACAACTGGCCTGTTATGTATACATTGCCGGCATTGCAGGAGAACAATTCACAATTTAGAGCTTTCATTGGTAAAACCACAACAATATACACAATTTTGATTTAACAAGAAACAGTAGTGCCATCTGGTTATGTATTCATCTACGTCACAGGCTCCAGAAGGAGTATTGCGAGGAGGGGGAGGGCATCGCGTAACAAAGGAGCCAAAGTTATACAACGTTAGAAATATAAACCGTGACACAAGATCAAACAATAAGTTGAAAAGAACAGAAATTATAAAATCGTGAAGTAAAATTCTACCATTAGAGAGCTGGGGTATACAGTGAATAGTACGATTGCATAATTACATAAAAAAAGTTACATACACCAGAAATAGAAACACTTGAACACTACCCAAACATACTGATTTTTTGTCTGAAGGTTACAGTATTGTTAATGTCAGCAATGTTATTGAGAAGACATTCCAATGCCTAATGGCACATGGCAAAGCAGACAAGTTAAAGGCATTAGTTTGACCAAAAATGTGCTGGACGCTAAGGCGATTGTGCAAGCACCTAGATGTGTGGGATGGACAAACAACAGGCAAGGTGGACGACAGCTCACTATGAATGATTTTATGTAGCAGACAAAGCGACACTACATTCCGGCATGATTCCAAGGATGGTAATGACAATGACAATGTAATGTTAGATACGCTCAAGTATTGGCTGTAATCCCTGGCAATTAAACGTGCAGCACAGTTCTGGCTATACTCAACAATGCGGATTAGATATGCCTGGTGAGGTGACCAAATTGAACTTGCCAATTCTAGTTGGGGCAAGAATAATGTTTAATATGTAAGCTTTCTTGTGAAGGAAGGAGCAGCATGAAGGCTGCATTTTCGAAGATAGATGATCAAAGCACTTGTGTATATGTAGGTTAATTGATAGTATATACAACACTGCCACAGTGCAGTCAAGACATTGCAGTAGTGAAAACAATTCAGAGCACTTATCCAACAAGGACATGTATGCAAACAGCAACACAACACACATGGAGATGAGATGCAGTGCAACAATGCCCTTGTAGCTTACAATGTGTGGTTACTCAATATTTAGAAGCAGCGGCACTACTACTGGGGCAACTAGAAGTGTTGTGCATGGGTGACGAGTTGACCGTAGTAGCAGCAGAAGGCACAGGCTGTGAACTTGCGGGGCGATCAGCTGTTGCGACAACAATGAACTGTAGACTGCCTAGGTCGAAGGGAACACAGTACGTTGGCCTGTTGGCTCTTCACTGATGTTGCGTAAGGGCCTATAATTTGTGCCGAAAGCGTGTGGCCATCCATTGCTCAATCACAGTTGTACGGTTGTGGGTGTCGATATTGCTCTTAAGTTTTCCAAACATGAGGGCATGACGAACTTAGTCGTCTGCAGTTTCACTTTTCAGTCACCACAAAAAAAAAAAAAAAAAAAACACTGCCAATGGTGCACTTTTTTTGGTAGGCTTAACATCTTTTAAAAGCACCTTACAAGAACATTGCCAATAATTCGCCATCAAATTGAAAAAACGCAAAGAACAAACCAGCTTAGCTAGCCTCCCCATTTTGGAAACAGAATAGCAGCTCACTTTGAAGAAAATGGGCCCACATTGTCATCATGTTTACTGAGGGCATGCAAAGCCTGGAATGCCAGATTGGGAGCAGTATTGGGACACTCCTGACAATCTTCTCATGGTAGACACATGCTAGGCCTGTAGATATGCTACATATTTTTAATGTGAGAAAAACTGCAAGGCTGGGCAGCAACATAGCGTAGCACCTTCGCCATCGGCGTCTGTCAAGAAAGGATGCCTGGCTACGTAAATATTAATGCGTCGACAGTACCGAATAGGGCGGGCACAGAGGCGCCGCTCCAAGGCGCCGGTTCTCGAAATGGCCGTTGCCAAGACGCCGACGTGAATTCTATATTTCTAGCGTCTGCACAGCACGGATTTCATGGCATTCTGCCACCACAGCTGCACCACTCGTTTCAAGCACAGTACTCAAACCACACATTCAGCGCTGAACCGTGGGCGGTCGACGCAGTCACATTTTTGTGACTTGTAGAGAGCAGCACATCCCTCGACGTCCGTTAAGCAAAGGCGGACAAGGCGACGCCACATCACGGTTCGCTGAACTCCACTGCCGAGGCGCTACGCCACTTCGACATTTCAATCGTCACCACCGCCGCGTTGTCAAGGAACACGGATCACACAACGCAGATTCTGTATTGCCAGAGCTCACCGAGGCCAAAGCCGCACTGCCACACAAGCACTACTCACGGCTTTCCGCCAAATAACACTGAACCTACAACCAATACACAAGCAACGCAAGCACAATCACACACGCAATGTTGAACAACGCGCGGTGGGCGCGGGCCAGAGAACGATCACGCCGAGAACGAACACGCCGTCGCATGCCGTCGTTGCTTGGCGCCACCATCGCGCCTTCTCAAAAGTCCCTAAATAATCGTGTCCCTAGGTGCCTAGGATCGAGTCACGTGAGGGATTTTTTGTACGACATTTAGATGCACGCGCAATGAGGCGCTCGCGCTCCGTCATTTTCATACGGCGGAACTACCGTGGCGCCCCAAGCGCAGTATGCAGGTTGAGCGGGGGATGGTTTCGCGGCAGCGGCCTGAGCGCTCATCGCGGCACTGCACAGGAGAGAGAATGAGGTGCGCGTGCTCCGTCATTTTCATAGCACGGAACTACCGTGGCGCCCCCAATGGAGTATGCAGCTGGCGCACGATCTGTCGTGCGCGCCGCTCGTGATTCCTAGAGGAGAGAAAGGGGGGGGGGGAAGCGAAGGAGAGAAGAGAGAGGGGGAGGGGACGCGCATGCGCTGTGGAGGTGTGGCGCGCTGGCGTCGCTCCGTACAGGATTCCTAGAGGAGAGAAAGGGGGCAAGCGTGTCTGACCTCTTGTCTGGACTGTCGGTATAACAGTAGTTCTGATTTACCGGTAGAGAGTTCAAGGTCCGTGTTTGAAAGAGTCTTCCATAGCATCTAACGCGCTTTGAAAAGAGTGTTCCTGCGTGGCTAGCAAGCCACTCGGCGCCCAGATCGTGATGTCGTCCGCGTAAATGGCGTGACCCACGTTCTGGATTGCAGCGAGGCGAGTGGAGAGTTTATGCATGGCTATATTGAATAAGAGTGGGGAGAGGACCGAGCCCTGCGGGGTGCCGCAGTTGCCTAGCTAGTAGGGCCCTCGCGAGATCGTGCCTAGTCGGAGGTGTGCCTTGCGATCCGCGTGGAAAGATTTGGTGTAGTCATGAAAACGCTCACCCAGGTTAAGAGAGGAAATCTCTGTTAGGATGTGTCTATGAGTGACACTGTCGAAGGCAATGGGGAGGTACAGTGCGAGGATGCCTTTCACGTCACCAGTCGTGTAATCAAAGATTGCTCTCTTCAGCAAAAGCATAGCGTCCTGTGTGGACAACGCCTGTCTAAAGCCGATTAGGTTGTGCCGAAAGAGCTCCTTGTTCTCAATATGTTCAGTGATCCTGTTATGTATCGCCTGCTCCAGCACCTTGGCGATGCATGATGTAAGGCAGATGGGCCGCACGTTGTTTAGATGTGGGGGTTTGCCTGGTTTGGGTATGAGTACCACTTTTGTAGTACGCCAGTCTACCGGGACCTGTCCAGTTTTCCATACCTCATTGATTTCGACCGTGACTATGTCGATTGCCGTATCATCTAGGTTCCTAAGGAGTTTCTGAGTCCTGCTCAGTTCCTTCTCAGTTCTAGTTTCTGAGTCCTACTGAGTTTACAGTCCTACAATCAGTCCTACAATCTGAATGGCTTATCTCCCATTCAGATTGAAGAGAACATGTCTGATCTCTGATTCGGTGAAGGGTTGGTCTAGATCAGGTGCCGAGAGTCCCATGTAATTTACATGCTCTACCGGGCGATCCCCATCTTTGGCGAGGGGGAGATATGTATTGCCGTATCGCGGCAATGCAAGCCCGTTTATCGCAATCTGAAGTGCGCATGCTTGTGCTGATTCACAGAGAATAAAAGCAGCCACGCTATCTTCAATAAACGTTATACCATTACTTGCACCTACTGAGTCTGTTGTTGCTACTCGCGGTACAGCAGTGGCGACGAGGATGGGATATCATGTAAGCGTGGTCTGCGAATGACTGGATCGAATGATGGCATCTCGCCCACCGGTTTTCGACGAGACGGCGAGCAGCTGGAGCACGTACAGGATACGGCTGGGAACTTATTTTGAAGGCAATGGAATTACTGACACGGCCAAACGCCGAGCTCTGCTGGTGTCTTCATTGAGCGATAATGTCGTGCGCATGTTGCAAGGGCGCCTTCCAACCGTGTCGGTTAACAGCCAGACTTACGATGAAGTCGTTGAATACCTCGAAGAACAGTACAATCCTCAAGTTAATCAAATAGCGCCGAGTTTCTCGTTCTTCATGCGTAAGCAAAGGGATGGAGAGAGCGTTCGGGAATACATTGCCGACCTTCGGAGACTGGCGGAAAGGTGCAACTTCGGCAACTCGCTGCACCGTATGCTGCGAGACCGCATAGTATGCGGAATCAGGGACGACGACGCACGACGCTGCCTATTAACGCTGAAGAAGCTAACTTTTGAAGAGTCAGAAGAATTTGCCATAGCTTCAGAGAAGGCGCTAGGCGACGTTCGTGACATGCGAGAAGCAGACCCAGTGACCACGGGAACCAGCATCAATGTTGTACAGTCGCAGCGAGGACGACGACTCTGGACGAAGTGGAACACTGCAAAGAACAACCATTCATGTGAGCGTTGTGGCGGCCCCCACGCGACACACACGTGCCGTCATCGAAACGCTAAGTGTCACCATTGAGGCAGGAAAGGTCTTCTGGCAAAGGTTTGCAGCAGTGGCCGCTCTCGGGAACGTGGCGCCTTTGCCCTCGAGGAAACGGAAGGTGAGAGCGAAGAAGAAATGTTGCTGGCTCTTGTCGCTCACAGCTCCGCCGACAGAGCTACGTTGAAGCCTCTCGAGGAGGAGTTGACATGGCAGGGCCGGAAATTGCGAATGATTCTAGAGACGGGTTCTCCGGTCAGCGTCATACCGAAGACCATATTTAAGAAACATCGCAGATGGTGGCCGTCACTGAAACACAAAAAACATCGCTGCGCTTAACATGCTTCCTCGGGCCATTGCCAGTTGTCGGCCAGATAACCATGGGGGTTCAGTCTGGATCGACGGTTGTGACCAGCACGCTAATCGTGGTGGCATGTAACGGACCACTGCTCTGCGGCCGGAACACGATAGAGGCCTTCCGTAAGGCGGGTGTGTCCTTCTGGGACGCTGGAACCACCTCGAGTTTAAATGTTGTTTGTGATAACAAGATGACGCCTCTGCTCGATGAATTTTTAGATCTCTTCGAGAACTAGCTTGGCAGTTGCAAGGGCCCCCCTGTGCAATTACACCTTAAAGAAGGAGCCTGCCCACGTTTCTGTAAGGCACGTACAGTGCCTTATGCCATGCGCTCCAAAGTTTCGGCCGAGATCGACCGTCTCGTACAAGACGGCGTGCTTTCGTCAATAAGCATTTCAGACTGGGCAACACCGGTGGTGCCGGTAGCAAAAAAGAACGGTGATATAAGATTGTGCGGCGACTTCAAGTTGCCAGTCAACCCGGCGTCGCACTTGGAACAGTATCCCCTGCCCAAAGTTGAAGACATATTTGCGGCACTTTCTGGAGGCGAAGTCTTCAGCACTCTGGACCTGCGCAACGCGTACAATCAGCTGCCGCTGGACGATGAAGCTAGAAAGATCGCGGTACTCAACACACACCGGGGGCTTTACTGCTACAATCGCCTAGCATTTAGAATTCCTTCAGACCCCGCCTTGTTCCAGCGACGCATGGAATCGATTTTGCAAGGTTTGCCGAATGTTCAAGTGTACCTCGACGACATTATTGTGGCGGAGAAGGAAAACGACACATCGGTACTGCGGCAGGTGTTTCAGCGGCTTCGTGAACACAACTTGAAGTTGAACAAAGCCAAGTGCCGGTTTAGGGAAGCACAAGTGTCGTTTCTGGGGCACCGCATCGATGCCAAAGGTCTGCATCCTCTGCAAGATAACCTCGAGGCTGTACTGGCCGCGCCGAAGCCAACATTGGTAAGCCAGCTGAAATCTTTCTTGGGCTTGGTTACTTATTATGGTAAATTCTTGCCCAACTTGTCAACGACGCTGGCTCCCTTATATCGCTTGCTGGCAAAGGGGGTGTTGTGGCAATGGGGGCAATCCCAGGACAGCACATTTCAAGAAGCAAAGGGTGCCTTAGGCAAGGCTAAATTTCTTTGTCCACTATGACCCGCGAAAACCCCTTCGACTGGAATGTGATGCATCAGCAGTCGGCTTGGGCGCAGTGCTGTCCCACCGCATCAAGACCGAAGACTATCCGATAGCTTTTCGCTCTAGAACTTTGACGCCGGCGGAGCGCAATTACTCGCAACTAGAAAAGGAAGCACTCGCCCTAGTTTTCGGTGTGACAATGTTCAGAGACTATCTTTCCGCAATAAATTTTGTTTGATAACCGATCATAAGCCGTTGACAGGGCTGTTCCATCCCGAGAAACCGGAGAAACAGATGGCGGCGGCCAGGATACAGCGTTGGGCGCCCCTTTTATCAGCATATCAGTATGACATAGAATTACGGAAAGGGCCATTGAACGCGAATGCCGATGCTTTAAGCCGTTTGCCGCTGCCGGAGCAAGGGCACCCTGTTGAAGATGATCCCGTTGAATGCGCAACTTTGCAACTACATGCGCAAGCTTTGACAGATTTTTGTTTTAGCGCGCAGCAGTTGGCAGACAGCACGAGCGAGGACATGCTTCTCCGACAGGTGAAGACGTGGATTCTTCGTGGTTAGCCAAACCAGCTGGGGCCGGAGCAACAGTGCCGTCAGCCGTACTTCACCCGCAGATACGAACTCACTGTGAGTAAAGGTCTAATATACTGGGGTCATCGTGTGGTGCTGCCCGAGACCATGCGGGCACCTATTCTGAGAGAACTTCACGACACCCACCCAGGCATGACTGCAATGAAGCGCCTGGCCCGTACGATGTTTTGGTACCCCGGATTGGACTACGACATAGAGAAGCTGGTACAAAGCTGCCAGCAATGCGTGCAATGTTGGCCCATGCCAGCGGAACAGGTCCCTTCAAGTTGGCTGAAAACCAACAAACGATGGTCTCGCCTGCATATCGACTATGCAGGGCCAGTGGAAGGTCACATGATCTTGGTGGTGGTAGGTGCGGAAACGAAATAGATAGAGGCAGTACCCCTTAATTAAGACAGCAAGTGCGGAAACTACAGTCGAAGTATTGCGAGGAATGTTCGCGCGTTTTGGTCTGCCCCATACAGTCGTTTCCGACAATGGGCCAAAATTTAACAGTTCAGTGACTGAAAGATTTTTCAAAGATAACCATGTGTGTCATGTTACCTCCGCTCCATACTATCCACAGTCAAATGGATTGGCGGAGCGTGCAGTGCGCACCCTTAAGGAAGGTATCAAGAAAAATAAGGATGGAAGTCTGCTCAATCGTATTTCCAAGTTCTTGCGACGCTACAGGGCAACACTGACTCGAGATGGCAAGTCGCCCGCCGAGATGATGCTGGGTTTTCAACCCAGGACCCGCCTAAGCACCAATTTTCCAGAGGAAGAGGTGTCACGGGATGCGACGGTGAGCAGACCCCCGGCATTGTTGTCACAAGTGTTTTCACCGGGAGCGCCTGTTTGGTCGCGGCAGTACAATCACGCAGGCCAGAGATGGTTACCCGGCACGGTGACGTCAACAAGAGGTAGGCGTATGGTCACGGTGGACACTACCGGAGGGGTGCAGCGCCGTCACATGAACCAAGTGCAGCCACGACTCGCACCGGATGGTGTAAAGCAAGAATTCTACGCAACACGGCCCGGAGAGAACCAAGTCAGAGAGAGTGATCAACCCTCTGCAGTGGAAGACTCCGAACCATCATCATACGGATCACTTGGTACATCCCAAAGTTCTAGTGAAGCAACCTCCAGTGTACCGGCGGGCTTAGGACTTCCTAGGCGTTCTACGCGCACAAGGAGGCCTCCCGACAGGCTAGGAAGTGCCGTATCGCGGCAATGCAAGCCCGTTTATCGCAACCCGAAGTGCGCATGCTCGTGCTGATTCACAGAGAATAAAAGCAGCCACGCTATCTTCAATAAACGCTTTTCCATTACTTGCACCTACTGAGTCTGTTGTTGCTACTCGCGTTACAGCAGGTATATGCTAAGTTGTTGGCTAATTCCCTGTCACAAAAGAGCGCGTAATTCAAGCGCGTGCCGAGTGTCACGCAAGCCAGCGAAAGAACACGCCGGCTCCGCGGCAACTTCAACAGAGGGGGAGAGCGCTTACGCCTCAAACAGCAACGCGAAAAACGGCGCCTGGACGTCTAGAAGAGCCTCGACGAAGCGACGTTAACCGGAGAGAGAGAGAGACAGCCCACGCGCGCGCCGAGACACCTTCTCACCCGGCGAGTCGAGAGAGATAACTACAGCGTGAGCGTGCGCCAACAGCATGAGTCATCATCCCCCCCCCCCTCGACAACACTCCGACAGCGGCGGTCGAAGGTATGAGAAAAGCCTCGAACCGGCTTTGGCCATGCTACGAGATCACGACTCCGATAGGAAGGTTCGAAAACGCCTGTGGAAGCTATATAACCGCCGTGCGAGAATCGTCAGTGGGAGTTCAGTCCGCACCGGTGAAGTGATGTAACGTGAAGACCGAGCGTCTGCGGAAGGGGATTTCCGGCAAGCTAGTCAACGAGTTCATCGAGCGTCTGTATTTCCGGAAGAAGTTTCTTCGAGATTTGCCCCGAGTTACGCCGAGATCGTCTGACTTGAAGACCAACACGGGTGAATACGATTGGACACTTAGTGTTCCTATTCATTTTGTAATTTACGTGTTGGACTCTTAGGGCTTGTCGTGAATTATTTTCTTGTGCTTGTTAATACCCGTCCGAATTGTATTGTGTTGTGTCTAGCCCACGGAGGAAGATTATTTAGGAGTAGAAACTCCCGTCAGCGCGGGCGCTCGCGTGCGACCAGATAACGTCACATTATTATGCGCCGACGGGGGCGCATGCAGTGGCGGCGCCTTGCGGCACGTCATGCAAGCAGCAGCGAAAAAAAAAAAAGAGCAGCAGCCCGGCGGATCGGTGGTGCCGCTCGGGCGCGTTCTCTTCGGCGGCGCCCGTGTCTCCCGCGCTCAAAGTAGACGACACAGGCGTTCGGCGTTCGCTTCAGCGTGCACGCCGTAGCGTTGTTTTTGTGGGCCTTTAAGTCAAACAGTAACTGTTCTTGTCGGTGTCTGTTCGAGGGCCGTAATACTAACAGCGCTGATACGTGCAGTGTACCCTTGTTCGGAAATTGCTAGCCTAACATGGGATGCAGGTGGGATGCGTGAGTGCCCTCAGTAGAAGTTGTGAGACGCGCGGCCGAACGGGAGCAACGCGCGCGGCCGCGAACGAGAGAAACACATGTGACCGGTTGCCTTGGCAACCAAGACGGCGGTAATTTCTTTCTCAGCCGCCAGGTGCCGCCAGCATGATAGTGGCTCCGCGGGCTTGTGACATTATCTGGTCGCCGCAACTGGCGGAGTTTCCACTCCTAAAGGTTTCTTGCTCCGTGGTCTAGCCTAAGTGTGCATGTGTGTGTGTAACTGCCTTGTGTGAAGAATATATTTTGTTGTGTTTTGACAACTCTGGGCTCTGACTCGGTCTATGGAAAGCAACCGGCGTTCGCTGGCGCACCAAAGGGCCCATTCTTAATTGTCCTTGCTTTCGAGGGATTATTTACGGAAGCTGATAAATCGGCTTTGGAATTTGGACCGGCGTCTGCGCCTCGTTCATGGGGTCGGTGACATTCCCTCTCGGTGAGACCTATTGTGATTTGCTTATTTATGAGCCTATCCGTCGCGAGGATAAGGGTGCCCTTAGACTGTTTATCGTTGACGACACTTTTCAATAAGCTCCATTTGCTACCTCTTCGCATACGCCCGTCCATTTCGGTACACGTCTCATCCCATTGCTGCCGGGCGAGCTGAACCAAATAGGACTCAATCACCTTGTTAAGACGCGCGATTTTAACTCTGAGTCTACGATTCTACCTGGTTGAGAGGGCGTGTTTTGCCTCCAGAAGGTGAGCTAGTAACGAGTTCATTTAGGAACCCCCAGATCCGCAGTTATTTCTTCGGTTGCTCCTTTAACTGCCTTGTTGAGA
This sequence comes from Dermacentor silvarum, assembly GCF_013339745.2. Classification (NCBI taxonomy): domain Eukaryota; kingdom Metazoa; phylum Arthropoda; class Arachnida; order Ixodida; family Ixodidae; genus Dermacentor; species Dermacentor silvarum. The sequence goes on from NC_051160.1 coordinate 145,170,183, forward strand.
TTCGCTAGCAGATCTGCATACGTCTCGTCTGGCGGGGCTGTTTCTGCTCGGATTTTTCGAAGAAGGTCCCAGTCTACGCACTCATATCTTGCGGGCGGTCTCGATTTACCACGCAACAGAATTTCGAGTATGACTGCCTAGCCCCTCCTGGAGGTTGTCCCACATGCCTTCGATACCTCGGAGGAAGGTGAGATTGGGGGTCCGTATCTCGACTAACCGAGTTACCGGATCTGGTGGCCTAGGGTCTGTGATAAGTATTAGGCCGATATCTGAGGCGTTGAAGGCTAAGTTCTTCCCTTTTGCGCTTTTGTAACCGTACTCCCATTTCCTATTGAGCGCGTTAAAGTCACCCGCAACAACGAGAGGTGTGTTTCTTGCGCCCTAGCCGCGGTGCCTAGTAATGTTTTGAAGGCTCTTTTCTTATCCGATGGCGCGCTGTACACGTTTAGAATGAAAATATTGGTATTTCTTGATCTGCTGGGTATTGTCATGTACAAATACTTATGTGCGCCCATCTGGTGCGACGGACGGCCAGTGACCATAAAAGAAGAAAAAGAATGGCGTGATTCGGCGCGAGCTCACCTGACGCGGCACCTCGGCCAACAGCCAATCACGAAGACACACGGGTGCTGGAAGAGGGAGCAGAAGAAGAGAAGGAGGAAGGCGGCGTTCGAAAGAGTCGCGTATGTGACAGGTAGGCCTGCCGGGTGGAAAAGAGCTGTACTGCCTCGGATGTGGTCAAGTATCGGGTGGCGGTTATTAACTGTTCGTTTAACGTCTCGATTGTTCTTTCATTCATTTATTGTTCTTTTTTTCTTCACCTTTCGGTTTATTGTGTCGCGAGTGTAAACAAGTCAGACTAACCTTATGTCTCTTTCTTCCCCCGGTCAAGGGCATTCCCCTTAGCTAGCTTCAATCCCTCCCCGAGAGTGGCCGACAGACTCATTTTTACGCAGTGGCAACAAAAGTGTCCCTGTGGCTCTTGTGCCTACAAATGGGGGATCGGTACAGATGAGGAATCCGAAACCGATTCAGGTGGAGCTTCGAAAGGCCTCCTCCCAGTTCCAAAAGATCACCGAGGTCCGCCAGTTTGGTTGCGGTGGTATTCCTTGCTGCTCATCGGACCAGGAGTGCATTCGAGACCTTCTAAACTGTTCTGAATTTGCATCGAATTCGGTGAGCCCGTTTATTGCACCACACCTTGCGTGCTCGTGGGGTCGACGCGAACCTGGACCCCTTAGAAGTACTAGACTTATTTTCAGTTGCTGGAGCTGTATCCGTATACCGCTGTAGCCGAATTATTGAGAACAAGAAGTCAACCTACCGAGTCGGTGATTGGTTGCGTTCGCGGGAAAAGTTCGTCCAACTGAATCAGGCATGGCCCTGATATACAGAGTAGAGCCACTTTCCCCAAGACCACTACAGTGATTGAAATGTTGGCGCTACGGACACACTATAAAGGATGCAGATCGGTTACTCGTAGCCGCCTATGTGGATAGAGTCACGACAAACAGAATGTAAGTCTCAGGAAGAAAAACTATGCCTATGCAATGAAGTCACACCTGCAGACTATTCGAACCTGTTTTGCATGGAACGAGAATAACAATACTAGATGTGGAGGAACGCAGGCGATGCTCACGTAGGGAAGCAGTTACCAGAGGTTCAGGGAAGATCTCAGGCTACGCAGGCGTAACAGCTCGTCACACCGCTAGTAGGATGTTTCTCTATCCAAGGCCACAGCAGAGGCAGTTCAGAAAGCTATGGAAAAGGCTATGGAACGACTTGCAACAACTCTTTTTGAGTCCTTGACACACATGATGACTAATCAGATGGCGCAGGTCATTGGTGCAGCCTCTACCCAAGTTCCTGCATACCAGGTTGCAAATGTACTAAACCTAACTCAAAAACAAACATCGTCGTCAAACTCGTCAGCTGACTCCCCTTGCGCAGGACCTTCTACTCATATAGAACGAACGGAACCGGAACCCCTAACGGAAGATTATGAAGAATACCAGGATGTAGACATGGAACACAAAAGTCTAAAACGCAAGCGATCTCCTCCCCACAAAATTTCTTCAAAGTCAAAAACTCAAAATATGAAAAAATGAACCTCTCCAAGAAGGACTTTTTGAAAGAGACTATTTTGGATCAGAGAGTTTCCGCTACCGTTCTATCTTCGCCTAGGCTTTCTAAAAATCTTGCAGTGGAATTGTTGTTAAATTGTTTTTGCGACTACAGATCTATCGTATATTTCGTCTGAATTTTCCTCACACATCATTATCTTACAAGAAACCTGGCTTTGAAATGGTCAAAAATATTCCCTAAAATATTATCGACTGTTTCGTTTGGATCGGCCTGCCAGAGGTGGTGGCGTTGCTTTCTTGGTTTCAACTAAATTTAGTCACAAAGCAACGATATCGTATCAAAGAATGTCTACCGAATGTGAAATTTTAGTTAACTTATATTTCCCACGCAGGAGTGCAGGATACATTTCCTCTAGACACATTTCCTCTAGAGCTTCCTGCAGAAAGACATAGTATTCGCTGGTGACTAATTGACACCATGTGTCTGGGGTTTTAAAACTGATTCAGAAGGAAAACGCCTGTGGAAAAGACTCTTGATAATAATCTATCTTGTCTAAATTCAAAAGTTACTACCTTTTCGTCTTCTCGGACAGCCTCATCAGCTATACCATCTCACTTTCCCAGCTCATCTTTAGCTATCTCATCTAGAATACTATAGACTGTGCTAACAAACGCGACCACCTTGCAATTTTCAAATTGATTTCCCTGTGATTTCTCTTAGAAGGAAAATAACTCATTTATAAACTATGACAAACTTCAAAAAGACTTGAAGTCTACGATGCTTTCACGTACGGATATGCAAGAAGATATTAGGACTCTGAGCCTCTGTGCAGTTTTAAAGCGTTCCGCGAAGAATGCAACAGTTAATTGGGCACGGCGGCACCGCAACGAACATGTGGCCCTCAAACCCCTTCGTTTTTCTTCTCCAGGCAATACCGGCAATCCTGCTAGCGACCCAGAGCAAGCAGCACGTTTCGCAACTTCCCGAACGAACCGTCGAAGGAAGTACAAGCACGGAATTCTATGACGTCCCATGGGCCGATCTGTTTGCCGACACACGGGCATATCAACTGGACAGCTATCATACCATGATACCAGGCTTCGTGACGTCATCGACTACTGACACTTATAAAGAGAACAGCTTGCAAGGTTCCGGCATTGGGCACGGCGGCACCGCAACGAACATGTGGTCCTCAAACCCCTTCGTTTTTCTTCTCCAGGTGAGAAAATATTTTGGAAAATGCTATCACAGTAATGACCCGTTTCTCCTGGTGCTGCCGTGCCCTCGGCCAATGTGTTTTATAGTTAACCGTTGTTTCGCATTTTTAAAACTGCTACTGCTAGTAGATGGCGATGTCGAGAGCGACCCTGGACCTGACACGCAGGCGATCTTGGCAGAGATTATAAATGTTGCCTCTGACCTAAATACTATCAAGAAGAAACAAGAGAACCAATGAATCCTTAACAGCTGTACATGCTAAGCTCGACAAGCTTGCACTTCTAGAAGAGAGGATACTTCTTCTGCTGAAGAAAGGTATCGTCACTGGAACACAGCGTCAATCGCATGGCTAGACAATAGATGAACTTGAGAACAGAAGCAGGCGGTCAAATACTACTATTAGTAATTGTCAATCACAGCGTGGTTGTCAGAATTTTAAGGGAAAGAGAATTCTACTGTTTTCAAAACGGATGTTCATCGTCTAGGTATAAGCAGAAGAGGGGAGTACCACAAGGGTCAGTATTATCTTCTGTTTTATTTAATATATTTTTAAGCACCATCCCGCTGCTCCAGGACATTCATGTATACGTTTATGCTGATGACATCGCTTTTTTGCATCGAATGCTGAACTACATTCACTTTATCAAATGTTACAAAATACTTACCTATTCTTGAAACTAGATTGAGACCATACACATGTCTCTGAACGTTAGTAAAAGTGCACTCCTTCTCTATCCTTTAGATGTTTTCCGTTCACATTTCATTGATGTATCGTCAAGTTGATTCCCCAGGTGGATTCTCTTAAATACCTGGGAATTGCATATGATGGAGAGACTAAACTGGAACAGCCACATTGAAAACGTCGCGTGCAGGGGCGTATATCCAGAAATTTTTTTCGGGGGAAGGGGGGGGCAAGCTTCTGCTTGCCTCTACGTCACGTATCGGTAGTAAATACGGTAGTTGACCGCAGACTCTAACATAT
>NC_051160.1:145174567-145250928 GCF_013339745.2 Dermacentor silvarum
ACCGTAGTAAAAATGTCAATGCCAACTCGATGCCCTGGTTGCTCAGGCACTGGGCGCATCTTCAGTGGTTCGCGTGGCTGACTGTACGTGTATTTCCTGCGAACTTCTGTACAAAGGCTTCAATGTCGCTATTCATACCTGGCCAGAAGACCGCTTTTCGGGCTCTTCACTTGCATTTGTTTATACCCAAGTGGCCTTGGTGAATTTTGTCCAGTGTTTTGCGCCTCATGCTGGCTGGAATCAGAACCTTGCATCCCTTCAGCAGAACTCCCTGGACTTGGGAGAGCTCGCCAGCAAATGACTTTAGCTGGCCTTCGACCTGTTCGCCTCTGCCCAGACGTTCTAGCACGCTGCTCAGGTACTGATCTTTACTTGCCTCAGCGATCAGTCTCCTTAAACTTATATGACTCACACGAGACGAAACCATACTCACGGCGTGTACTTCCGCATCATCAGTGTCGGTGTCAATGTCGACACTTTCGCTGTTGATTAAGGCCCGAGACAGCATGTCGGCCAGGAAGAGAAGTTTTCCTGGAACAAAAACAGTTCTAATGTAATAACGAAGTAGTCGCAAGAAAAAAGAAAAAAACGTTGTAGCCTGGGTGGCATATCACCGATTGCCTTCTGGGATATCGCAATCAGTGGTTGGTGATCAGTTTCCACAATTACTTTTCGTCTATATATGAAATGATTGAATATTTCACAGCCGTACACAATAGCCATCGCTTTTTTTTGTCTATCTGCGAGCCATTCTGTGATGCATCGCACGATATCTTAGCTTCCTTCGCAGGGTGAAAAAGCGACAGTAGTGACTGTTCGCTCATGCTTTCGAATAGATGTTTCCACTCTTTGGCGTGGTTCGCTGTCCATTGAAACACTGTGGCCTGCTTGATTAAGCTTCGCATCAGTGTGGTCCTGTGCGCCAACGATGGTAAAAATTTGCTGAAGTGGTTTGCCACGCCGAGCATTTTTTGTACTGATTCTTTGTACTTCGGCTCTGGCATGTGCCTCATGAATTGTATCAGGAAGGAACTCAGCCGCACACCCTCAGTGCTGATTACGTCGCCCAGGAATTCTGTGTTGTGCCAATTGTGCATTTGTTTGCGTTGAAGGTCAACCCCGCTCTTTCCGCCGCTTCTAGATCTAATTTTAATCCTTCATCATGCTCTTTCGTCGATGTTCCCCAGACTAATATGTCGTCGACATAAGCCCTCACGCCTGGGAGACCCTCGAATATTTCATTTAGAATTTTCTGAAAGACTTCTGGCACTGACGAAATTCCGAAAGGTAGCCTGAGGAAACGGCACCGCCCAAAAGGCGTTGCAAACGTGCATATTTTTCAGGTTTCCTCGTACAACGGTATCTGTTAAAAGCCCACGTTTGCATCGAGGCGCGTGAAAAGCGTTGCTCCGGCCAGCTCCGCCTCTGTCTTCTCGCGTCGGCATCTGGTAGTGTTCCCTTTTCATGCAATCATTAATCTTCCTCGGGTCCATGCATACCCTAGGCCGTCCATCCTTTTTACGCACTGTTACAAGCGGACTTACAAAGCCAGTGCGCTCTGTCACCTCGGCAGTGATCCCGCCTTGCTCCATGCGTTGCAGCTCCTCACGCAGTGGCTCCCGAAGGGCTAGCGGTACCCGGCGTGCTGGTTGCACGACCGGCACGGCATCATCGCGGAGAACCATGAGGTAGCGACGCTCCACGCAACCTGTGCCACTGAATAGATGACGGAACTTATCTGCTACTCTTTCTGCTGCATCTTGCGACACGCTGTGCACTTGACGAGAAAGAAGCCGAAGGCGTTCGCATGCTTGAAATCCTAATAATGCTTGCCCCTTCCTCACGATGAGAAATTGCAGGGTAGCGTTGTGACCGTTGAGCTTCACTCCCGACGTAACGGTGCCACAATGCTGAATTTCGCTCCCTCCGAAAGACAACCAAGTCGCGCCGCTGGGCTTCAGTGATGGCTTTGTTGATGGCTTCAGTGATGATCTTGTTCAAGACACTGAGCGGAAGAATGTTGGCTTGAGAACCGGTGCCAACTTTAAGGCACACTGACGAGTTGCCAACTTTTGCTTGCACAAGCCAGTCGCGTTCCCTGACCGTGTTCCTCAGAGCGACGTTTAGTATATCGAAGTCCTCTTCGGCGCCAGTGAGCTCACTGATTTGTTGGTTTGCTTTAAAGCAGACCGCAAAAGGGTTCCTTCGCTGGCATTTGCGAGAGGTAAGTGCTCCGTGGAGGGTGTGTTCGTGCGCACCGTTGGCAGTTCTATGCCTGCTGTTCTTTACGAGGGCCAGAGTGCATCTTCTGGACCGGGCTCACTTGCTTATGGTCCCGTTCCCACAATTCTTGGTGCGCCGATGTTGCTTCGGAAGCCTTGCAGACCTGTTCTGCCGTCTGAAGTGTCAGGTTATTATTTCTTAGTAACTTTTCTCATACGTTGTCATCATTTCTGCCAAAAACAACTTGGTCCCTCACTGAACACCCCTAATTTGCAGAGCCATGCTTTGAGTTCTCAAATGCCGTGAGAAGTGTTCGAAGGGCTCACCTTGCTGCTGCATTCGCCTCCTGAACATGTACCGCTCGTATACTTCATTATTTTGGGCCTTGCAGTTTCCGTCAAACTTGTTGGCTACTGTCACGTAGTCGCTGTTGCTTTCGCCGTCGGAGAAGGTGTTAAATACCTCAAGGGCTTCTTCCCCAGCATTAGTCAGGAGCAGCGCAGTTTTCGTTGACTCTGGTCGAGGCTTCGCTGGTTCCATCGCCGTCAGGAATAGTTCTAACCCCTGTTTGAAGAGTTTCCAGTTCTTTGCAATGTCCCCTTTTAGGTTAAGTGATTCCGGTTGTCGTACGAAATCCATTACACGAATTCTTTCTTTAGTCCGTCCAGAATTTCCTAGATGTGGGCGTCAACGTTGGCCACTTCTGACACCATGTTCCAAGGGGACAAGAAGCGCAGCTTTATTCAGCAGCAGGTATTTATACTGTATGCACCAACAGAGGGCAAGTGCGTATCAGTCAGCAATGCGTATCAGCTACAGTTCTGAGCCGGCATTGCGCAGGCTGCCCATCGCGCATACGATACAACACTGTCGAAGTTCAGAGATCACAGAGAATTGTCTGAATTCAGAGTCTCAGCGCTCAAACACAACGAACGTTCCGTCCCTTCAACTTCATCGTGCAGGGCTTTTTGGGCTTGCTGCTCTCTGCCGACGACGGAAATGCCATGCTGATCCTGGACACATGGACTGCGCAGGCCTTGAGCCCAGCGATCCTTCACGCGCCAGATATCCTGCCGTTCGCCACTGTGGAATCTGTGATACGTCACACATCGTGCACCTACGAGGGAAGCTGGACGCATGACCTGCAAGCAGCGCCAGCCCTGAATACCGCGACTAGAAAAGCGCATGCACCGGGCAAGGCAGGCTACATATGGGCACTCAAATAATGTGGACACTTAATCCCTTCATCTTCATCGTCCAGGTGAGGAAGGAACATGGAATTTGTATTCGATCGAAGAACCGTTCCTTGGCCGTGCTGCCATGCCCACAGCTGTATTGTGGGATTGTGTCGGATTTTGTAGACATAATAAGAAATTGAGTGCTTCTTAGTGGCACCCGCCACGGTGGCTCAGTGGCTAAGGCGTTCCGCTGGTGAGCACAAGGTCGCGACGTCGAATACCGGCTGCGGTGGCCGCATTTCGATGGAGGCGAAATGCAAAAACGCCCGTGTGCTTTCGTTGTAGTGCACGTTAAAGAACCCCAGGTGGCCAATGTTTATCCCGAGCCCTCCGCTACAGCGTGCCTCATAATCAGAACTGGTTTTGGCACGTAAAAGGTCAGAAAAGAAGAAACTTTTTGGTGGCGATGTTGAAGCAAATCCTACGCCTGAACTAGCCCTAATCGCGAAACAGAAAAAGGAGATTGCCGCCGACATAAAAGAGAAGCGCTTGACTGATATTGATAATAAGTTTGCCGTAATAACGGAACTGGAAAAGAAGGTCGAGTCTTATCAAGAAGAAAAAGAAATATAAAGCACGCAGCGAAACTATGCAAAAAAGAATCAATTACATTGAAAATAAAAATCGAAGCCGCCGGTACAACCTCAATGTTTACGGTTTAGTAGAACAGGAAGGAGAAGCGAGCGAAGGCCTGGAACAGGCCATAAACAATCATCATCATCCCCAGCCTATATTTTATGTCTACTGCAGGACGAAAGCCTATCCCTGCGATCTCCAATTGCCCCTATCTTGCGCTAGCGTATTACAACTTGTGCCTGCAAATTTCCTAACTGCATCACCCCATCTAGTTTTCTGCCAACCTCGACTGCGCTTCCCTTCTCTTCGTATCCATTCTGTAACCCTAATGGTCCACCGGTTATCCATCCTACGCATTACATGGCCTGCCCAGCTCCATTTCTTTCGCTTAATGTCAACTATAATATCGGCTATCCCCATTTGTTCTCTGAACCGCACCGCTCTCTTCCTGTCTCTTACGTTAGTCCTAAGATTTTTCGTTCCATCGCTCTTTGTGCGGTCCTTAACTTGTTCTCGAGCTTCTTTGTTAACCTCCAAGTTTCTGCCCCATATGTTAGCACCATTAGAATGCAGTGATTGTACACTTTTCTTTTCAACGACAGTGGTAAGCTCCCAGTCAGGATTTGGCAATGCCTGCCGTATGCACTCCAACCCAATTTTATTCTTCTGTAAATTTCTTTCTCACGATCAGGGTCCCCTGTGAGTAACTGACCTAGATAGACGTACTCCTTTACAGACTCTAGAGGCTGACTGGCGATCCTGAATTCTTGTTCCCTTGCCAGGCTATTGAACGTTATCTTTGTCTTCTGAATATTCATCTTCAACCCAATTCTTACACTTTCTCGATTAACGTGCTCAATCATTTGCTGTAATTCGTCTCCATTGTTGCTGAATAGGACAATGTCACCTGCAAACCGAAGGTTGCTGAGATGTTTGCCGTTGATCCTCACTCCTAAACGTTCCCAGTTTAAGAGCTTGAATACTTCTTAGCATGCAGTGAATAGCATTGGAGAGACTGTGTCTCCTTGCCTGGACCCCTTTCTTGATAGGTAACTTTCTACTTTTCTTGTGGAGAACCAAGGTAGCTGTGGAATCCTTGTAGATATTTGCTAAGATATTCACGTACTCCTTGCCTGTACTCCTTGATTACGCAATGCCTCTATGACTGCTGGTGTCTCTACTGAATCAAATGCCTTTTCATAATCAATGAAAGCCATATAGACGGTTTCAGTGTTTACAAACAAACCTCGCTTGCCGCTGATTGGTTGCCCCATCGGAACTTCCGGCAGGAGAGCTAGAAGCACTTCCGGCTATGTTGTTTGAAGACATGCGTGACGTGAGGCTGGCGTGTCGATGTTTGCACTGCTTGGTGGAATCTGTGATGAGCTGATTCTTGATCGTGAATATTGTCGAGATGACGAGCCACTACTTTAAGGCGCTTAGCACCGAAGCAAAAGATCGGTATCGCCAAAAGCTGATGTTTAGAGGCTGAGAGCTGCCCGATCCACTGGAAGATGATGTGCGATGATGTCCGGGCTCCAAACACCTTCCCTCAGTTACAACCCCGGACAACAAGCAGAACATCTTAGTGAGGACATGCAATGAACGCAGACTGTTGTCTTCAAGGCAGGTAATGGGACTGCCGAAAACTAGAAAAACTTTAATGGCACTTTTTTCTTCTTTTTGGGGTTTTACGTGCCAAAACCAGTTCTGATTATGAGACTCGCCGTAGTGGAGGGTTCCGGATTAATTTTGACCACCTGGGGTTCTTTAACGTGCCCTACAATAAATGCACACGAGCGTTTTTGCATTTTGCAATGGCACGTTTATTGCTGCAAGATGGAGGATGAAGTGGTAAGCTGTGCATGTGTACATGTACATGTTTTCTGCATCATATGCCTTGTTTCTGCTTTTCAATATACATTCACAAATAACTGAACGTTCTCAAAACTCGTTTAGTGCAAGAAGCCTAGGTCGACTCAAATGGGACTAACTTAAATGCTCACGAATTTACCATACTTATAACAAAATGAAACCTGTAGTGTTGCGCACGAGATTGCAATCCATAATTGGCCTCCATTAATTCGTAAATGCTTTTAGAATGTGGCCGAAACTTCCTACATGCATGCACGGAAATCGCTAACTTTTCTGCGATTCTGCTCTGCGATACTGATACGAATGCTCACATGCCGCCGCGGTGGCTCGGCGGTTACGGTGCCCGGTTGGTGACCCGAAAGACGCCGTTTGGGCCCCGGCTGTCACATTTCGATCGAGGCGAAATGCTAGAGGTCCGCGTACTGTGCGATGTCAGTGCACGTTAAAGAACCACAGGTGGTCGAAATTATCCGGAGCCCTCCACTGTGGCGTCCGCCATAGCCTGAGTCGCATTGGGACGTTAAACATGATAAACCAGTGCGCACATGTACCTAGCTAGTAAAGCTGCAGAAGTGCACTTATGCCCCAGATACGAAAAACCATTAAGATAAAGCGGCGGCAGCTTGGCACCCGCTAAACAATAATTTTAACTCATATTCGTAGCATGGCGATCCACGCCGAGGCAAGAAACTGGACGAGCGGGCAAACTCGGGGCGAGACTCGAGCTGCTCTCGCGTGAGTTGCACGACATACGGCCAGAACAATCGTGCAGTAGCACTTTCATTATTCAGCATTATAGCAGTCCGGCTATTCCACGGAGTAAAGTACCTTGGATAAACTGAGCAGAGCAAATCTGGGAGCTCTTGGTAGGCTCCCAAATTTTAAAAACACCGTTGAGGAGTAAACGTAATGAAAACAGTCGATGTTCCAAGTGCTACTCGCCGTCAAGCAACACACTGAATGCCACAAGTCGCACTTATATCGATATACCCGAGAAATAACACAGAATATGCGCTGGGCGAGCGCGAGCGAACAAATACCAGAAAAAACGAGCAAAAGAAACGGCTACCGGAAGTTTCCTAGGGGCGCCGGATGCCGGTGCACAGCGTTGCCAGAGCGCGGTGGTGCTGGATGAAACCGTCTATAGAGATGTTGATTGTACTCCGCAGATTTCTCGATTACCTGATTAATGACATGGAGATGATCCATCGTAGAGTATCCCTTCCTGAAGCCAGCCTGTTCTTTTGGTTGGCTGAAGGCAAGTGTTGCCCTGATTCTACTGGAAGTTAGTTTGGTGAATATTTTATACAATACTGAAAGCAAGCTAATGGGTCTATAATTCTTCAATTATTTAACGTCTCCCTTCTTATGGATTAGTATATTGTTGGCGTTCTTCCAGCTCTCTGGTACACTTGAAGTTGTGAGACATTGCGTATAAAGGACCGCAAGCTTTTCAAACATATCTTCTCCATCTTTGATTAAATCTACTGTTATTCATCTTCCCCAGCACCTTTTCCCCTGGTCATGTCTTTCAAGGCCCTTCAAACTTCATCGCTAGTTATACGCGTAGTGATGATGATGATGAGGATGATTTATTGGCATCCCCTTTGAAACGGGGCGGCGACAAATAGTCACCTAGCCTGCTTGATTTAATCAGGTATACTACACATGTTCTTAACTAGCATTTTTGTATACCTCTTATTATTATTTTTCTTTTTTAAAATTTACCTTGTGACGCTGCCTATGATTTTAAGAGATCAGGTCGTATCCATCTTTTCCCTGCTTTTTCCCACCAGTACTCCAATCGTCTATTGCTGATCTCTACGGCTGATCTGTTTATGTTTCCTTCCATTTTGAAACCAAGTGTTTCTGGTAGTTGCACGTTACCTATGGTTCTCGCTGGGTGGATCCCGTCGCATTCCATCAGGATGTGCTGAGTGGTTTCTGGATCTTTACTGCAGCATGCACATGTCTCATCTAGTTCCAAATATTTGTTCCGATATGTTTTCGTCCTTAGGCAACCGGCTCGAGCCTCAAATAGCAAGGCACTGCCCTTTGTGTTATCGTACAAATTTTCCCTTCTAATTTCTTTCTTCTCATTCTTGTAAATCTCCATTGTCCTTTTCGTTTCCATTCTTTGCATCCAATTCACGGTCTCTATTTCTCTCACTTTCTTTCTGATGACTCCTGGTTGTCTATTTGCAGTTTCGATTATCCTGTACTTGGTTGCCAACTTCCTTGACCTCTTCCTCCATTCTGTGTCTACGCTTTTCATGTAGAGATACTTGTGCACTTTAGCCGCCCATTTATTTTCATCCATGTTCCTGAGCCTTTCTTCAAAACTAATTTTGCTCTGTGCTTCTCTGACTTCAAAAGAGGCCCAACCCATGTCACCCTGCACTGCCTCATTTGTGGTATTACCGTGGGCTCCCAAAGCCAACCGGCCTACTGATCTTTGGTTAACTTCCAAACCCGCCAATTATATATCCGATTTTAAGCATATAATGGCATTTGCAAATGTTAGCCCTGGCACCATTACTCCTTTCCAGATTCCACACACCACCTCATACTTATTGTGGCCCCACAGTGCTCTGTGTTTCATTATTGCTGCATTCCGCTTCCCCTTTATTTTAAGATTATCTTGGTGGTTGTTTGAGTAATTCTTTCCTTCGTTTATGTGTACGCCGAGGTACTTATATTGCTTCCCTATGGGTATTACTTGCTGTTGAATTGACACCACGAAGTTACTCGTGTGTTCATTAAAGATCATAATTCCTGATTTCTCTGTGCTAAACTTAAGGCCTAGATTTGTCGCTGCATTCCCACAGATATTCGCAAGTATCTGTAAATCTTTTTTATTGTCCGCTAGTAGCACAATGTCGTCTGCGTACATCAGTCCGGGGACCTGTTGCACCATTTGTCCATTACGCATGTAGGATAAATGAAAACCTAATTCGCTGTTTTCCAGTCGTCTTTCTATACCCTTGACGTAAAGCGTGAACAACAATGGTGACAGAGGGCATCCTTGTTTCAATCCTTGGTGAATTCCCGCCATTTCATTTCCTTTTCTACCTTCCCATACCACTTGTACTTGGTTGTCTCTATATATCTCCCTCAGCAGCTCCACGAAATCGTCATCTATGCCTTCGTATTGAAGAATATCCCACAACAATTCCCTGTATACGTTGTCATAAGCTCCTTTAATATCTAGAAATGCTATCCATAAAGGTCTTTTCTGAGCTACTGAAATCTCTACGCACTGAGTTAGTACAAACATATTGTCTTCTAAGCGTCTGCCTGGCCTGAACCCATTCTGTAGTTCCCCCAGTACATCGTTTTTCTCCACCCACTTCGACAGTTCTAATTTTATGGCTTGCATTGCCATTCTATATATCACCGACGTTACTGTAACTGGCCTGTACGAGCTCGTCTTATCCTTATCTCCTTTGCCTTTGTAGATGAGATTCATCTTGCTTTCACGCCATCCAACGGGAATTTTCTTTGTTCTAATCACTTGCTCTATGGCATTAGTCAGCAGTGCCTTGCTTTTTGGACCGAGGTTTTTGATTAGCTGTATTGGGATTTCATAGGGTCCTGCTACCGTGTTGTTAGGGAGATTTTCTGCTGCCTTTTTCCAATAAAAGCTTTCTATGCTAAATTTTGATCTCTCTGGCCTCTCTGCTGTTGCTGGATCTGTTGTCTGATCTGTTGTCTGAACTGCGCTTTTTCTCGTGCCGAAGTTATCCCTAATAACGTCTGTGATGTACCGCATCGCATCATCTCCTTCGTAGATGTTACCGTCTTCATCCCCTCCGAGTGCTTTTATATGGTTCCAGAATCTTTTTGGAGCGCTTTTGTCTCTTTTGTGAATGTTATGCACCCAACGTTCACTTGCGCATTTAATTTTTTCTTGCACGAGCTCACTCGCAACCCTTTTCTTTTCTCGGTATGTATTCCATCTAAGGAGTACCTCTTCTTCTTGCAATCCCAACTTTTTGGCTTGTCGATGAGCCCTAGATGCCTCTTTACGCTCTTCTATAGCTTGTTTTATTTCCTTGTTCCACCACTTACGTGGTTTCGTCTTGCCAATCCAACAACTGTTTTGCCGTGTCCGCCTTATTTCATGCTGCATAACGTCCACCAGTTCCTTATATTCCCAGACTGCTGTAGGAAAATCCTCAATTTTCTTCTCTATGTTGTTTGCGATCTCTCTTATTTGCTCGTCATTCATTTTAAAAAATTCTGAGGCTATTGGTTCATGTTCTGAGCTAGTATCTCGCCAAAAAATTTAATGCTAAACGTCTATGATCGCTTCCCAGGCTATTTTTTCCATTTTTGTCTATTATCATTTGGTCTAGTTTTTCGTAGACCATTTGTGAGACTAAGGCGTAGTCGATGCATGACTGCCTGTTTCCGCATTGCCACGTTACCTGTCCATGACACTTATTCTCCCTGTTAACTACGCCGCAACCTGCCACAACGTGCGCGCGACGCCGCAACCTGCGCGCGGGCTTTTCTCGACCAGCCACGCACCGATGAACATGTGGCAATAAACGTCGCTTCGCCCCTAGTGCGCGCCGCCGGAAGCGCTACTGGTGGCGACCTTGCTCATAACGCGCGGGAGAGTAAGCAGCCGTCCACCGTAGTTTTCTGCGTCGTTGTTCGTGTGTCTCCGCTTAGTTCACGTTTACCCCAGCCAGCACATCACATGGGGCCAACTAGGGCCGATGATGGTTTTCAGTCGGCACTGGCTGGGCCGCAAAGGCCCGCCGTTGCCTCCGTAATGCCAGTGCTGGCAAAGCCACTGTAACAGACATCCAGCGCTGGCCCTGCTTTGCCGGTGAATGTCCGTTAATGGCTAGGCCGGGCGTCGCAACTGGCTATCCCGGGCCTGCTTTGCCGTAAGAGTGCCGTCATTGGCTGTACATCTCTAAACATTGGTTAACATCGTCCGTTCAAAGCTATAGGCATAGCCACATTGTTTAGCAGTTCTGATAGACCCGTAAATATCGGCCTGTCAAACAGAACGGCATTTCAATATTGCTTTTCACGCCGCATTCCCTGGCCATTCCCGATTATATATGTTTACAGCATGCAATATTTATTTGAATTTTTCACCACTCACGCCAACTAACGAGATCACTCTGGTATTTTTTTTGTTTCTTACTAAATTATTATGTAAGTTCTGCATATTTTTTTTCGTTTTATTACAAAGGCTGTTAACTTTCGCGTAATTGTATTTATTGTGTTGAATCATTCGAACGGACATTGTTAACAAGTGGCACAAGGGCACGCCATTATAATGCGTCAATGCGCGCATGCCGTGTGCATCCTCAATAGGCGCAATAACAAATTCAATGGGGTATATAATTAAAAAGCATGTGCGCTTACATGTGCGTCGTTTAAGTAGTGTTGCAGGTAGTGAATTGCAAAACACTGCATAACTTTATGGTGCAATCATCTGTACCGCTTGCCAGTAATGCCGTCGCTAGCTCAACTTCTGTAGCGGCTGTAAATTTTATTGCCAGTACAATACAAGGCATTTTGGATGACTGCTCCCTATATTAGTTTTCTGCATAGAGAGCATATCGAACTGTGCAGTAGTGTCTCCTGTGGCCAGCTTCATTATAATCTTAGGTGCCTTTCCCGGAAAACTCTGTCTTGCGTGTTTTTTTTTTTTTTTTTGATGCCAGATGATTTTTTCAGACCAACTGGCACAGTAGGCGTAAATTCCTCCCCGCAGAAAGAACAGGAAAAAAAAAAGAAATGGCGCCATGTTGAAGAGGAGGTTTCTGCTGGGCTACTGGTGCATATTTCTAAAACAAAAAACAGCCAATAGAAGAGACAAGAATGTGAGACAAACCCAACACTAACTTACAATGAAATGCGTATTTTGCACGACGCCAAATATATCTACACTGAAAAGAAAGGGGAAGGCGGAGAACAGAGACAACGCGACAAGAGATATACGGGGGTGGGAGGGGGGAGTGAAGAGAAAGGTTTGGTCAGACGACCAAGACATCTATACAAGGCGCTCTCCGTTGGAAGGGAACAGAAAATAAAGAAAAATAAAAAAAAGAACAGGAATGTTCGTGGCCGGCTGCGCCATTCCGAACCTTGACGGATGGCTGAAAGAGTTGAAGTTACCGACCTAGGACTGAGAACGAAGAACGAGGCTAAGATTAAGCAGAATACAGGAATATAGAATGGAAAAAAAAGAAGAACGCTACTGGATAAAAATGTAAGCTACTGAATAAAATTAACTTCTGATTAAAAAGTGAAACAAGCATAAAGAAAAAAATACTACTACAATATATATACATTTTTCAAGTAGGTGAACTCTTTTTGTGAGAGAAACACAGAATTGAATAAATTTTTCGCTGATGTTTGCATCTTATATCAGCTAATCAATAAACCTATCGTTGTTTTGACTTTGCAAAGAGTGATACATAAGCTTCCTTATTCCTTATTAAATTCAGGCTCCCACTTGCACCCTGAACGACACACCTCTGGTAACTTCTTCCTGTTGTAGATAAATATCTCGGCATACACATCACACACAACATTTTTGGAATATGTATGTTGAGTTTTCAATTTACCAATGCCAACCGCATGTTTGGATTCTTGCTCCAAAATTTTCTTCATGGGAAGCTTTTATTTTATAAATCTATGGTTGGGTCAATCTCCGAGTACACTAGTTCGGTCTCGCAACTCTCGAAAGTGTCCAAAACCATGCCGTCCTTGTTTTGTTACATACAATTGCTCATGTGTAGCCAGTGCGTCTTCTACAAAATCATCGCTTGGTTTACCTTGTCGCCGTATGCGATCTCGCTTGTGTTTGTTTATTACGATTTATTTTATAACTCCCGCTGCTTAAAGGACATATTTTTCTACCTCCCACCTACGTTTCTTCTCGCAGCGGCCAGGTTTGAAGCTTTCTTGTTTATGAAAAGAAAAAAAAAAACTGCCGCTTTTTTATGTAAAGCCTTCGGGCTTTGACACTATACTAACATAATTAAGTAAATTAATATGGCGAACTTGAACGAGATCCTTGTACTCGCTTTTTGGGCTTCACTTATATGTTATGCGCCGCGTAATGTATTGTCGCGAGGTTTCATAGATACGGCTGCCGCTACAATGTGTCTATTCATTGTTTTTCCGAAGGGGGAGGTTGTATTATTTAACTAGAAGCAAGAAATCCATGGGGGCATGTTAGCAAGTGATGCTGTGCGCCGGATTACCCCTTTGCGCACACGTTGTCTTGCTCTACCGTTCTCCTGGGATAATGAGCGCAAAAAAGAAATAACGATGAAAACATTCATTGATCAATTTGAGTTGTTCTGCCGGTCCATTTGTCATGTTTTACATTTCAGCTACAATATATAATAAAATCAACACAAGTGCTACTGCTCCTTCAGCCGCAGCAGCTTTTGGAAAAAGAAAAAATAAATAAATAAAAGAATAAAAAAACGTGCGCGTGTCGTTCTTCACTACTATCAGGCGAAGTGACGTCAAAATACCGAGAATGCGTTTCACTTTCACCACGTTTTCCCGGCGTTCCCTCGCTTTGCAGTGTAGAAGGTATGAACGGTCTATAATGCGCACAGCCGAGCCTGCGTTGCTAATCAGAACCGGATGGGCGCACAAAGAAGCGTGAATAATGCCCTGTCAAATTTGTTGCTCCCTGCGCGGACCTCGCCCGCTTCCAAAAAAACGTGGTGACTCTCGGAGGACGAGGGACCCGTACACATTCTGCTTCTGCCTGT
Organism: Dermacentor silvarum; assembly: GCF_013339745.2. Taxonomy (NCBI): domain Eukaryota; kingdom Metazoa; phylum Arthropoda; class Arachnida; order Ixodida; family Ixodidae; genus Dermacentor; species Dermacentor silvarum. The sequence goes on from NC_051160.1 coordinate 145,188,246, forward strand.
GAGTTGTCGTAGCCCACATTTCTGGCACCATGTTTTGCTTGCGAAGCATGCATCAACTTGTCCAGCAACGTGTTCAGTACCAGCGGCTTGACCTTCGGCACTACAAGCTTGGTTCCACACTGCTATTGGGTGAAACATGAACAACTAGCAAAACGTTGGAAAACTGCATTTACTGCAAAATAAACTCAATTATCGCAAGGTAAGTACAATTGTCTTATTTTTATTCTCAAGTATAGTGTTTCAACTAAGTGCATTGCCTAATACGTGTATTTTGTTTTTTTACAGAGATAATGTACGGCCACTTTTTACTATGTACGTAGACGGTGCTGCACCGCTTCAGCGTCAGCTGAAACGCACTGTCTGTTTGAAAACACGCAGAACGGCACATTTCGGCTAGTACACTCAAGAAGACCAAAGTTGGATTGTCGTAATTCCTTACTCAGGAAGTACATTCTGCGAGCTGACTGGTGTTCAGAACTTCTTGCAAGAGTATAATCTGTTGTATTAGGTGTTTATCATGAAACAATGCACCCTTTCTTTGCTACCTCTGTTCTAAAAGCTTACGCATTACCAAAGGCTAAGTACAGCTACCCACAAGCACTTACGAGAAGTCTTGTGATGAAGGCATAATTAATCATAATTGCCTAGTTAGAACAAAAGTCGCATATTTAGATGCAGCGGCATTTCCTACCTAATTTTTGCGTATTTCTGCTTCTTTTTTTCAGCTTCAACAATTTGTTTGAATGGACAAATCATATCTGTGGGAGATTGCCTTCAATATAATGAACGCCATCATGGACCATGCAGTTCAACTGCCGTGCAGCCTGCATGGGAAGAAAAGCAAGAGACTGTTTAACACCCGGCTATGCAGAGTGGGAACAGGTGATACGCATTTAATTTCTCACTTTTGTACCTTTTGCTTATGTTAAGCACTGCTGACAGTGTTGGGATAATAAAGGTATATGTATTGTATGCAGATGGTGCCTGAGAGACGCAGACATCGACATCAACCAAGCGCAAGACTTCATAAGAATGTGGCTGCCAGGCGCCGTCGACTATTGCAGAAGGCGGCGTTACGCCGAAGCGGCTCAACCCCCCGTAGCGTCATAAACAAAGCTTTCGTAGGTGGCCCACAGGATTGGGGATACGAGCTACAATCTCTATCAACCTTTTTTAAGACCAATAAAGAAATTGTTCATATTATTTTGTGATTTTATAGTAGATTATGGCATGTTGCATCGAGCATATACCGTGCAATATTTGCGTAATTTAAAATCGTAGGAAATAACGGCATCGCCCACATACATCACAATATGCCAATATGGCCATGTCAGTGGGTAATGCGGGACAATAAATTGACTAAAAGCGGCAGAGCCGGCTATTGACCAATACCGGCGCTGCCAGTAGGCAAGGTGGGACACTAGAATGGCAATGAAGGGCAGAGCCGGCTATCTGCCTATATTGGCGCTGCCACACAATGGCCGAAATAGGCCCTTTAGTGGCATGGCCACGCTGGGCCATTCTTGACGCGGGTAGCGCTGCCGGTTTCGGGCCTAGATTTGTGCCGGTGTTTGCCGTGATATTGCCGTGCTGGGGCCAGCCTGGTTGTGCTGCCTGGGACGTAGTGAAATAAGCAACGTCCGTCGCATGTGTGTGGTTGGCGAAACTTCAAAGCATGTCGAATAACAATTGCTGTGTGGTGGGGTGCTCAAACACCTACAAAAACTCGCCGGGGACGCGGTTTTACCCATTCCCCGCGAGGCCTCATGAGCAGGAGCGACGGAAACAATGGATCGCCGCCGTTCGTCGGGAAAGGTGAGTGTGGTGTCCGGCCTATCGCTGCACTCCTTAATGTGCAGGCGCGCAAAACGAGTAAAAGGCGTGCGCCGCAACCTGCGCGCGGGCTTTTCTCGACCAGCCACGCGCCGATGAACATGTGGCAATAAACGTCGCTTCGCCCCTGGAAACTTGTCTGTTCCTTCGCATGAACCACGCAACACAACTGGCGACAAGGGTGGGATTTGAAGACGTCGTTCTTCAGTTTGAAAGGCAAGTGTTTCCGAAATTCACTCGGTGAAGAAGACTGTCTTTTTGCAGTTTACGAAGCCTGTGACTGTCGTCATGACTGGGGCCGAGGCAGCAGTGACGCACTTCGCTGGGCGACTGGGCCAGCTGGAACCCTTTGACGAGTCTGCCAGCGATTGGGCTTCGTACGAAGAGTGGCTTACGTCGTTCCTGATTGTTAACCGAGTACCCGACGGCGTCAAGGTACACGCCTTCTTGAGCATTATCGGTCCGAAGACCTACGGGCTTTTGAAGTCATTAACAGCTCCAGAACTGCCTTCTACGAAGAGTTTCGAAGACCTCAAGAAAGTTTTGAGCGACCACCTGTCCCCGAAGCCGCCCGTCATTGGAGAACGGGCCAAGTTTCACCGGAGATGTCAACGAGAAGGCGAGTCCTTATCTAGTTATGTTGCCGAGCTTCGTAAACTGTCGCAGTAAACTGTCGGTGGGCTTGGTGGCTGTGCCGCTAGACAGACGCCTAATCAGCTTCCTTCCGTCATGCAGGTGCTCGTCAGTATGATCATCTTAACGCTGCTTCCTCGTATCTACCCTTCTTCGACGCGTGTTCTTTCCGCATGCGTATGGTCGTCCTCCGACAGCGCTGTGCAGAGCAGCGCTTCGCCGGGTAGGCCGGATTTTCCTGCTGTTTGTGCTTCGACTTGGACGACAACGGTGCGCGCATTCAAGCTGCCGCCCCGTGGCAATGACGAGTGCACTCTTTGCACAGTTTCTGGTGCTTGGGAGTGGAAGACACCTCTATCGGAGCCTGTGGTCCTCATTTCATCCTGGCAGAAACCATCGACAGTGACACTCCTGGAAGCGCCGGCTTTAAAGCCGCCGCTACCTTCTACATCCCTTTGTAGGCTTGGTGGCTGTGCCGCTAGACAGACGCCTAATCAGCTTCCTCCCGTCATGCAGGTTAGTCGATCATGCAGCCTGTTTGCTAAAAAATCTAGTAATTACTTTCTGGTCCAGCTGCCAAGCCTGCAGTGTTTGCTTACTATTATTGGTGATCGCATCTCGGTTGTACGCTCTCTCTTGCTGCTCGCTGGGGATATCGAGACTAATCTTGGCCCTGACACGGCTGCCATTCTAGCAGAATTAAAAAAGCTATCTGCAGGACAGTCGAAATTGCTGGACGATGTGGAAGACTTAAAAACAACGGAAAGAAACAACAGACGTCCTTTCAGACCTGAGCAAGAGACTGGCCACTGTGGAAACCAGCTGTCAGCATATAGAACCTATGCGACTGCAGCTGCTGAGCGTACAAGCCGACACCGTTCAAACTGTTCGTCGTGTCTGTACTCTGGAAAACCGAATGGAGGATGCCGAAAACCGCTCTAGACGAAGTAATTTGATATTTTGTGGCATACCTGACACTTCTTCCAACGAATCCTTCGCGCGCTCTGAGGAAATAATCATCCGCCACTGCTCCGAGTACCTGAACTGTACTGTTAAACCTGATGAAATAGAACGTGCACATCGCCTTGGACGCCAAATAACCGGTCGAAACCGTCCCATTATCGTAAAATTCAGTAATTTTAAAACAAAAGACGCAATTTTGGCAAACGCACGGAAGTTGAAGGGTACAGCTTACAGCATCGGCGAAGATTTTTCCAAGCAAACTCAGACCGCGCTCAAGCACCTTATCACATTCGCGAAAAGCAAATCTGTGCCTTTTTCACTTCGGTATAGAACATTACATATCGGACCCAAGCGATTCTTTTTTGACGACTCATCGCAAACAGTTAAAGAATTATAGCTATCACGTAACAACCATCTCATAGTTAAAGGTTCTACACCGTGTCCTAAACCGCCCTTTTGTTTATCAGTTACTTTCTCTAACATACGCAGTTTTCTTCCTAAACGTAATATGATATCAAACCTTCTGTCATCATCTGAAAGTAATCTTCTCTTACTCACCGAAACATGGCTTTTTGACGACGTTTCTGACGCAGAAATTCTTGCTGACCTCCCTAATTTTGTAGTGTTCCGCAAAGATAGGCATGGGTCTGTGGGGGGGGGGGGGGGGGCGGGGTGTTCTTATTGCTGTGAATAAGCAGCTATCCTGCTCCATAATCAACGTATCATCTGAACTAGAAATTCTATGGCTAAAGTTCAATGTTAACCCCCAGCTGCTACTTGTCGGTGTTTGCTATCGCCCCCCTAACAGTACTGTTGATTTTCCCCTCAAGCTTAATAATATCCTGATTAATTTAACTAAAAAGTACTCTAATGCACGTATCTTGCTCTTCGGAGACTTTAATTATCCGAACATTGACTAGTCTTCTGCGCAGTTACGTTCCAGCCAAGCAGGTGCTAAAGATTTCCTTGACGTTTTCCTTAACTTTAACTTAAGGCAATTGGTAACTAAACCAACACGCATTACACAGGTTACTGAGAACATTTTAGATCTTATACTAACCACTCATCTCGAAAGCCTGTCAACCATTAACTATCTTCGCGAAATTAGTGATCATAAAGTAATTCATGCCACCTTTACCTTTACTCCCAGTTTACGCCGTTCATACAAAAAGGTCATCCGTCTTTACGACAAAGGCAAGTACGCTGCAATAAATCAAGAACTACACGACTTTTATGAAATATTCGAGTCAAGCTTTCATTTTCAATCTGTGGAAAATAACTGGTCTCTCTTTCAGAATAAACTTAACACCTTAGCAGACAAGTTCATTCCAACTATTACCGTTCACGCTAGCCGAAATCAGTCATGGTTCAATAAAGCACTTAAAACACTCGAGAAGAAAAATCCGCTATAATGAAACCTAACCCCGGCGCCTGGGAAAGATACTATGAGTCAGAGCATTTATACTTGAAAGCTATCCGCAGAACTAAACACTAAACACTTGTTCTATCATAACGACCTTCATCGCTTGATAGCAAATAACCCCAAAAAATTTGGCACGTCATTAATTCCCAGACAACCCACACTGTCACTATTCTGAACGAAATGGGTGATCCTCTATCAGACACTGACTGCGCTAACGTTTTCAACACAACATTTTCGTCTGTTTTCACCATAGAATCCGATAAGCTCATTCAAAACATTTCTTCTCCGGCCGTGTCAGAAATGCCTGCCATCATTTTTTCATTAAACGGTATCTGCAGTGTAACAGAAAATCATTTGCTGGCCATGACAAAATTACTTCAAAACTGCTAAAAAACACCAAAATCATTTCTGCTTCTTATTTAATCTTGTTGTTTTCCCAGTCATTAACCACAGGTAACCTGCCGATTGAATGGAAAGTGGGCAAGGTCGTTCCGGTGTACAAATCAGGTAACAGAGACTCGCCACTAAAGTACCACCCAATTTCCGTAACAAGCGTCGCCTGCAAAATCATGGAACATATCATTTTCTCTCACTTGATGGACTTTCTCGACTGAAACGATTTTTTTCATTCATCACAGCACGGTTTCCGTAAGGGACAGTCTTGTGAAACCCAGTTGGCCATCTTTCTTCATGATCTACATTCAAACCTCGATACTAAAACACAGACCGACGCAATTTTCCTTAATTTCGCAAAAGCTTTTGACAAAGTAGCTCATAAACGCCTGCTTCTAAAACTTTCACAGTTGAATATTCACCCTAACGTACTAAAATGGATAAAAGAATTTCTTGCTAATCGTTCCCAGTTTGTGCAAATAAATAACAATGTTTCTAATCCGCTTCCCGTAGCATCAGGCGTTCCGCAGGGTTCTGAGCTAGGTCCCCTCCTGTTCTTAATATATATTAATGATCTACCACTTAGTGTCTCTAGTCATATCCACGTATTTGCTGACGATTGTGTTGTCTACAGAACCATAAGTAACATCCGTGACCAAATATTGCTTCAGAACGACCTAAACAATATTCAAAATTGGTGTGATGACTGGCTAATGCTACTAAATCCTTCTAAATACAAGGTTATGTCAATATCCCGCCGTCGAAATCCCCTCAGATTCTCTTATGTAATATGTAACAAGCCTATTGAACCAGTAAAATCCTTCAAACATCTAGGCATCGCTATTTCTGACGACCTTGACTGGTGTTCGCATGTGAATAACGTTATATGATATGCTAGCAAAAAGCTAGGTTTTTTTAAACGCCACTTACAAAACGCTCTCCCCACATAAAACTACTAGCATACAAATCGTTCATCAGGCCTAAACTTGAATACGCTTCTGGCATATGGTGCCCGCATGAAATTTACCTCACTAACGCCCTTGAAGCCGTACAGTATCGTGCTACTAGGTTCATTCACTCTGCATATTCTTACGACATCAGCATATCATCCTTAAAAGCAGATTCCGGTTTACCAACACTTTCGTATCGCCGTCGCATCACCAGCCCATCTTTATTTCACAGATTTTATTACAGTCATCCCGCTCTCACCACCAGCACGAATATCACTTCGCACCGGTCATTCATTAAGTGTCGCTCGCCCCAAAGTGCGCACTGTCACTTTTTCGTCTTCTTTTTTCCCTCGCGTCATTGTAGACTGGAACGGCCTTCCCTACCACATCGCTGCCATCACCAGTTCATCTGCATTCACGGAAGAAGTGTCAACGATTCTCTCACCTTAACTAATATTGTTTTAACTATTGTTGTAAACCCATCCCTTATGTAATACCCCCGTGTGGGGTCTTCAAGGAAATAAAGAAAGAAAGAAAGAAACGTGCGAGTTTGGAAGCGCCCTTGACGAGTCCCTTCGGGACCGCTTCGTGTGCGGCCTGCTACGAGAAGACATTCAGCGAGTGCTTTTCACGGAAGATAGCAAGCTTACGTTCCAGAAAGCGGTGGAACGGGCTCTTGCAATGGAGGCGGCTAAGAAGAGTTCTGCTGAGGCACGCGGCACCGACGCCGCAGTCAGCGATGTGCACAAGGTGCAAGCTGAGGCGCAGAAAACATGCAAAAGCTGTTTTCGCTGTGGTTCGCCAAAACACACGAGTGAAGCATGACCTCACTTGGGCGCAACCTGTTTCAGTTGCAACAACAAAAAAAAAATGCCATATTCAGAGAGCCTGCCGAAGCAGTGGTAAGACTTTTTCTAAGAAAAAGCAGGTGAAAAATAGTTTGAAGATGCTGACGGTTGTGTCACGGAAAGCTTCCACCCTCAGTCTAAACGGCGTGTCGGCAGCTCAGAGCGACCCTGTCACCGTGCAGATGAACATCGACGGCGCATTGGTGAACATGGAGCTAGACACGGGAGCGGCTGTTCCCGTCATGTCAAAGACGCGTTCCGTCAGCTCTTTCCTGCAGTTGTGCTGGAGCCTACTACAGTTAAACTTCGTACCTACACAGGAGCACTGGTACGACCCCAGGGCGTCTCTTCGGTCAACGTGCAGCACGGCGACCATTCTGCAATTCTTCCACTACGTCGTAGACCACAAGGGACCACCTCTATTGGGCCGAGAGTGGCTCCACGCCGTCCGGCTGGAGTGGGCGAAAATCTGGAACCTGAACAACATTAGAAGATCAGACACTCCTAGTCATATCAGCGTAAAAAAGAGGCTAGACGCATTGCTGGCGAACTACACACCCCTTTTCAAAGACGAGTTAGGCACGATAACGGAAGAGCGCGCCGAACTTTTTCTTAAACCTGATATGAAGCCGGGATTCCTAAAAGCCAGGAATGTTCCGTTCGCGTTGCAAAAAGTTTTCGACGCTGAATTGGCTAAAATGGAACATCTGGGAATTATATCGCCGGTTACGACATTGGAATACTCTACGCCTGCGGTACCCGTAATCAAGCAAGATGGTAGCATACGGATTTGCGGCGACTACAAGACGACCGGTAACCCGCGCCTTGATGTCGACCGCTACCCAATACCGAAGGTGGACGACCTGTTCACAGCCTTGTAGGGAGCTAAGCATTTCTCGAAGATTGATCTCAGCCGGGCTTATCAGCAAGTGGTCATGTCTGAGTCGTCAACACAATACCTCACGTTGAATACGCAGAAAGGATTGTTTGCTGTTAATCGACTCGCGTTTGGAATTTCGTCCGTTCCCGGGATTTTCCAAAGAATAACTGACACCATGCTGAAGGGCTTACACGGGGTTTGCTGTTACCTAGACGACATTCTGGTGACTTCTAAAAATGACGAAGAGCATTTCATCAATCTGGAGACTGTTAAAACGACTTCTTGAAAGAGGCGTTCGTGTCAAGAAAGAGAAGCGTTCGTTTTTCCAACAGGACCTTCGCTACCTTGGACACACTATCAGCGCACAAGGCATCTCGTCAATGACGGAGAAGGTTGACGCACTCCTCAAGGTTCCAGCCCCTAAAGACAGGCAGCAGCTGCAGTCGTTCCTGGGAGTCGTCAATTTCTACGGCAAGTTCCTTCCTGACCTAGCAACGGTGGCGCAACCATTTTTCAGGTTGCTACGTAAAAACGCCCCGTGGTGCTGGGATGAGTGTTGCCAGGAAGCGTTCACCAAGATAAAGAACTTGCTAGCCTCTCCACCGACTTTGGCGCACTACAACCCGTGCAAACCATTGCAGCTATCATGCGACGCATCGCACTATGGTTTAGGCGCTGTTCTTTCTCATGTTTTGGATGATGGCAGTACGAAGCCAATCGCTTTCGCATCGCGTACCTTGACCGATGCCGAAAATAAATACAGCCAGCTTGAGAAAGAGGCCCTTGCAATAATATTTGGTGTTAAGTTTCATTTCTACGTTTACGGTCGTTCGTTCACATTAGTCACCGACCATAAACCGCTGCAAACCATCTTGCCCCCCCCCCCCCAAAAAAAAAATTAAGTTATGGGGTTTTACGTGCCAAAACCACGACCTGATTATGAGGCACGCCGTAGTGGGGGACTCCGGAAATTTGGACCACCTGGGGTTACCCGCCGGGGTGGCTCAGTCAGCTAAGGCGTTGCGCTGCTGAGCACGAGGTCGCGGGATCGAATCCCGGCCCCGGTGGCCGCATTTCGATGGAGGCGAAATGCAAAAACGCCCGTGTGCTTGCGTTGTAGTGCACGTTAAAGAACCCCAGGTGGACAAAATTAATCCGGAGCCTCCCACTACGGCGTGCCTCATAATCAGAACTGGTTTTGGCACGTAAAACCCCAGAAAGAAGAAGAAGAACCTGGGGTTCTTTAACGTGCACCTACATCTAAGTACACGGGTGTTTTCGCATTTCACCCCCATCGAACCCAACAACCGGCATTCCGACAATCGCAGCAGCGCGTTTGCAGCGATGGGCTGTCACATTGTCCGCTTACCGGTATTTGCTTATCTTCAAAAAATCAAGCGAGAATGCTGAAGCCAATTTCTCTTCGCACCTGCCTCTATCAATTGTGAAAGACGAAACACATGAAAGATAGGAAACTTTTTATTCATTGTGGTTGCAATCAATGCCAGTTTCAAGCCAGGACATTGCTCGAACAACCACTAGGGACCCCTTGCTTTGTAAAGTGATAGATTTCATAAATATGGGGAGGCCGGCGTCTGTGACTGAAAAAGATTTGAAGCCTTTTTTTGACAGATGCAACGAGCTCACAGTTCACCAAGGCTGCATCATGTTCGGGATGCGAGTGATCGTGCCGGCAAAGTTGCGCAACTTGCTGCTGGCGCGCAGCTACGTGTGGTGGCCGTCCATCGAGGCGGACCTCGAGCATCGTGTCAAGGCCTACGTAAGTTGTGAAGAACAACGTTGCGAGCCATGCAAAGCGCCCCTGCATCCTTGGTCTTGGCCGACAGCACCGTGGCAGCGCGTACATATCGATTTTGCTGGCCCCTTTTTGCACGCAATGTTTCTTGTAGTCGTGGACGCGCACTCCAAGTGGCCGGAAGTGTTTGTTATGCGCTCGACTACGTCGGATGCTACTGTTGACAGACAGAGAGCTGTTTGCCCGGTTTGGTTTCCCAGAAACCATTGTCACTGATAACCACCCGCCGTTTACTTCCGAAGAGTTGAAGCTTTTTGTAAAAGAATTGGGCTGTCGTCACGTGCTTACAGCACCGTATCATCCCAGCTCAAACGGGCTTGCAGTGCGTTTTATTCAGACACTTAAAAACGCTCTTCGTAAATCTAGCGGAGCGGACACATTACAACTGAGGCTTCACAAGTTTTTGCTTAACTATCGCAACTCGCCCGATGCGACAACAAATGAGTCACCAGCAAACTTGTTACTAGGGCGACGGCTGCGAAATCGACTCGATGTTGTCAAGCCAGCGGTGGGAGGAAGGGTTGCATATAATCAGTTCAAGCAATCCGTGGCTCGCCCACTTCGTGATCGTGACATAGCAGTCGGTGACCAAGTGATGGCTCGCAATTATCGAGGCAGACCAAACTGGGTCCCTGGTGTTGTTGTGTGGCAGTCCGGCCCTGTGTCTTACCGTTCGTGCTACCACACCCAGAGGAAGTTTCACCTGGCGTCGTCACAAGGACCAGCTGCTCGCGCGGACCACGGATCCGGACCGCGAGGCATCTGACCAGGAGGGATACGAGTTCCTGGCGTTTCCACCAAGCGTCGACCCAGTGACATCCTCCGCTCCTACCACCAGTGGTCCTGCCGCTTCGCAAGACATCCAGACGGCGGGTGCAAGACGCTACCCGACTAGGGACCGTCGACCACCGGACCGATATCAAGCTGGAGTTTAGCTTGGTAAATTAGCCAATATAAAAGGGGAGGAATGCGGTGTCCGGCCTATCGCCGCACTCTCTAATGCGCAGGCGCGCAATACGAATAAAAGGCGTGCGCCGCAACCTGCGCGCGGGCTTATCTCGAACAGCCACGCACCGATGAACATGTGGCAATAAACGTTGCTTCGCCCCTGGAAACTTGTCTGCTCCTTCGCATGAACCACGCAACACAACAGTGAGCCCCTTCGTCATTTTCTGCGTTAATGCGTCGCTTCTTGTTACCACGCTTTCGACTTGCCATCTCGTTGTTTGCTGCACTCGATCATGTTGACACGGGCAAGCGAAGAAGTTCATCACGGCCTGCCCATATTTTGGTTCGGTTCGAACGCGGTGCAGCATGCAGGCTAAAGGCACTTCACAGGTTCTGAATGCCGCTTGCCGCTTCTTTACCGTGTTGCTCTAGCTAGGGCGCACAGCTGCACGAGTTCATCGTGTTGCGTGTTAAAGCTGCTGAACATCCTTCCAAGCATTTTTGTTTTGTTTTTGTTTTATGCGGCCCGTGAAATCGTCGCGCCAGCAATTATGTTTTTGGATCTATTTTATGTGCTTTCGGGCGTGTTGAACCGTTGCTAAGTTCTTCTTGAATAACTGTTGTCGATTTCTTTTTAAATCTGAGGTCTTTGCCTCGCCTCGTTTTAATGGGGTCGAATCACGCTGCCTTTTTTTCGGAATGATTAGACAAATGCTTCTTTAATAGCTTTATTATTTTCGCTCGCGAATATCTCTGCTGCTGTGGTTGCTTGGAAAATGTGTTAGAAAAGATGTAGACTTGCAGTTAGCAGCTGCATATGGTTATGGTACTGTTGTTAGATTCTCGCAGAAAAATTCGCCTCATGTTCGAGAAGTCATCACAGCTTCCTACTGTCTGTGCAGTTACCACGTAGAGTGTTATGTTTGTTTCACAGCTGAATACATTTTGCGTGTGCACGCTGTGCTAATTCTAATCATTTGTTAATGTATTTTGAGGCGTAGGAGCGCAGTGCCTGGTAACGTTCTGTGTGCTTGCATTCGTGCGTGTTATGATGGCAATTTTTGCGTATTAGTTCATTTAGTGCAGATGGCAGTCCATGGCAGCCTACCAGACACACCAAGATCTGCAGCTGTCACTTTTTAAATGGCGAGAAGTCGAACGATCCGAGAAGCCCTGCCTATCTACCAACCTTGTTTCCAAGTGTGTACAGGTCTACCAAAGTTGCTACTGCACACACGTATTAAAGGTAAATGCTAAGCACAGTGCAAAATATAAGTATAAGAGAATTAAATGTGTTCCTTTGCGTAGCGGAAATCATCCATCACCAGCCTACTTAAGTCTACTGAAGGACATTCTTCTGCAGCTATCCGTATCGTGCACCTTGTGTGTTCCCTCTACTCGTCTGCTTCCCTTCTCTCGTTATCCTCTCTCTTTCCCTAATAGACCACCTTTTAGCTGTTCTATGCAATAAATCATAACTAGTGGCAATCATAACTAACTACAGAGTCAGCCAAGGAGACTCTTTAAGAGCAGTAACAGATAAACTGAAACGAAAGAGGCATGAAAGCCACAAGTCCTTCACGTTGCAAGCAAGGTACTGTACAGCACAAGTTTTGTTTTGAGTGGACACATGCTTTCTTTCTTAGCTGGAGAGAATGTTAAAGATACTTTTGGATTTATACTTTTGACATTGCTGCATGTGCCATTCAAGCTTATCTACTTGCTCTAAATTAAGCTTTTCGGACTCTGCTGTCTTTATTCTAATACAGCAGTTGTTGTGACATTCTAATAATGGAATTATAAATGGTCTGAAGAACTCTTCCTGCCGTCATAAAATTGCGCCCATTAGCAGCTTGTTCTAGCTATATTTCTGGTACATAAATGCCACCTGTTAACACTGCCAACGTACGCATGCTGTTTATATGGATAGACTTGTTAATGCGGAACAAGCACAGTCTCTTTAGTGCTTTGTTCATTTTGCTTAAACAATAATATCATGCAGGCTCCGGCCACGTGAGCAGCATGGACAAGCCACATGGAGCTGTGTGTTGCCAGTTCCTGATGACCAAGATGGGTGGTGCAACTGCAGTGCACACAAGTGCAGGTATTGTTGAATAGGTTGTGCTCCCTTTGTCTGGGCGGATTATGAAGCTTTTTAGGACTTACCACTGTTTGCTATTGTAGAGTGCAATATTCATAACTCGAACAGCTGCACACATGCACAAGAAAGGTTACACAAGCACTCACTACGAACCGTTTATTTCCACCAGCAGAAACCCACGTTTTCACCTCAATGTCTTTGCATTCTTTTATTATAAAGAAATTTTTAAGCATTCCTCTAAAGTAACTTTATAAGCTAAGAGAGATTTTTGGCAGCTGACCCTGCAACTTAAGTACGAACAATCTTTAGTGCTGAATAAATCACAGCGGCAGTTGTTCATCCATGATGTTACCAGGAACTGAGCATACCTGAATGTTGCTAACAGCAATAACAATGCTTTTGAACACGCCCTACAGCTACCAGTATGTTCAACGTTTTCAGGATTACTCTTACCAAAACAAGAGCTGAAAGCAGCTACATTCTTTGTCTCTGAAAGAAGGTCTGCACCTAAAAGGAAATGGCACAGCCTTGGTGTAGATGAAAAATGCACGTGGATTTGGAGAAGCTCCCTTTGCATGCCTCTTATGGCCATGCAACCCATTCTGTAACAGCCGTCCACAGCAGTAGTTCTAAGGCGTCTACCAACCAGGAAAGCCCTCTCATGAAATTCGGTATTTCAGGAAAGTTCAGGCAAATATAAAATGTCATAAATCTACTGTACATTTCTTCAGTAGCGCTTGTAGTATGAGAGGAAAATTGGACAAGTGATGCCTATGCTGCTGTTGCTTTGCATAGTGCAAAAACAAAGTTGAAAGGAGAAATGGCAAGAAGGTAACCCCACTGTGGTTTAAATTTGTGCAGGTAGGAACGCAGACAGACCCTTGCAAATGGTTCTCGGATGTGGATATGCCGAGCCTCTTCTTTTGTTGTTTAAAAGAATGTGAAGCTGAGACGCAGGTAGGATGAGGCTTACTAGAGTGTTTTGTACAGATTTGATCTTGCGTGTGCTTGTTTACAGTGAATGAAGCTACGTTTTTTTAGTCACTTTAGGAGGATGGGCTTTTCAGTGCATTGTTTTCAGTAGTCAGCATTTTACCATGGTGCTAGAACTGCCTAATAAAAGAATAAATGACTACCGTCATAGTCAAACATTACCCTATATCCTGTCGACTGCAGAATGAATTTTTGCAGTAAGACTACAATCCGTGCCCAGAGATTTTTTCATTTCATCAAAACGTGAAATTTTCTGCCTGGCCTGGCTACACTACATTTTCCTTCAATTTCACTCCATTACTTTAATTTGCATTGATTGATTGTCTCGAAGTATTACTGTTCCCTCGAAGTATTACTGTTCCGAGATCCACTTTCTTGTCACGTTGATATAATTTGTCCAGACCACGTCATGCAGCAATGTTTGGACAAATAGTGTTTTTAACTTTTGATGCAGCGCGAAACGTAATAGTACACAAGAAGGCACAAGTGAAAAGACAACACACAGCGCAAGACAACACACTTCTTTACTTGTGCCTTCTTGTGTCCTGTTACGTTTCACGCTGCATCAAAAGTGTTCCTCATGAATCACTAAAAAGTCCCCATCGCTACCCTTCTCAAGTGTTTTTAAGACTGTTATGTGTGTTCATTCGCTAACATCTGCTCTAGGTTGTTCTGCCCTGCAAGAAGGAAAGCAAAGATGCATCATGGGGAACATCCTACGACGTCAAGAACGCTGCATGTGATGCCATGAACGTTGATGGTGTTTGGGTTGCGGTGTTTTTTGGGTTGCACAGAACCACATGTTCAAGGCATTTTCTGCTCATCCTTTCGACTCTCCATGCAAAAATGCGGCCAGTCATTTACTGGCCATCACGGTCAACCACACAGCTGATGATGCCCAACTGCTTCAAGCCCGACTATGTGAACTGCAGGGTTCTCATTGACTGCACAGAAGTACCCTGCGCGGCGCCAAGCACTGTCCATGAGAATGTGATCATGCATTCTAGCTACAAAGGAATATACACTGTGAAATTCCTTGTATGAATAACTCCAAGTGGCATCATAAGCTATATGTCAAGGGCTTATGGGGACCGTGCCACCGACTCTCTTATCACATCTGACTGTGGCATATTGCACATGCTTGAGCCAGGGGACCTTGTTCTTGCTGACAAGGTCTTTCCTCAAATCAGGAGTGCTCTTGTGGAGCGAGGAGTTTTAGTTCAGATGCAAATGTTTGCACTACCAAATGAGCCTTTTACACGTGAGGAGGTTCTCAGCACCTACAAGATTGCAAGTGCAAGGATACATGTTGAACGGTGCATACAGCGCATGATGCTTTTCAGAATATTGTCAGAAAGACTGTCTGCTGATCTGCTTCCTCACATTGGCAAAATAGTCGACATGTGTGCAGTGCTGGCAAATTTGCGGGCTCCAATTATTAAGGACAAAGATTAGTGGGCATGCAAGGAAATCATAGCATGGCATCTATAATAGTGCCTTGTGCATCCATTCCACCAGAAAAAGAAATGTACTTTTGGCCCATAATAGTAAATGCTGTCTTAATCAGTGCTACATCTTGACTCCACAGAGGGAAAGAAACACTCCACCGCCACCTCGAAGTTCCCTAAATTTCAGTTTCAAAGAAGATTTTCTTTGCTAGGAGGGCATTTCAGTTCAAGGGTGATTTGTGAATACTCGCCTTAGTCTTATGTCATACTTTTTTATGCGGGCCTTAGTCTTATGTGTGCACATTTGGAAAACTAAGCTGTATTCGTGGATTGCTGCATGTTTACCACTGGTGCATGAAGCTGCAAGCTATAACATGATTCTTTATCCTAATTATTCAGTGTTTGTGAGCACATTTATCGTGCAAAATACGTGGTCACCAGGTTGAAGTGATTCATTATGTAGAGTATGTGCATGAAACTAGTTTGTAACATTTGTGTTCGGGCCTCCTTGGCTATTCACCTTGTGCATATTTGTAAGTTGTGTCACTTTTTGCCCACTCTGAGTTGGCATTGTTTCTCCAATATTTTAGTAATAGGTTTAACGAACTCTGTAAATGTTTGTGAAGACCATTTGTAATGTATGCAGATGTGCAACAACTCTGAACTTCATTTGTTTTGTCATCTTCTCACTACGGTGCCTTGTTCATGGTTGTGCATGTGGTAGTGCACATAAATGTGCATGCATTTATACAGCTTAGCAAGTTATGTCCATGGAACACAATTTATTATAATTTTCACATCAATGTAAAAGTCGACCAACCAGTAATGTGACAAAGTTTGAAGTGCAGTAAGTGAAAAAAAAATAAATTGGTTTTGATCTGTAGGGTGTGTAACGATTTTTGATAGAGCTGTGCCTATTTCTCTAGAAGTTTCTCATTTTTCCTGCTTTAGTGTTTACTCACATTTTGTACGCTTTGTGTTGCCCTTGCAGATGCCACTTCTTATTTTGTAGTAGAAATTGGCATCGTCCACCTATGTGTGCCCATGTGCACAGATAGGCTTCAGTGACACAGAAATGTGAAAATATGACACAGAATAGCGCATAACCTTTTTGCAAACTTACAAGCGTTAGCACAGCTGTCTGAGTGATTGTCCTTAATACATATGTAATGTTAGGCAATGTAGTAGCATTATTATGCTGGAAGAAAGCAAGGACTTGCTTGCCCTTAACACTGACAAAAATGAAACAATGTCGCACCACAAGGCATGAATGCAGAATAGCATTTGGGCTTCACCACAGCATGGCAAACACATGCTCCATGTAGTTTTGAGACTAAAACGGTATATAAGTGGTTTCCTCAGCCTTCACTTTTAGTGTGGTTACCACCCAGGACATGCCTTCTTACATATTGTTTAGAACACCCAAGTTTGATGTATAATATTACTGCGCTAAAAAGCATGACAATTAAGTGTCTTCAATGCAGAGTTCATCAAAAGAGAGAGAACAACTTACTGGTGTCAACTGCTGTAGCTGCTACAGCACCTGGCTGTTGGGAAAATTTTGCTATTAAATATTCACAAAAAAGAGCTGAAAGACTATGATGTTGCCAGGGGAAGGCTAAGGAGCAGCTTGAATACAGAGATACTTTAGAATTTACCATGTGAAATTGTACGTAAAAGTTAAGTACAGTAGCAGTTACAGAAGCTCACTCCAGTAAGTCGTTCCCTTTCATTCTTTTGACGACTCCAAAGAATCGGATGCCGAGATATGACGTTCCTTTTTAATGCAGCGGCATTATACAGACCACACTATGCCTTTGACGATGTAAATGTAAAGGTTTGTCTTCAGCTGGAAAGGACTTGTATGGATCAACTGACACATTTTACACTTTGGTGTTTAAAGCACCTGGAACTGCATGATCTACCTTGTGTATGTATGAAAATTTAACTGGAAGTTTTCACCATCCTTTGAGTTAACACTGGTAAAAAGTGCTTAAAGTAGAATTGCTCACGTCGGGGGATGGCCTGTGCGATAAAGTTGTTAGGTGTCACTTCAATGCAGATCTGTTGGGCCCGTGAATAGACATAGAAAAAGCACTTGTTGAGGCCAAGAACATATAGTGATGTCTGCACTTGCGTGTAGTACTTGTGCGATGACTTCAGTTCTACACGCCGATTCCGGAACACCAAATATAAAACATTTGACGCGGCTGCGTTGCTGTCAACAATTGCTTTGTCCTTGCACAAATAGGGACACTTCACTTCCAGTACTGACAATCTCGAGCCGTGCAAACCTACTGTGTCTGGTGTGCAACAAAGCCATGGCTGCTCCAGCATTATATGAAGCCCACATTTTCTAATTTCAGCCCCCGTTCTCTTCGCAAAACAAGAAATGGCTTCGTCTTCAAGGGCTATTCCGCAAGCTGTCGCTTGTGAGTAAAATGATTTGGCAGAAAGGAAGCTTTCCGCCAGTAAATTAGGTGCTTTCCTGGAACGCAAAATGTCGTGAGGCCGGCTACTTGCTGATATGCGGCTGGCTCTCATTCTTTTCCAGTGCACCATGTCTCGACCTGCGTCCCGTGTTTTCTTTTCTGTGTCTGCTATTTCTTCGGCAGTCATCACAATGTTTGGCATGTAACAGTACATCTCGTCTGTGTTGTGCTGCGTGCCATTTCCACGATGCAGTTCCGAAAAACGGAAATGCCCCTTTACAATCTGTTCCTCATGTACCAGAACTTCATGTTCAGCATGTTTAGGAATTGTCACTGATAGCTCATGTTTTATGGCTGTTACAAGCGAGCTGTTGTGGTCCCACAAACCATCAAGTAACTGTTCAGCTAACACAATTGCATCCTGACTAGGGGCCACATCTGGCGGCAGTTGCACAACACCTTCCACTGCTTTGCTGAGGAAGCCATCCAAACACGATCCCTTCTTGTACGTTCCAAGTGCGCGCACTGAAGGCTTGCCCCACAGCCTTGGCCCAGTTGTGCATGATCTGTTTTCTTCGTTTTTGATGTAATGGACGACGGCAGCAATGTGCTTGCACCGTCCGCCTTTACCTGCCTTGCAGGTGCAGAGTGCATCTTGCAGCAAAATGTCAGGTACTGATGCCTGCCAAGAAAGCAAAACTTTTTTAGGGTAACCAAGGCAGTTGTATTATGATTTCCTTCCACATGCTAGCTGTTTTGTAAGACTACCATCGCACTTATCCCGAACACAACTTAAGCTTAATTTGAGTACTGCTATCAGATTTCTGGTAATAGTTGCACACCTATGCTTTTTCGCCCTCCCATCTATTTTATAATCTACAATGGTTCGAATAATGACACACTAAACTCGACATTTGCTCGGCTTAATAAGATGATGGGCGTACATGCCCCCCCCCCCCTGCCCTAAAATAAATTTAAGAACAACATTAAAAGCATACAGCGCATATGTGACCTATGCAAGAAAAAAATAGTTGTGGTGCAAGTTAAGCGTAAGACGATAAAATTGTTATCACGGATGGCTGAGAAAATGCTCGCCCGCAAAACACTGCTACGGTGCCCTCGGTGTAATGTAGCAAAACCTACACAGGCAAATGGAGCTCTAAAACAACAAGAGACATTGCAGGCCTACGTAAGATGCATCTATGACGAAATTCTGGGTACCGACTGGACGAAGGAATCCAGTACCTATGCAAAGTGTATTAATTATTGCTACGTGCATCACGACGACGGAACAAATCCCGGCCTTGCTACCAGCGCCGGTTTTGCTGCCAGGCCGGCTGCTCCGCCTTAGAAATATATCGTGTGTGTTCTCTCCTCCATAACATTAACAGAAAAAAATACTCATACTACAGCTTTGTACGTTTTGAAGCATGTCACTAAGAGAATTTCAAGTCGCGAAAACTTCGTGCGGATAGGGCAGTTCGACGAGCGCAGCAGAATTGCAATGACGGTGCAACGCTAACTCGCCCCCTTTATTCACCCGTACGTTTGGCGATTTCCTAGACGAGGGTACGCATCTCCATCAACAATTTTGCAATTGCTCTTATTGAAGCGACTTCTATGGCACTTATTCGGCGATGTCACGTGTAATCAGCGGTAGCAATATCGCTACAATATGTACCGGCATCGCTCCGTGCGGAGTTATTCGAGATAGTCTGCCCAAACGACGTGTTTAAATTATTAAGGCACAGAAACAGCAATGTGGCAAGGATAGAATTTTAAAAACAACGAAAAGCGACTGAAACATCGCATTAGTCAACAAAACAAAGCGGCTACTTACCACGAGCTCGACTTCGTAACTGGGCTTTGTTACGCTGGTCTGCGGGACGCACTTGGCACGTATGCGGACTGGATTGTCCCAAATTCCTTTAACGTCATGCACATGTCTACTTTCATAGAGGTCCGCGCCTTTCCTGCAGCTGTCACCGAAGAAGTAGCTGTCTTGCACCCGAACGAAGGGGAAATCGCAACCGCGAACTTCAGCCACCCCTGCTTGCAAAGCGCTGTCGGCTGCTACGGTCTCCCGTGTAGTCGACGGCGCCCGCTAGGTGGCCATCAGTGGCGCCTCTATAGGCGGCGCACGACGCGTGTAGAAGGTGCCTCTCAATCCTGTTCATCACTACTTCAAATGAAAGTAGCTTTGCTGTTCTGCACACTGTACAGTTGAGTATACAATTATTTCGCTGCATTTACTATGTCATCATGATTGCTGTTGATATTACCCTGCTTATCTTTCAGTGCATACACCTTGCCTTGTCCTATGCCTAGTTTTCTTCTCACTAATTTCATGCTGTGTCCATATTTTACTGCTTCATCAATCTTTTCCACGTTATAATTTCGGGTATCCCTTACTTTTTGTTGATCAGTTTCGACAGTTCAGCGAATTCTATCTCACCTCTCGATTTTCACACTTTCATGCTTTGCCGTTTCTTTATTAGGTCCTTTGTTTCTTGGGAGAGCTTACCTACTGTTTGCCTTGGTGCCTTACCTCCCACTTCAATTGCTGCTTCTGAGATCAACATAGTTCCGGTTTCATTCATTACCTCAATGTTGTCTTTATCTTCTTTTTTATAAAGCTGCATATTTGTGTGCGACCACCAGCCTGAATTGGTCTGCTTTTATCCTTATTGCCTCTAGGTTGGCCTGTTTCCTCTTGACTCATTTCACTCTTTCTCTCTTCAAATTGAGTGAAATCCTAGACCTCACTAACCTTTATGGTCACTGCACTTTACCTTACCTAACACTTCTACATCCTGCATTATGCTTGGATCGGCAGAGAGTATGAAATCTATTTCATTCCTTGTTTCTCCATTAGGGCTTTTCCAGGTCCACTTCCTGTTGCTGTGCTTCCTGAGGAAGGTATTCATTATGTGGAGCATATTCCTTTCCGCGAATTCTACTAACATCTCTCCTCTTACATTCCTAGAATCGATGCCGTAGTTGCCAATTGCTTGCTCACCAACCTGCTTTTGCCCCATTTTTGCATTGAAGTCGCCCACGACTACGGTATACCGAGATTGCACCTTTCTCATTGCTAATTTAACATATTCATAAAACTGTTCTATTTCTTCATCATCGTGACTAGAGGTTGGGGCGTAGGCTCGTACTACCTTAATTTTGTACCTCCTATTCAGCTTTATTACGACGACTGCTACCCTCTCATTAATGCTGTATAATTCATCAATGTTGCCCGCTATGTTGTTATGGACTTGAAATCCTACCCTGGATTCTCTCTTATCTGGAAGACCTCTGTAGCAGAGGACGTGGCCGTTAGTCAGCACTGTGCAAGCCTCAGCAGTTCTTCTAACCTCACTAAGGCCAACAGCATCTCAGGCAATGCCTGATAATTCTCCAAATAGCCTCACTATCTCACAAATAGCCAAGCTAGCCTCACTCGAGAGGGTGCGTATGTTGAGCGTTGCCAGGTTCAGTTTCCATTGGCGACCTGTCCGGACCCAGAGATTCTTAACACCCTCTGCCGCGTAGCAGGTCTGACCGCCGCCTTGGTCTGGTGCTCCGCATCCGTTGGGGACTGAGGGCCATGGGTTAATTATAGGAGTCATGAGGGAGGTAGTGGCCGAATACTGCACCAGGGAGGCCAATTCCTGCTCTGGTGAGGGAGGGACTTTGATGAAGCTTAGTGGGCCTTCCTAGTTTGGTTGCACCTGAACTAGTATAGCCCCACTAGCTCTCGGCAATATATTATTTTTCACGCTGGTGTCAGGCGCCATTCCATGCCTAAAGATGTAGTGGACTGGAGTAGGATTAGAACTTACGACCTTCAGATTTGAAGCCGGGTATTCTACCTCTGCTCCACGCCACCACCTACAAAACAATGATATTATTGGACAAAAACTCGACCTCGAGGCAGTTGCCATAGAACACATACATCGATTGGGATATGCACAGCCGAACAAGACTAGGCCAGTTACTTTTAAACTACTGGACTCCAGGAAGAAATACTATAATAAAGAATGGATACAAATTGAAGAACACTGACCCGTCCATTCACGAAGATTTTGCGCGGAAAATTGGGGAAGTCAGGAAAAAGCTTTGGCACAGTGCAAAACAAAACCGACAAAAACACGAGAAGGTATCACTTGCTTTTGACAAACTAGATAATAATGGCTATGCCTTCGTTCAGAACGATGAGAAAAATGAGAAAGTGCTTCTCCCCTCCCCCCCCCCCAAAAAAAAAAGGATGACACGACAAGCGACCTTTCACTCGCCGAAACGCGCAGTCACAGAAATAATGGTTTTACATATGTAGCGAATGCCTTCCGCATGCCGCTATAACTGTCGCGCGTTTAAATGGATAGTTTATAGCGCCACTCTGTGCCACCATGTTATGTACCTGACAGGCAAGTCTGTTGGGCACATGCCTCCTCCTGTCTCGTGAGAGAATAAAAAGTTTAGTCTTTGGAACTCATCGCTCACGGTATCATTGCTCGTCGCCCGTGCTAGCAACCAACAACGGTGACCCATCATGAACACGCACAGCGACACCGACGCGCATGCTGTGTCTGCAGTCGAATTGAAGCTGCCCTCCTTTTTGCCCACTGACCCCGAGCTCTGGTTAATTCAAGTAGAGGCACGATTCGCCCCCAGGCGCATCACAGCCGACCTGACGGGCTACCATCACATCGGGAGAGAGAGAGAATTAACTTTATTAAAGGTCCTGAAGGGGCCTGGGCACCTCTTACGAGGGCCGGCCTGGTGGCACCGCCCATGTGGGGACTGGGAGTCTGAGCTCGCCAGCCACCTGTTGGGCCTTCTAGACGGCCTGGTGTTGAAAGGCCCTGTCGGGGCTCCTGAGGTGGTTGATACAGTCGTCCTAGGTGGCAGGAGACCCGAAGCTAGCGTTCAGCGCGGGACACTTCCACAGCATGTGATTTAAGTCGCACTTTGGATTTTGGCATTTAGGGCATTCTGGCCTTACATCTGGTGGGTATTTGCTGCATACATAGGGGTTGGGGTAACTGTGCGTTCGCAGCAGTATAAGCTTTAATTGTTCCGATTTATTTATCACATCGTGAGTAGCTTGCCGGCAGCTACAGCCAGCGAGGTCCGCGATTTGCTTCTAGCCCCACCTGCGGAGAACACCTACCAAACTTTGAAGCACACACTCATTCGACGCCTCATACCATCTGAACCTGAACGGTTACGGCAGCTCCTGAACGACACGGACCTTGGTGACCGCACACCATCTGAACTACTGCACCAAATGCAGCGTCTTGTGGGAAGCGTTACAGGTCTCCACAGCACGCTGCTGCGCGAAATATTTATTCAGCTTCTCCCCAACAACGTGCGCGTGGCGCTTACTACGGTGGCTGAAAAGGATCTCGGCAAGTTGGCCGCCATCACTAACGCCGTCATGTTAGTGGCAATCCCCTCCATCGCTAACGTGCAAGTGGGGAGTGCTCGGCCCCCTCTTCAAACGAATTACTCGAGCTTCGCGAAGAGATCGCGCACCTCACCGACACAGTGGCAGCTTTGCAGGCACGCACCTCGCGCCCTCTGAAGCAGCGCATTGCACCGCCCCAGCAGCCTAGACTGCGTTGGTCCTAGACGGGCAATGTTGGTCCTAGACAGGAAACATGGCGATGCTGCGCGCAAATGCGTGGCACCCTGTGACTATCCGGGAAACGTCAGAGGCCAGCATTCAGGGCGACCAATGCTGCAATATCGACGAAAAGTTGCCCCTCAGTGTTCATCACCAAACGTAGTTGTGGTGTCCGTTTCCTTGTAGACACAGGCGAGGAGGTGAGCGTTATCCCTACGTCTCCACCTGACCGTATAAGCGCCCGAGCTCATCTCCATTACAAGCAGTCAACACAACGATCGCTACTTATATACATCGCTCGTTGTCTCTTAACCTAGAACTAAAAAGAACATTGCGTTGGGTTTTTGTACTTGCCAATGTAAAATTTTCAATCCTCAGGGTCGATTTCCTCCGTCACGTTGGTCTTTTCGTAGACGTGCGCAACCAACGCCTATATGATCGTGTATCGCAGCAACAGTTCAAGGGAAGTCCTCAAAACACCCTCCGTTAAGCCCTACCTTGGACGGACGAGCCGGAACATCTCGCTTTGTGGCTATACTGAACGACTTTCCGCAACTTATGCGCAAAGCAAAGGCGGCCACTGCGGCTCAGCTTGACGTGCTCCATAAAACTACGACTGGTCCCCCGTCAATGCCAGACCGCGTCGCATGTGCCTTGAGAAGCTCCGTTTGGCTCGCCAAACGTTTGATCATATGCTCGAACTTGGTATCATCAGGACCTCGTCAAGCCCTTGGGCTTCTCCGCTTCACGTCGTACCAAACCCAGCATCAGATGACTGGCGACCATGTTGAGATTATCGGGCACTGAGTCGAGCGATTACACCGGACCGTTACCCTGTGCCACACATCCATGATATTACAACATTTTGTTAAGTAGTTGAATATGTGTCGATTTCTCAGGTTACTTGTGACCGCCTCTTTGAATAACCCAGCTCAAGGAGAAGAATTATGCTACCTGCCACCAGGCGACTTTTAAAAATTCCGTAAAACCTAAAAATGAACACCATGTACATATTCAAAAGAAAATATCGCAGTTTTGCCCGAAATGTGAAACCTCAATTGCGATAGCAATATAGTAGACATCCTTACGAAGTAAGGATAGTAGTTTTATCGGCTGCATAAACTTGTAAACATTCGCTTACTAACTGTAATACCAAGCATGGCGTCAGCGCGAACAGGCAAATATGAAAGCGTCAGACTAGATGACCGCGGACGCTCGCTGTCAAAACGCTGTTGTTAGGAATCGCAGCAGCAGCAGTTAACAAAGTGACCTTCTTGCTGTCTGTCGCTTTAACGCAAACTGAGCGGCGAGAACACAGCACGCACAAAGGTATCAGTCGTCAGTGCAACTAGACTCTGCCCCCCACACAGATCGCTTTCAAGATAGAGTGCGCGCGACCACGCAATACACAGTTACTGTCTGAGTACAATGCTGGCTCCCCTCCCTACCCTCCCTCTGGTGCCTCATGTGCGACGCAAGACGGCGCACTTATTCCTCCCCGCTTTCCTCCCTTGCGCGCGCAAGATTGAGCTGCGATCGTCGGCTCCTCTCGCACGCTTTCATTCGCGTATACACCATGCGGTGCGCGGCGACGGTGTTATCGGCTTTCGACTTTATACGGAACATCACGGCGACGCCAACTGTGACGGCGACCCGACGGCAAAATTGCGAGAGGGAGTGTCCATATAATTACTATCGAAATAAAAACTGACAAATGTTTTTAAATACTTCCCTAACGTTTCTACCAGGGCTGGATAAAGATACTTTGCAATTGTACCAAGATACGACAGAACAAGTGTTTGAGGTACATATACAAGACTACCACAGTTATTGTATCCGATACGATACTTTCCATTTGTATAATAAATTACTTCAATGCATTCGCAAATTTCTTATTACGGACCTATATAATATAGCAGGAAATGCGTACGCACAAAATATTTGCTTGGAAATTTCTTAACTCCGACCAACCTTGCTCGATTTGCATGAAATGTCTGTTAGTATCTCAAGATTTTTTTGCCTTTCTTGCTAAAAGTATAATAACTTTCATTTCGAAACTATTTGGGTTGCTTTAGCTGCTAAACATGAAGTCTCTTTATATGTGGTTTGAAGTAATCAGCAATTCAGGCCCGCTGGTCACGACTATAAAGACGAGCCCCTCTGCTAGAAGGTTAGTACAGCACTTGGTGACGTTCGTCGCTTCTTTTTCTGAGTCGCGGATCTGGCGTTATTTGCATGACTGGTCCTAAAAAGGTAGCGTTAACAAAATCGTTAGAACGCACTTGCACCGATCCTAAATGTAATAAGGTCGGCACAAGGTTGTTTTTTTGAGCCCAAGTTGACAATTTTAATACTTTATTTCTTGGCATTGTTTGCCTAATTTTGTCACATTTAGTGTCCAAAAAATTGCCTTCTCATATATGGAGCGCGTTGACTATAAAAATCGAGCTGATCAAACTTCCATAGCATATGAACTACCGCTGAGCACTATTGCCACTATTGTAGCTTATTCATATTTCGCAGCATTCTTATCATGAAACCGTCTGGTCGGGATGAAACATGAAGCAACAAAACGACAGACACCGACCAAAAGAAAAGCTAAAAAAGGTAAAAAAGGTAAAAAATAAAAAGCTAAAAAAATTAAAGCTGAAAAACAATGAAAAAATTGCTAAGAAAGTTTTAAAAAATAAAAGCTGACTTTTTTAGCTTTTCTTTTGGTTGGTGTCTGTCGTTTTGTTGCTTGACATTCTTATCATGTAACGTAGTCGAAAAAATTGCTTTTGGTAGCTGCGAGCAACAATAACGTAAGCAAAATAGCGCCGCTTTATGCGCAAGTCTGCCGAAAGCAGCGCCATCCATGCTTTGGTTCAGAATAGTCAAGCTTACACACGCGAGATCCTTCAAATCGCTGATGTGTGAAAGCTACTAGACGCAAGACAACGCCATTGTTGCATTCTTAGACTTCGTAACAAAGCACCACGCAAGAGAAACTTCGATAGCGACACTGTAGGGGCATTTGCACGAAAGACGCCGCACGCTTTGGAGTACGCAGCACAGTACGGTGGCTGCGCGCAAGTATCATGGCACCGACGGAGATAAAAACAAAAACAAAACAAAAAATCAAGAAAACAAAAGGTGGGCTTCTCTCATACGTTCGCGCACTTTTTTGTCGAGAAGTGTAGAGACGCAACCGTACCTTCAGACAAAGGTCGGTCCCTCTGCCGAAAGTTTAGTAAACCACTTGATAACGTTCGTCGCTGACTTTTCTAAATTTGTATCGTAGGACCTGGCGTCAAACGCACCCCTTTGTTTGAATCGCTATAGGTGAATCGCTATAGCTCTTTGATAGTGGTAGGTTTTGGGAACGCAGTAACAGCACGTAGCTTCTCGGGATCCAAGCGAACGCCCTCCTTTGACACGACATGGCCTAAAATTGTGAGCTGACGAACAGCAAATCGACATTTCTTCAGGAGTTGGTCAAGCAAGTGAGTACGTACTGGAGGCGGAGCAGGTGCGTTGCGAAATCAGGGGCGAACACCACAATGTCGTCAAGATAGCAAAGACAAATTTTCCATTTGAGGCCACGCAGAACATTATCCATCATTCTTTCGAACGTAGCAGGTGCGTTGCAAAGTCCGAAAGGCATGACGGTGAATTCATACAAGCCGTCTGGTGTAACAAAGGCAGTTTTCGGGCGATCGACCTCTGCCATCGGAACCTGCCAGTAGCCTGACCGCAAATCCAGCGAAGAAAAGAACTCGGCTCCCTGCAAACAGTCCAGAGCATCATCGATTCGTGGTAATGGGTAGACGTCCTCCAGTGTGATCTTGTTCAACCGTCGAAAATCAACACAGAAGCGGATGGAACCGTATTTCTTCGTGACGAGTACCACAGGAGAGGCCCATGGGCTCTGTGAAGTTTGAATGACGCCCCGACGAAGCATGTCATCGACCTGTTCTGCAATGACGCGACGTTCCGTAGCAGACACGCGATATGGTCTTTCTCGCAGCGGTGAGTGAGAGCCAGTGTCGATGTGATGCTCGACTGTCGATGCACGGCCAAGAGATGTTTGCGCAACGTCGAAAGAACGGTGGAAGTGCTGAAGGAGTGCGAGCAGTTGAGATCGCTGCGAATGTGTCAGATCGTCGGCGATGAAAGGGCTGAACACATCTGTCCATGCTGAGTCGGCTACGGAGAGGGCACTCAGCGCATGAACGGCAGTAGAAGGCATTTCGTCGAGGACGGAGACAATTCGGGTTGAATCAACCGACTCGACGTAACCAAGGCATTCGCGGCGGAGCAGTGATAGCGGCGACGAAAGATGATTGTAAATGGGCATCGTGCTGACACCGGCGGCGAGGTCAAGAGCTGCAAAGGGCAAAGGAAGCGCTTTTCGGGTAACAAAGTGATGAGAGGGCATGAATAAGACCGTCCCGTCGGATATAGCACTACACGAGACCGGTACGAATGCTGAAGAGCACGGGGGAATACAGGTGTCTTCTTGCACGAGAAGTTTAGCGGCAGGATGAGCATCGACCGAGGCCAGGTCACCAAGGTGGGAAAGTTCAATCTCAGCCCGAGTGCAATTTATGATGGCATTGTGGCGTGAGAGAAAATCCCATCCTAGAATAACGGCGTGGGAGCACGATGAAAGAACTATGAACTCAATCGTGTATAAAACGTCCTGTATGGTTACACGGGCTGTACAAGCAGCGGTAGGGCGAATGGGTTGAGCACTTGCCGTTCGAAGCGACAATCCAGACTGAGACGTCGTCACTAGCGATTCACCTATATATATATATAGATATATATACATATATATATAATCGCATCATAAGAAGTCAACAAAGGCACCAATGACCACATAATGGAAATTACTTGTATTTACTAATTAATTGAATTAAAGAAACGATAATTTTGTGGAAATGAACATGGATGAAAAAAACTCTGGCCGCAGTTGGGGAACGATCCCACGTCATCGCATTACGCGTGCGATGCTCGTACCATGAAGCTACCGCAGGGCCGTTTTCCCATTTACATTCTGGGGTATTTACAACTTTGCATGCTTGTACAACGAACCCTGGGAACTAGCCCTGGAAGATATATATATATATATATATATATATAGGAAAGTCAGAAGCACAACTTCGCGGTTATCTTAGGTTTAATATTTTCCCAACAGTTTCGGTCGGTGGACCGACCTTTTTCAGTCCCTTGAAAAAGGTCGGTCCACCGACCGAAACTGTTGGGAAAATATTAAACCTAAGACAACCGCGAAGTTGTGCTTCTGACTTTCCTAAATACGCTTGGCCCATTGAAAAATCCAGTTACTACTATATATATATATATATATATATATATATATACATAGTTTGTATAGTACGAATAGAGAAACCTGAAGAAACTTACCTGATCTGAAGACCCGGCCTTATTAGGCCGTTTACTGTGCCGCTTGTTATATTGAAGGTCACATTTGGCGGACTGGCGAAAAGGCATGTGCGGGTGGTATACGGAGGATGGGTGGCAGCTTTCATTTTTGCCATCAAAAGATTCATCAGTTGCAGAGATTTTGAGAGGTCTCTCGACAGATTCACCCTACCTGCGAGTGAGATGCGGTTTTCCTGTTTCAGTGCCTACACAGACAGCGTGAGTGCAAAATATGAACGTTTTATACCTAGTGTCACGTAGACAGGACAACCATTTATACTGCACGCTTACAGCTATTCCGCTCCCTCCTACACGCTGAACTTTACCGGTTTCAACTTCGGCTGACATGAAATGCCTACAATTTTCTTTATGGAAAACTTGGCGCAACAAAGAAGATGACCTTAAACTTATGTGCGCGATATTTGGTACTTGATATTTAAGAAAATAGTTCATCAAGAACCAGCCCATTGAAATAAAAACGTTAGCACCAACATACTCATATTGTCACGCGGTTGGACGACAAGGCGAACAAGGTGACAAAGTGGTTTTGTTCTGGCTCAAAACCGTTCAGTCAGATCCTCTGCTTTCTCGTCTTCTTCTTGTGTTTTCTCCCCAAAACACTAGGTGGCATTAGTCCCCCCTTTCTGAAAGCATCGACTCGATGCCACACGGCACAAGAGCTACTGTGTGAAGTACGGCTTAAGCCGTACGACATGCACAATTTCGGGCCGAAGCTGTCGACGCGAAGACAAGGCGCCGTCCGGAAATGCCTCGTACGTAACGTCACTGACACGTTTCAGAACCTTGTACGGTCCAAAATAGCGGCTTAAAAGTTTTTCCGACAAGCCGGGACGTCGAACAGGGGTCCACACCCAGACTTGGTCGCCGGGGCGGTAGGCTACGTTTCGACGGCGGAGGTTGTAACGTCGCGCATCGGCACCTTGTTGGTAACTGATGTTTACGCGAGCCAGTTGGCGGGCTTCTTCGGCGTACTGAGTGTAGTGCTCGGCGTCTGGAGCAATGTCATCGGTTGTGTCGCACGGAAGCATAGCGTCGAGCATGGTTTGCACGT
This sequence comes from Dermacentor silvarum, assembly GCF_013339745.2. Lineage (NCBI taxonomy): Eukaryota > Metazoa > Arthropoda > Arachnida > Ixodida > Ixodidae > Dermacentor > Dermacentor silvarum. The sequence goes on from NC_051160.1 coordinate 145,218,029, forward strand.
TGCGTCCGTAAACAAGACGGAAAGGTGAAAATCGCGTTAGTTTCCTGTATTGCCGTATTGTAGGCAAACGTGATGTACGGAAGAATCTCGTCCCAAGTTTTATGCTGCACGTCCACAGACATTGACAGCATGTCTGCAATGGTTTTGTTTAACCTCTCCGTCAGTCCATTCGTTTGTGGATGGTAGGCTCTTGTTTTCTGATGACTCGTGCAGCTCAGTCTGAAAATGTCCTCCATCATGCGTGCTGCAAAGGATGTGCCCCTGTCCCTGATCACACACGACGGGGCGCCATGCCGCAGGACGATGTGGTGTACGCAAAACTTTGCGACTTCGGAAGCCGTGCCGCGGGACAGTGCTTTTGTCTCTGCGTAACGAGTGATGTAATCCGTTTCAACGATAATCCATTTGTTTCCAGCGGAGGACAAAGGGAAAGGTCCTAGAAGGTCCATTCCCACGAGGTCGAACGGGGTCCTAGGTGGTGAAATTGGTTGGAGTAGGCCCGCAGGCTTCACAGGTGGTGTCTTGCGGCACTGACACTCGTGGCAGCCTTCACATAGCGGTGTACGCTAGACGAAAGTCGTGGCCAGTAGTACTGCTGGCGCACCCGCGCGAGAGTCCGCGAATAGCCCAAGTGTCCTGACGTGGGTTCGTCGTGGCATGCAAAGAGGATGTCGTCACGCATGTCAGTAGGCACAACAAGGAGAAAGGCTTTGTCACTGCCACGGGCATTTTTCTTATACAGGGTTTTCTTATCCATCTGAGAGAGAAGGTGGATAACTCCCGAGCAATATGCCGAGGAAGTTGAGATCCTCGGCCTTCCAGGTAGTCGATAACAGGCTGTAATTCTTTGTCTGCTCGCTGCCCTGGACATGAAGTCAGCATCAGAAATGGCCCCGAGGAAACCATCGTCATCCTCAGAGCTCAGAGCAGGGTGTCCCACAGGTGCGCGGGAAAGCGCATCGGCGTCTTCGTGTTTGCGCCCGGACCTGTAGACAATAGTGATGTCAAACTCCTGCAAGCGCAAACTCCACCGAGCAAGAAGGCCAGACGGATCTCTGAGATTTGCCAGCCAGCAGAGCGAGTGATGATCAGTCACCACCTTGAAGGGACGGCCGTAAAGGTAAGGCCGGAATTTTATCGTTGCCCACACGACTGCCAGGCATTCTTTCTCTGAAGTAGAGTAGTTGGCCTCGGCTCGAGAGAGAGTACGACTGGCGTAAGCTATGACGTGCTCAACACGACCATGTTTTTTACAAGGACTGCCCTTAGTCCGACGTTGCTAGTATCTGTGTGGACCTCTGTATCTGCCTCCTCATCAAAATGGGCAAGTACATGTGCTCTCTGCATGCGCTGTCGTAGCTCTGCGAAAGCTGTCTTTTGCTCTGTGGTCCAGGCAAAAGGTACATCGTCTCGGGTGAGTCGCGTGGGTGGTTCGGCTATATTGGCGAAGTTGGCAATAAATCGACGATAGTAAGCGCACAGGCCAAGGAAACGTCGCACTGCTCTCTTGTCTGATGGTAGAGGAAAAGCGGCGACGGCTGCAGTTTTGTCCGGGTCGGGGCGAACTCCATCTGCACTCACTACATGTCCAAGGAATTTCAGCTCTTCATAGCCGAAATGACATTTTTGAGGTTTCAGCGTGAGTGCAGCTGAGGGAGTCGCTTCCAAGTACCATTCTTAGGCGCTTCAGGGTGTTCTTCGAAGGTGTCAGCGAATATGACTACATCATCGAGGTAGACAAGGCAGCTTTGCCATTTCAAGCCCGCGAGAACGGTATCCATCATCCTCTGGAAAGTGGCCGGAGCAGAGCAGAGGCCGAAAGGAAGAACTCGGAATTCATAAAGGCCGTCTGGGGTTACAAACGCTGTCTTTTCTCGGTCTCGCTCATCAACCTCAATCTGCCTATAGCCACTTTATAAATCAATGGAAGAAAAGTACTTCGCGTGCCGCAACCTGTCGAAAGAGTCATCGACCCGAGGGAGCGGGTGAACGTCTTTTTTTGTGATGCTGTTTAGCTTCCTGTAATCAACGCAGAAGCGTCGTGTTCCATCCTTCTTCACTAGAACCACTGGCGATGACCACGGGCTGCTGGATGGTTGAATGACTCCATCGGCGAGCATCTCCTTTACTTGCGTCTGAATCGCCTCGCGTTCTTTAGCCGAGAACACGGTAGGGATGTTGTCGGATAGGGCGCGCATCATCCTCGGTAATTATTCGGTGCTTGGTGAGGGGTGTTTGGCGGACTTTAGACGAAGAGGCGAAGCAAGACTGAAATTCCTTTAAAAGGTCATGAAGTGCAGCTTTCCTCTCGTCCGAGAGCTTCGAATTGACGTCGATGCGGTCAAGAAAATTGTCATCACCATTAATTTCCTCGGATGCGAAGTCACTCTGCGACGTCGGTGACAGGATCTGCATAGGCGACGGTAGCTGCCGCGGAAAAGATGTCGATGTTCGTAGTTGAAATTTGTGAGGAGTATTTGCGACCGCCCGTCACGAACACGAACCAGGCGTCGGGCAGCGCATACACCTTAAAGCAGCAAAAGAGAGACGTTGCTTTCGGCGACCGCGTCCCCGTCTCGGAGGCTCTCGCATGTGACTTCTACTGGAACAGTCGCTCGTTGCGGCAATGTCACGCTGTCGTCAGCAACACGCAGCGCAGGTTTACGGCAGCTATCGGCGTCTTGCTCTGTGGCACGTAGTGCCGAGAAGGTCACGCTGCGCTCACGAAGATTAAAAATTGCGCCGTACTCGGGAGGAAAGTCCATACCGAAAATGAGTTGACGTGAACACTCTTGGAGGACGAGGCAGGTGACTACAAACGTCGACGCACGTATTTTAACTCTTGCAGTACAGCGGCCCAGCGGAATAACAACGTGACCTCCAGCTGTGCGAATGCGCGTTCCATTCCAAGGAGTCATAACTTTCTTAAGAATCGTTGCCAATTTCCCGCTAATAATTGAATAATCGGCACCTGTGTCCACCAATGCGCTGACCTGTAGACCGTCTATCAGCACAGGTATGTCAAGCGAGACTCGGTCACCAAGTTCAGATGGGGTAACCGGCGATTCTTTGCTACTGCACTCATACGGGGATGTGAACGATGCGCTCACGAAGATTTATAATTGCGCCGTACTCGCGAAGAAAGTCCATACCGAGGATGAGGATGAGTCTTCCTCAAGCGTAGAACTTGGCGTTTTCAGCTAATCTGCGACATTCCGTACTGGCGTCGATGAGAGGTCTTCCGCACTTTGAGTTCCAGCGACCTCGCCCCCGAAGGCCGCTGCCTTCAGTTTTCCCGACGGGGGCTTGGCGAGCGGCCCTGTGCCGTCGCCCCGAAACGTGGACGAATGGGTGAGGGTCGCCTCGGAGATGGTGACTGCGATTGACGTCATGTGAAAGGTACCCGTTGCTGGGCCAGATACTCATCAATTTCCCTTGGCATCTGGCCAACCTGAGGATGAGGCGAGTTGATGGAGAAAACACGCAGCCCAAGTTGCCGATACGGACACTCGCGGTAGCCGTGACCGGCCTCACGGCAATGGTAGCAGAGGGGTCGTCTGTCTGACGTGCGCCAGAGATCAGACTTCCGCGGGGGTGCACGGCGACCGTCGACGTCCAAGCCAGCGTGCGCAGCTTGAATTGCGTCTGGCGGCGTCGTCTGAATTGAGACTGCGGGGAGAGAAACAGGCATGTAGTTTCGCAAGAAGTCCGCATACGTACGGGGCTGAAAATCTGCGAACATGGGGGCCGGTCCCGCATCAGTGGGCACCACGTTGGGCATCTGTGGGTATCGGTGGCTGTGCAGTGCTTGCTGAACCTTATCGCGGATTACACTGGCGATGGAGCCAACCATTGGCTGTCTCACTCCGTACAGCTTCTCCATTTCTTCGCGGACGACAGAGCGAACAATTTCGCGAACGCATTCGGTGCTACCGCTCCCGAAGGTGGCCAACAATTCGGGAGCTGACGTGGCATTCACCTGCCGGTCGAACCGGGCAGACCGCTGATGAAGAACTTTCTCCATCGTTACAGCTTCAGTGAGGAACTCGGCCACACTTTTTGGAGGGCTTCGCACCAGACCAGCAAAAAGTTGCTCCTTCACACCACGCATCAGGTGGCATAACTTTTTGTCCTCAGGCATAGCAGGATCCGCTCGTTTGAAAAGTCGAGTCATATCTTCGACGTACATGGTGACGGACTCATTCGGCATCTGAACGCGGGATTGTAGTTCACGCTCAGCGCGTTCGCGGTGGTCGGTGTTCCTGTAGCACTCCAGAAGGTGATGGCGGAATTCACGCCAGGATGTTAACGTCTTCCCTATTTTGGAACCACGTGCGGGCGGCGTCCTTTAAGCTGAAGTAGACGCGCCGGAGTTTTGGGGCATCATCCCAGCAGTTGGTCGCAGCGACGCGTTCAAACTCACTCAGCCAGTCATCCACGTCCTCATATATATCTCCATGAAAGGCAGGGGGCGGCAGCGGGTTCTGAAGGGTACAATATGTCGGAGGAAGAGGCGTCGGAACTTCCGTGGTGATTTGAGACGACGTCATAGCAGGCTGTTCTGGTGTCTCTGGTGGTAAGCCTCGTTGTCGACGGCTTGCTCTGTGAACGGGGGTGTTCACGGGAGTAGGACTCGGGTTCCTGCTGCCGGACGGGGTCTTGTGCATGGGATGCGTCGTCGTCGTCGTACCCAGCGCCTCCACCAGTTTTGTCACGCAGTTGGACGACAAGGCGAACAAGGCGGCAAGGCGGTTGCTTGCTTGCTTGCTTGCTTCCTATGCCATGGCGCATACCCACCGCGGGGGATTGGCCAAGAAGCCGGCGGTTAAACAGATGGGTTGAAATTATGCAATGAAACTAACTGATGTTAGAGCCGTATTTTATTTTGTTATAGGAAATTAGTGTGCTTTTTGGAAGGAGATCAAGGTAGAAGGTAATAAATTTCAATTAATTTAATTCGAATTTTCGAAATTCATAAATAATCAATCAGTAAATTAACGTAAATTGGAATTTTGTAAAATAATAATAAACAATATATCAGTAAATTAACTTGGTATTCTCCTTGTTTCACCGAGGAACTCGCATATGGCCCTGCATACGTTCCTGTGGCTAAAACCCAGTGCATATGCCCCGAAAGATAGAATATTTTCAGTGTTTATAGCGATGCCTAATTTTAGGAACGGAATTTCGAAGTATTTCTTTCTCTGGATTGCGAATCGGCGGCAGTTTATTAAATAATGATCAATGGTTTCAGGTTCATTGCAAAAATGGCATAGAGGGGACATCGCCAGACCAGACCTGTGTAGATAAAAATTTAGGGGTGGAATACGGCATCGTAATTTTGTAATTGAGATTTCCAATTTACGTGTGGGACACCATTTATTATCCCAAGGGTAAAATAAATGCTTTAAGTCTGTGATTTGGAATGTCTGTTTTGCAGAGTAATTTAAGAGACATATAGTTTTCTAAACCTAGCCGCAGTGATATAAGCAGAAGTCGGCAGAACATGCATGACTGGTCCCTGTAGGGATGTACGTGCGAGTGCGTCGGCCATTTCATTTAAGAACAAACCATGGTGACCTGGTACCCATATTAAACGCACCAGACGTAAGGTCGAAGGGATTAATCTTTCTAGTTCGTTCAAAACTGTATTGTCTGAGGATGAGGTGAGTGCTGTGCAAACTGACAACGAATCAGTTACTATTACAGCTGTCGAAGAATTTCCAGGAAGTTTACGAAGAGCTAATATAATTGCTAATAATTCTGCCTGAAATATAGGTGTGAAATCAGGCAGTCGCATTGAATAAGACCAGGATAGCGCCTCTGAAAAAATACCTATACCCGCTTTCTCGTCACACACTGATGCATCCGTCACTATTACAGTATTGATTTTCATTTGCGCTAAATGATCTTGCAGTAATCCGCTTACATATTTAGTTGGCAGGAGTTTAGCATTGGAAGGAAATATGTCATCAAATTCAATTCTGATAGCATTTACGGTTTTTTTGAGGGAAATGATCTTGCGTATCTTAACCTTTAATGGTTCTAGTTGAGTTTGCACAAAAAGAACCTGCGGATTGTATAGGCGGGACCATGTTTCGTCAAAGAAGGCAGATCTTTCCGTAATAAATACATACTGCGATCGTCTCAATGAAGATGCGTAAATGTTTAAGTAGGTTTTTACTGTAAGGATGCGGAATCTGATAACGAGTGTGGGTAATCGGGCTTCTTGATATAATACATTATTAGCAACAAATTTCGGCAATCCAAGACAAATCCGGAGGGCCTCTCGGTCTAGAAGAACGAGGGGGTTGATCTTGTATGCTGGAACACCAGAGAATAAAACACACCCAAATTCCAATATGGGTCGAACATACATACAATAAATCATAATGAGAGTGTCTCTGCGTAGCCAGAGCGGCGGTGATCGAGTTTTCGAATCATGCCAACAGCGCGCGCTGCCTTAGATGTAACATGTTCGATGTGGTTGCGCCAACTAAGTTTTTGATCGTATATAACGCCTAGATACCTAATAGAGTCGCGCTGAGGCATTATTTCTTGACGGTATTGAAGGGAGACATTAACCGGTATATTTAAGGGAAATACAAGCAAGGCACTCTTGCTAACATTTAATGTCATACGAATATCATCAAGCCAATCTTCAAGTATTGCTAGATATGATTCTAATATTATTTGTAGAGAGTGAATGTCACTCGCTGACGCAAAGAATGCGACGTCATCTGCGTAAATATACACTTGTACATCATCACACAGTGGAATTGAGCTCATTAGAATATTAAACAAAATGGGAGAAAGAACGGAACCCTGTGGAACTCCCCTGGACTGATTATATTTTGACGTCGAAACACCGCCTTGTGAGCAATAGAATTTTCTACATCTTAGGAATTCATAAATCCAATTTGTTATATATGGAGGAAAATTCATGCTCTTTAGGATATTGAGGAGAACGATATGCTCTACACTGTCGTATGCCTTAGCTATATCAAGAGCCACTAGCGCTGCAAACTGTCGCCTGTGACGAGCAAGCTTAATACGTCCCTCCAAATCAACGTGCGCACACCAAATCGAGCATCCCGGTCTAAATCCGATCTGACATGAGCTCAGTAATGTGTTAGTAGTTAAAAACTTCATTATACGGATGTATAACACTCTTTCTATTAGTTTCATAATGTTGGATGTTAATGCAATGGGCCTTATGTTGTCCATATGCAATCCCGCTTCTTGTTTCTTAAGTAGGGGGAGAATTTTAGCAAGCCTCCAAGCTGGAGGAATCCAACTGTTCTTTAGGGAGTAGTTGATGATATTAAGTAGGTCCTGTGGAGATACGTCGAATAATATTTTCAGCATGCTCGTTGTTATGCCATCTGGACCTGGAGCTGAGGCAGGTAGCAGTCTTACAACGTGCGAAAGCTCTTCAATCGTCGCACTTATAAAACTGTCCTCGGGTGCAATCTTGACAAAGTTCAATTGTAGCTGAGCTGTAAAACGGTTTTCTAGTCCTCTGGCAATTTTTTACAATGATTCTGATAATTCTTTAGGTGATAGGATTACTGAATCAATATTTACTGGCGTTGGAATAGCCTTGCGAAACCGAAGAAACCTAAAAAGCGCTTTTTTTATTGTCACTCTTCAACAGAAAATTATATCGTTTTTCATCATAATTACATTTTGCTAAAGATACTGTTCGTTTAAACATAGCTGCGGCATACGTATAGTTACTCCAATTTGTAGGGCATTGGTTAAGAAGAAGTTTCTTCCACGCAGCCTTTCGGCGTCTATAATCTCGTACACAGTCAGAGTTCCACCAGGGACAGCCAGAACTACCCTAGCGCAGCGGGCGCGCGTACTCGATCGGTCTTGCGGCGAGCCTTGGCCCGTAAGCGCCGTGACTGTAGCACTGAGCTGTACCTTGGGTGAATAAACCCGTGTTTGTTGGCGATCTGACTCCGGGAGCCTTCTCTGCGCCGTGTCGGAGAGTCGACGAACCCTGCCGTAGCGCCTTTGTGCGTTGCGGAGTGGAGGACCGTCGTGCCCTTTCCTGACCGTCGCTCGTAGGGTAAGCCTTGTGCAAACTCATCTCCACAATATATATATATATATATATATATATATATATATATGCATACATGGGTGGGGTTTGGAAAGCTGGTCAGGCACCAGCCCCCCCCCCCCCCCGGAAAAACGAAAACTTTCCGCCTATATACCCTGCACTGCCTCATGTGTGGTTTTACCGTGGGCTCCCAAAGCCAAACGGCCTACTGCTATTTGGTTAACTTCCAATCCCGACAAGATATCCGATTGTAAGCATAGAATGGCATTTGCCAACGTTAGCGCTGGCATCATTACTCCTTTCCAGATTCCACGCACCACCTCTGCTTCCCCTTTATTTTCAGATTATCGATCAACATCTGCGTCTATTACCCTTTGTGCGCGCCCTCTGCATGCCTACGTCGGCGCCTTTTCTTGACCCAGTCATTCTGTTGCACCCTTCCCATACAAAATTGTCAAAAACAGGCGACTGCTCCAAATCTAGTAGATGCGTTTCGGTAAAGGCGTACGATTCATCAGCTATCGAAATAAAATGCACCATGAAGTATGACAGAGGACAAACTCAGGTACACTTGGCATTCAGCCAGCTCTTACAGATTCTGAAAAGAATGAAGACAAAGGAAAAACTTGTAAAACTACAAAACAGCAACTTTTACCCTTTGGTGCCCACTATTGCCCAGGAGCAACAGCCTAAAAACAATTTTTTTTCTTGAACGCACCCTGCTGAAAGATACCGCTGGCGCCATCTATGGAATGTACCAAGGCCTTGATGATATTCCGAATGAATTTCTCAAAGCTCTCCAAACATAAGCAAGAGAAACGCTACTCAACAGTTTCAACGAAACCCTTGCGACACGGGAGATACCAGAAGCTTGGAAAGAATCCCGAATACAACTCAAAACACAGGCAAAGGGAAAGCAGAAAATGACATCAATGCCTACCGTCCAATAGCTGCGCTCAGCAACATTTTAAAGCTCTTCAGCTCAACTCTAAACCGTAGACTACAAAACTATTGTGAAAAGAACAAATTATACAGTGAATCACAAAATGGCTGTCCGCCCTACAAAGACGAAGAAGTGATCACATTTTCACTCTCACCCAAACAATCGAAATGAAGCACAAGGAAAAATCGCAGCTCTATCTGGCCTTCCTAGAGCTAGAAAAGCCTACGACTCTGTACCGCATCCCAAGCTTTGGGAAGAGCTTGAAAGATGAAATGGACCAGGAATTTATTGAAATGCTGAAAGCACTTTATAAATAATGCACAGCAGTTTATGAAGTGCATGGATTTAAATCTCAGAAAGTGAAACTAAAAGCCGGATTGAAACAGGGATGGCCTCTATCACCAACCCTATTTAACATCTATATAAACAACCTACTGAGAACACTAAACGATGAGGGACCCGGAGTGAGACTGTCCGCAATAACAAACAGACCACCAAGAGGTGTACACAAAATCTCGTGTTTGGCTTTCACCTGACGATATTGTGCTTCTAGCTGAGTCGGCAGCAGACCTACAGGACCTTCTGGATATCTGTTCTCGAGTAGCGGCTGAGGACTACCTCAAGTTCAACACAGAAAGAACGCAATGGATGAGTCTAAACACAAATACTGAAGGACTGACATTCACACTACAAGGAAATTCTATAACAAAGACAATACCTATAAATATCTTGGAATTGAAATATCAGACAAGAAGACTACCTCCAAAAACAAATTAATTCGATAATCAAGAAATCGAACCGTCTAAAAGGCCGAGTATGGCACCTATCCCGACATTCGTGCAACCCTTATTCAGTAGGTCGCACACTATGGAAAACACTCGCAGTCCCAGCAACAACATACTCACCGGACACATTAACATACCCGACGCAGACAATAAAATGCCTCAACCAGCACCAGAACGAACTTGGGCGATGGCTGCTGGGAGGAAACATTTCACAGCAGTGCCGCAATAACAGGTGAAATGGGTTGGTCAACGTTTGAAATTCGAGAAGCAAGATCAAAATTGCAATACATGGGCAGACTGAAATTTATAGCCCGAAGCCAATTACAGCCACCGAATATACCTACACCTGCGGTATAAGGACATAAAGACCCTCTGGATACAACGACTCGCCTCCATCGAAACAAAATTCGGCCCAACCCAAAGCTACAGGAAACCAAAAATGAAAGCGAATGGCGCAAAGAAGTGAACAAATATATAACACAGACAGGCACACACATATGGCGCACAGCGACCGCAATAAAAACAGTCTGTCGTGCTATGCGAAACATAAACTGGAACCTGGCAGTGAACCGTACTACAGGGGCGACAGACCGAGCGCACTACTCTTCCAAGCTCGCACAGCATCTTTGGCCACTCAACAACGACGACATGAACTGTTCGACTCTGACCCTTCATGCCGTTTTTGCGGTGCCCCCGAAGAAACCATTGCTGACGTCTTACAGGTTTGCCCATGCCTGCATGATGAAACCCGAACATCGCCAAGTTTGACCGAACTCTTGTGCCTGTCCGGTCAAATGGATGAAGCACAAATCGATCGGATCCAGTCAACGAAGAGGCTATTGCTGCGGTGGGAACGGCTCTGCAGACAAACCGAAAGCAGCCCGACCGGGATAACACCCAACACACCTCCTCCAACCGGCACGCCACCGCTTGGACATCGATGCGAAGACGACGGCCGCGCGGAAAGCAGTGGAGCCCTCGCCAATCCTTCCTCAGGACTTGCCTGGAGCCCATTCAGATCGACCCCTGTGCCAGTGACCAAGGAGCTATGAGATGCGACCCAGCTGATGCTTCGTCGGTGACGGCAAACTTTGGCTGGATCGTCTTGGCGTGGTGTTTTTCGCAAAACTGGCGAACGGGGTGCTCTTCCGCGAAATTGTGGTGAAACTTGACGGTATACGAGCCAAAACTTAAGTGAACTGTGCAAGACAACATAGACTATATATTTTTTTCCTGTGGCGCCTAAAGCGCCTGCCCTGCATCAAAAGGGACTAGGAACAAATTTGCTTCGCTTTGCTTCGCTTTGCTTTGCTTCGCTTCGCTTCGCTTCGCTTTGCTTTGCTTTGCTTTGCTTACTAGCGAGCATCTTGAGCTTGAAGTAAATACGTAGAGATGGCAGCACCGCTCCTTTGTTGTTTTTCTTGACAGTTCTGAGAGGTGCCAGCGCAAGGACCGCACACGCGAGTAAATTTGTTCAGCTACGGCGGTATAGGGCACTACTATGACAAGTTCCAGACTTAGAATAGCTCATAAAGCCTTGTACGACATTTATGAGGAGGCTAAACGGTGTGGCGGCAATTTCTACAACAAACTTTTACTCGCCAAAAGTGGTGTTGTCCAGGAGCAACAACGGGCATATGCGGAGGTATATCGTTTGTGGTAGTTTTTTGCTGTGCTGAAGGTAAAGCAAAGCAATAGCTAGAGTGTTCATTCTACCGAATAGAATAAGGGTTCGCCGTAAGGTCATATTTTTTGTCTTTCATATATACATGGCGATGTCAAAAGAAAGAAAGTGGCTGACTGATCAAGAAATTCAGGAGCTTATCTTTCTTCCGGACGGTGACTTCGCTGTCGGACTTAGCTGTCGAAGTACGACGCTGACTTCGACAGGACCTGGATGACCCCGGCAATGATCCGAGAGATGCTTGAAAATTGATTGATACCTTTCCACTTGAAATAGTGACCAATCTTCGTGATAAAGAGCCATGCGTAGAGGATGACGATAATGTCAAGCGCTAATGTTGCAGCTTTGCCGCCGACTCGGTGACTCAGCGCAGGAAAAAGAAAGAAAATGTTCGCAGAACATGGAGGAATGAAGACCTTTCGGTTGATGACACTGACTGGAATAAATAATAATGGAATAAGAAATAATAATAAAAAATAATAATGAAAATGCATAATAATAAAATAATAGTGGAATAATAAGTAGTGACCTATGCCTCCTTCTAAGCCGCAACTGCTTCAAGACATTTCATGTGAAGTAGGACTACAGATGCCCAACGTTGCTCTGGAGCAACACCTCATTATGCAGCCATGAATAAACATAATTTTTTTCTGACAGCATAATTCGCATATTTTGTCCGTCCTTTATGCATGCTAAAGTTCCTGTGATGCTCCTTATTGAAATAAAGTTTTGGGCATCAAAGGGTTAATTGATCAAAGGCTGTTTCGAGTAAAGAAGCACCTTTACCAACCATAAGCTGTAGAAACGATGTTGACAAGGTTGCAGTAAAAGTTGGACTTCACAAACAATGCGATGTAAGCAGCAATTAGAGAATTCTCTTGACTTAGGGACAGATGAGCCTGCTTTGTATCCGTAGGGCGGGATCCGGCGTCACTGAATTGCAGATTTCCCAGGAGCGTAGACATCTGCATAAATAAAAGATTTATTTTCTATTTTATACTCACTGAACGTGCCCCGACTTTCTGGCATCAATATTTTAGAACTAATGAATGACACGTACACGTAAAGGCGCACTTTGCCCTTGCCATTTAAAAAGGAGTGGCAAAGGTCCGACAAAAGTTACAACTCGGCAACTTGAACTGTGTGTGCGTTGTCTGCCCCAGTTCCTGACAGGAACGCTCGCGTCTAGCGCTGCTGTTAGAATCATGCACCTGAACCAATTGGTACTGTATCTATATGTAGCCAGCTGTGCAGCTAGCTTTCGCAACAGTCTACGGCCACGAAATGGCATCATGACTAGACTACGTTCACTTTGCTACTTTTACCTATCGAGTACTAAATGTGCATCCAAAGATCTGACTGCTCAGAAACGCCCTTCACTGTGTTATTATAGTAAATTCATGTATCCGCACGGCGTAATGTAACAGCCGTCAAAGCCAGGCACTGCATCATAGGCGCCGACTACGGGGGGGGGGGGGGGGGGGGGGGCTCGAGCCCCCTCCGGAGTTTTCCGGGGGCAGAGCCCCCCCCCCCCCCCCAATTCCTAAGATGTCATTGCCAGAGTCCTCTTACCAAACCGTGTATGGTGTATTTTGAGTTGCTTATACATTTTATTGCGATAGCAATTATATGGACACTTCCACCGCATTTCTGCCGTCGCCGTGAGGTTCCCTATAGATAAAATCTTCGCCGCGCGCCGTATGCCCGAGCGGAAGCGTGCGGGGACGCGCGCTATCACGGAGAGCGAACGCACTCAATCACCCACGCGCAAGCAAGGAAGCGGGAAGCCAGCGCCGGAAGGAGCGGAAGGGGGGGGGGGGGGGGCGCACTTCTACTCTGCCACAACCGCGCTCGTCGCTCGCTCGCCCGCACAGTCTCTTATCTCCACACGGCTCTGACCTTATGCGCCGTGCATTCGCCGCTCAGTTTCCGTTGAAGCGATAGCCCGCACGTACCTTCGCCCGCTGCGCGGCGTATGCGCTCGCTGCACAGCGTTTTGACAGTCGTTGGCTGGAGTCATTCAGTGTGATCTATTCATGTTTGTTTGTGCGCGCTCACACCACGCTTGTTCATTCAGTTAGTAATAGTCGGGCCACATTTTCCAACGCACGCTACGCAGCAATGTGCCCAGATCGCAGTGCAGCACTACAGGTGTTCCCTTCGCACGCGCTGCCCACGGTAAGCGCTCTCATCAACACCACCGTTTCACACGCGCCTTCTCATGGTCATCGAGTCTCTCTTCATGTCGGTCTACTTACGCCGCAGCACACCTGCTTAATTAATCAGCTCATGTTTACTACAATTCATATTGCTACCAAAGCCGCTCACCTTACTTCGTATGACATTGCTGTGTTGCTATCGCATTCATTGCTTCGCCCTTAGGGCGAAACTTGTTACGTTTTGCACCAGACGTGCCGAAAGGATCAGACAAGTTCCGGGTGAACGACGTTTATTAACGCATGCTTGTGGGTTCGTGGCTCGGGCAAGAAGGAGGACCGCTAGCGAGCGCGACTCTGCTTTTAACACTTAGTGGCGCATGCGCACGTCGCAGAGTGCTCTTATCAACTGAGCGCCAGCCGACACAACACCACCTCCCCTTTTAATAAAGCACACAGTCAGAGTTCAGCTTGGAATCTATCTGGTGGGCGACGATTTCGCACGGGGCAGCGTCCTGCCTCGGCGGGTGCTGGAGTTGCCTGTCGCGTAACCGGAGTTACCCTGGACGGTTGTGGACTTGAAGGAACTGGTGCGTCGTCAGTCTCGGAAAAACCAGGAACTCGCTGGTCGTAACTTCACCAGCTGTTCCATGCCTAGGGGTAACGTGCTCTGCAGGCCTCTGTAGCAGCTGATTCTGGTGGCAACGCCAGGTGAAGGTGCCCCTCGGGGTGGTTGCACGTACTTGGAAAGAGACGGGTCCTATTTGAGCAACAATCGCAGCGGGAGCCCACTTTGGTTTTCCAGAATAATTACGTGCTAACACGCTGTCGCCTACAACAAAATGACGTTCGCGACACGGACGACTTAGTACCTGAGAGCACTGTCTGTGTGCTACTCTTTCCCCCACGGAGGGCTTACGGCATCTAGCCGAGTACGTAAGCGTCGTCCCAGGGGCAATGCCGCTGGTGATTCACGAGTCGTCGCATGCGGCGTGTTGCGATATGACAGCAAAAATGTATGCAGCTTTACCTGCAGTGTTTCTCCTGTGCCGTCTTTGCGGAGCGCATTCTTTAAGGTCTGAATGAAACGCTCTGCCAGCCCATTGGAGCTGGGGTGGTAGGGAGCCGTGAGGACGTGCCGCGCCCCCATTGCCTGCACGAAGTGCTTGAACTCCTGCGAAGCAAATTGAGGTCCATTATCGGAAACAATAGTTTCAGGGAAACCAAAACGTGTGAAGAGCTCGGTCAAACAACGAATCGTGCTTTCTGTAGTTGTCCATCGCATTTCGAAACCTCTGGCCATTTAGAATGTGCATCGACCACCATTAAAAGCATGGTATTCTGAAAAGGTCCCGCAAAGTCTATGTGAACACGCTGCCACGGTGAGGTTGGCCATGACCAAGGGTGAAGAGGTGGGTTGGTTGGAGCGTTACGTTGCTCTTGACAACTAGCGCAGCTTCTGATACTAAATTCGAGGTCCGCCTCAAGAGTTGGCCACCACACGTAGCTGCGTGCTAGTTCCTTGCTGCGCACAATGCCGGGATGGCCGTCATGGAGTTCGTAGAGAACGAATCCTTGCAGCTTTGCAGGGACGACTACTCTTGTGCCCAACATGACGCATCCCTGATGCACCGTCAGTTCATTCCACCTGCAAAAAAAAATGCTTCAACTGCTCATCCGTGATCGACGTTGGCGTCCCACATTTGTGAATTCCTTCACTTGACAACGAATTCGGTCTTTACTCGTCGCAGTCGCGATATCTCGACTAGAAACAGGCAACGAGTCCAATCGCAAGGAATAAAATGCTTCTTCTGTTTATTTGGTTTCCGCTTCAAGATCTGGCAGCGGCAGACGCGAGCAGAAATCCGCTTCCGCGTTCTCGCTCGATTTCTTGAAGATAAGATTGTACGAGTACGCTGCCAACGTAACGGCCCAGCGTTGCAAACGAGCAGCCGCGATTGTGGGAATTCCGTTTGTCGGGCCCAATATTGTTTGAAGAGGTTTATGAACTTGCTGTAATTGTTGACAATGCCCAACAAAGATTGAAGCTGCTTCTTTGATTGCGGCTCTGGTGCCTGGAGAAGTGCGTCAACCTTATCCGACAATGGGGAAATTCCTTCAGCGCCGATTTTTTGGCCAAGGTAGTAAAGTTCGCTTTGAAAGAACGAGCACTTCTCTTTCTTTACCCGGACGCCACGGCTTTGAAGACGCTCCAGCAGCGCTTCGAGATTAGCCAAGTGGTCTTCTATTGTCTTCCCAGTTACCAAAATGTCATCTAGGTAGCCGCAAACACCCTTAAGGTCCTTCAACATCGTGTCCATTATCTTTTGGAAAATCCCCGACGCGGAAGCGATTACAAAAGGTAATCTGTTGACACAACCACTTTTCACCAATTTTCAAAAGTTGTTGTTGACAACAACAACTTTTCACGAATAGCAGAGGGCTAATGGTGAAAAGGCGTCGAATCAAGAATGATTATTTTTCTTTTGAGCGATTGAACCATGCATAATCAGTGTGTACACGTTATATCAGATGGGGAGCTATCGCGGTTTTCGTGACGTCGCGTGACAGAGAGGCGAAGTTGGGAGTGGCCCGGAAATGTTTTGACTTATCGTGGTGGGCTGATTGCAGAATGGGAATAGAAAAGTTTGGAATAGCTTTACGTTATAGCGCCCCTGCGCCTGTTCCGAGTTGCCGCCACCTGGGCGATCTCATCTGCGCCTCCGGGGGGGAGGGGGGGGGGGGTAGCACCAGGTGGGGAGGGCTAGGCTAATCCGCGGCCTCAGCTGCTAAGGTCGCTCCGCGGTACCAGCGTGTGTGACGGGGATGACTGCTCTTGCAAGGGATAATGGCGAGCGGCTACGAATAAGGCTAGATGTGACGCTCCCTTGGGTGTTATCGCTGCTGACAATGGTGGCACGATTTACCCGCGACGAAGGGCCGCTCTCGTCGTTATTGGACCGAAATAGTCAAAAGAAAAGCGTTGTGCCGCGCATGAGATGCTGTGCGGCGACGGTGGCTACGATATTGCGCCAGAGTAGCGCGCATCGCCTGTATGGAAACAACGCGCGCTACTCACAGCGGTCTCTTCCTAATATAAACCGTGTACTAATATACTCATAATACAAAATATTGACACCCTAAATTAAAACACTCTAATATGAATACAGGACACGAGAGGATCAGGCAGCGTCTCTGAACCAGAGCAGCTCAGGAAATCTCGAGCTGACAGGCGATGTGTCTGCAGCGCCGGGCATTCCTCCTCACTACAATCGCCCCCCATAGGAAAAGGAGCCATCCTGGCGACTCATGGTGAACATGGACTAATTGGGTCGTAATACGGTTTCAGGCGTTGTACGTGGACGGTTTCACGATCACGACAGCGTTGGTCCGCAGGTGGCGTGGCATGCTCCACAATATAGTTCACAACCGATGTCAGTGCTACAACATGGTATGGTCCTGGATATTTGGAGACAAGCTTAGATGAGAGGCCAGCAGCAATGACAGGAACCCAAAGCTACACAAGGGAGTCCGGAGGAAAGTGAAAATGCAGGTGATCATCGTCACGTCGAGATTTTTGTTGCCATTGGTCTACGGCTGTAAAGGAACGGGCGAGCTGATGGCATTCCTCTGCGAGGCGGGCAGGTTCAGAGATGGGCGTACATTTGGATGAGTCGGGTCTGTACGGAAGAATGGTGTCGAGGGTAGACGAAGGTTTGCGTTGATGGAAGTGGATGAATAGGGAGAAGTTTGTGGTCACCTGTGGTGCAGTGTTGTAGGCGAACGTGATGAATGCAAAATGAGGTCCCAATCAGTGTGATCAGAGGCGACCTATTTGGAGAGCATGTCTCCAAGGGTGTGGGTAAATCTTTCCGTCAGACCATTAGTTTGAGGATGGAAGGCGGTGTTGGTGCGATGAACGATGCGACATTCAGCAAGGTGCGCATTTGCCACTTCGGAGAGGAAGACACGTCCTCTATCACTCAAAAGTTCGCGAGGTGCACCGTGACGGAGAATAAAGTTTTTCAGGAGGAAGGATGTTATATCAGGAGCGCTGACGGCAGGCGGAGCGGCTGTTTCTGCGTATCGCGTCAAATGGTCGATGGCGACGATTGTCCAGCGGTTTCCGGAAGCCGTGCTCGGAAGGGGTCCATACATGTCAATGCCAATGCGATTGAAGCGCCTGGCAAGACACCAGATTGGATGGAGTGGACCAGAGACATGTTGAACAGGAACCTTGCAGCGTTGGCACTGAGGGCACGACCGAATAAAATGCACACAAAGGTGTAAATGCCACGCAAATAAAACCTGGAGCGAAGCCGGGTGTACGTCTTGAAGACACCTGCATGTGCACACTGCAGGTCTTTAGGGAAGGCAGAACATATTTCACAACGAAGATGTCGAGGTATGACCAGCAACCGCTTGCGGGCGTCAGAGACGTATTTCCGGCGATAGAGAAGTCCATCCCGCATTTCGAAGTGAGAAGCTTGACGGCGCAAAGCTCGAGACGGTGGAGGAAAAGTCGACTGGCTTGAAAGGAAGCGGATAAGAGCACTAATCTCGGTATCCTTGCGTTGCTCCGAAGCCATGTCGCAGCCTGCAGGGAGCGAAAGTACTTGGTCAACGGCAGAGAAACAGGCATCACTGTTGGTTGACACGGGCGAACGGGACAGCGCGTCGGCATCGCTGTGGCGGCGGCCAGACCTGTACACAATGCGCACGTCTAAATCTTGCAACCGCAAAGCCCAGCGAGCTAATCGACCTGAGGGGTCCTGCAACGTGGACAGCCAACAAAGTGCATGGTGGTCTGTAAGCACGTCGAAGGGGCGGCCATAGAGGTAGGATCTAAATTTACCAAGTGCCCAGATTATGGTCAAACATTCCTTATTCGTAACGGAATAATTCTTCTCGGCTTTAGTGAGGGTGCGGCGTATGTAACGACGTACTCGTCGAATCCAGGGGCTCAATCTTGTACGCGTTCCAAAATGGAACGGAGGCGCTCCGTTCCATCGAGCCGCACACGATTGGTCAATTTCAACCGCGACGTTCAAATTGACCGATCGTGTGCGGCTCGCTGGAACGGAACGCCTCCGTTCCTTTTGGAACGCGTACAAGATCGCGCCTCAGATTTGCGCTACGCGAGCACAGCGCCGAGTACAACACCGCTGGCGTCGGTGTGTACTTCAGTCGGAGCTGTCGGGTCAAAATGATGCAGTATAGGCGGCGAGGTCAGTCGACGATGTAACTCTTGGAAGGCATCGTCACAGGCGGACGACCAGGCGCAATCGTTCAAGTCGCTCCGTAGAAGGTGATTCAAGGGAGTGGTGATGGACGCAAAATTCCGAATGAAGTGGCGAAAGTAAGAACACAGGTCAATGAAGCTGCGAAGTTCTCTTACGGAGGAAGGTTTGGGAAGATCAGCAACTGCACGGAGCTTGGCGGCGTCAGGAAGAATAGCTTGTTTAGATACTATATGACCAAAGATGTTGCGCTGACTTGCGCCAAAGTGGCCTTTCTTCAGGTTGAGCTGAAGGCCGGCGGCGGTTAAGCACTCTAACACTTCCTCCAGCCTAGAGAGATGGGTGGGAAAATCGCCCGGAAAAATAACCACATCATCTAAGTAGCACAGGCACGTTTTCCACTTGAGACCACGTAAACGGTTTCCATCATACGCTCAAATTTTGCGGGCGCGTTGCAAAGCCCGAAAGGCATGACACGAAATTCATATAGGCCATCGGGTGTTACAAAGGCCGTTTTAGGGAGGTCTTCGGGTGTCATGGGGACTTGCCAATAGACGCTGCGTAAGTCGATAGAAGAGAAGAACTCCGCGCCTTGGAGACAGTGAAGGGTGTTGTCAATTCTCGGAAGAGGGTAATACGAGTTATTTTGTTAAGACGACCGTAATCGCCACATAATCGAATCGATTCATCCTTCTTAATAAAAACAACGGGAGATGTCCAGGGGCTATCCGAAGGCTGAATGACGCCGCGCTTGAGAATGTCAGCTACTTCGTCATCGATAACACGGAGCTCTGTCGCGGATACACGATATGGGCTTAGTCGCAGTGGCGCACAGGTACCCATGTCGATGCGATAACAAACAGTTGGCGTGCGGCCCAAGGGAACATGCTGGCAGTCGAAAGACGAACGGAACTTGCCGAGAAGGCGTAAAATCTTGGCGCGTAGGGAAACAGTCAACATTTCGGCGATGGAGCTGTGTGAAACATCGGGCGAAGTCAGCTCCTGCGCCGGATTACAGGTCACTCCGGCGACCTCATGAGTGGCGATGGAACTAGTTGGCATGGCAATGATAGCAGCAGGGTCAACACACTGGGCACGACCAGCGCACTTTCCACTAATCAAAGTGGGAGGATAGGACAATCGGTTGGCGACGAGCAGTCTGCTGACGGCGGCATGAACGTCCGAGAGAGCTAAAGGCAGCGGGGAACGTTTGCGACGAGCGAAAATTGCAGATGGCGTAAAATGTGCGCTGGCATCAGCAACGACTTTGCATGACACCTTGGCAAGTGTAGATGAGTGCGGTGAAATTGTAATGTCTTCGGCAACAAGTACTTTATCTTCAGGTTCACGAGAGTCAAAGAGTGGGGAATGACACAGCGTTTGAATTTACACTTCAGCATGAGAACAGTCGATGACGGCCTTATTAGCGGAAAAAAGTCCCAGCCCAAAATAAGATCGCAGGAACAAGGAACACAGCACCAAAACTTCGACGATGTGGAGGAGGCCGTTGATCACAACGCGAGCAGTGCACGCAGCTATAGGCGTCTTGTGGTTTGCGCTGGCAGTACGAAGTGATACGTTTGACAGTGGCGTCGTAACTTTTCTGAGCACACGGCAAAGTTTGCACTAATAACTGAAACTGCGGCACCAGCGTCAACGAGGGTGAGTGCAGCGACGCCGTGCACATATACATTAATAACATTAGTCGTACAAGGGAGAGCCCCTGGTTTGTTCGTGGGTGACAGAGTTCTTGCCTCTGGAACTGTGGTGATTAGTTTTCCCGTTCCGGTGTAGAAGGACGACGATGCATCGGCGAAAACAAGCGGAGTCGAGGCGATGGCGAATGGTGGTCAACAAGAGGGTGGTGATCCGAGTAGGAAGACGTCTGGCCGGGGTTCTGAGACGCGGATGATGACGGGTATGGGCAAACGTATGGTTCGGTGTCGAAGCTATGACGGTAGGATGTTTCGCGGCGACGGCAAAATTGTGCAACGTGGCCAGGTCGACCACTCACAAAACATATTGGCCGGTTGTCAGGAGTGCGCCAGTGTCCAATGCTGTGTGCGTACCGCGGCTGATCCGAAGTGAGGAGCTGGACGCAGTGGGATGACCGATGGGAATGGCGCAAAGGTCTGGGGTGGTGGACGCGCGAGAGCCTCGGCATAGCGGAGAGGTGCAGTCATTTCGGGAAAAGCAACGGGATTCGGCATCGGCGGAGTCTGGCGAGCCGAAGGTAGAGCTTCGCAAACTTGCTCGTGGATGACCTGGCGAAGGTTTGCCGGCAAAGGCGAGGGTGATGGCGTGGCTGCTGACAGCAGAAAAGCTTACGAGTGACCTCAGCACGCAGTCACGGACGAACTCTGTTATCTGGAAAAGCAGGGAGTCCATCTCAGGAGCCGCGGTCATGCTCGCGATGGTTTCGTCGGACACAGGTGGGCGCCGCGTGAGAAGATGCTGTCTGCAGAGCTCGTCAAAAATCTGGCAAAGCTCACTGGCCTCAGAAACAGTGCCGGGGTTTTTGGACAGCAGCATATGAAATGCATCGTCGGAAATGCCCTTCATGATGTGACGTACCTTGTCCGCCTCCGCCATCGTCGGGTGGACACGCCGGCTGAGGTCCACGATGTCCTCTATGTAGCTGGTGAACATTTCACCAGTTTGCTGGGATCGTCTTCGTAGGCGTTGTTCAGCGCGATGTTTGCGCACGCCAGGGCCGCCGAAAACTTCTGCGATGCTGGTTCTGAAGCTAGCCCACGTGCGGAGGTCGGCTTCGTGGTTTTTGAACCACAGCTTGGCGACGCCCGATAAATAGAAGATCGCGTTCACGAAGTTGGGGGGATCGTCCCATTTGTTGGTGTTGCTGGCGCGTTCATACGATTCCAGCCAGTCTTCAACGTCTTTCTCATCGGTGCCGCTGAAGATGTCAGGTTCCCGCTGACGCTGGGCACCGGCACATACGGTGGCTGGAGTAACCGGAGGGTATGTCGGGCTGAGGTGGTCAGGCATGGTGGACGGCAGAGTTTGGGTGCGTAATTCCAGGTTGGGGAAAAACAGCAGCACCTCCACCAAAATCTAATATGAATATAGGACAAGAGAGCAGCAGGCAGCGTGTCTCAACCAGAGCAGCGCAGGCAATCTCGAGCTCGCGCCTCCCGGACTACTGGCGATGTGTCTGCAGCGCCGGGCATTCCTCTTCACTAGAACACGTATAGATCTGTGCTCAAATTTGCATTTAGGCGCATTCGTAGTCGTCAGTGCTATTTTTTCTACTAATAATCTACATGTCTCTTGCTTATCTCGACTGCTGACAGGTTGATGCTTTCGTGCACTTTAAATGTAGCGCTTTTTCAAGGTGCACGTTACTTCTGGGTCTCACTGGATGAATTGTCTCGCATGCTGTTAGGATGTGCTGAGTGGTTTCCGAATTTTGCTGCAGCATACACATGCCTCATCTTGTTGCGATTTGCTCCGGTACATTCTTGCTTTTTGAGCTCAAGCCTCAAATAGCAAGGCACTGCCCTTTCTGTTATTGTAGTTATTGTTTTCCAGCAAATCCTCCCGCTGCAAGCACACGATTTATGTACGGGCCTGCGAAAAAAATAAGAAACTTCACCCAAGGGATTCCATTGATTCTTTTCTATCATTTATGCGTAAAGTGTGCTAATAGTCCAAGAGACGCGTTTTCAAACTGCATGCATTCAGTACAAGCATACGTAGATGCAAACACCTTCACTGCGCGTGTCCGTTTGGAAGCTAGCCAAAGAAATGCACGAGTTGCGAACGAAATATTTCTTTTTGACTTCAGTACTTGTGTTCATTTGCCTAGTCACTGTATTTCTAGTTTATTGAATGGAATAAATACGGTGACTACAGGCAGGGTTTAGCAAAGATGATAGACGCAGAAGCGTAGTCAGAGTGGACGGCCATTTTAGGATATTGTAAATAAACACCGCCTCTCGTCATAGCTATTTTTCTAATGTACTCATCAATGAAACGGGACATTCGATTACCGTATAGATTACATGTACGGCATGCACACGTACGACGTGACGCTAAAAATGGCCAGCGCAAACACATTTAGCGGTTGTGACTGTTGTAAAGGCGAGAGCCCTTTCGAAGGAAAGAGCAGGCTTTGTCGTCGGGGACGGACAAGCCTTGAGACAAGAGACAATGCGTCAGCTCCTCTTTAGGGTTTCATTTCTTTTTCTTTCTGTATCCATGCACCGAATTCCGCTTACCACGCGCACTCCTTCATACCTCTTTCTCGTCGGCTTCTATGAGCCGCACCGTGTAGCAGATGACGCTACCACATACTTGAAACAGACGTTTCAACAAATGTTGGGCAGAATTGCATAAAAACCAATGTTAGCTTCTTATTGCGAGGTGGCGGGGGATGGCAAAATGTTTTCTTTGTAAGAACATGCTTTTATTGGCTGGCTACAACCACAAATAATACCTGTACTTCGAAGATTAACCAGCATGTATCGATACAGAATGCTTGGGAGAGCTGCATTTCAATTCTCGTGCCAATTTGTGGCAGCTCCATTTCACATTTAAAACACCATGAGAATACTTACTCTTTGTCTGGGTTTATGCACACGAGATGGGCAACTGTGGTCGAGCCCGGAGGCTGCACCGAGCCAGGTAGATCGAAGTGCGTTGGCTGCGAAAACACAAACAAAACAACACATGCTTTCACACTGCGTCATATTGCGTTTACAATAGAAAAAGTAAAACAGTGTGAAAGTCATGAACGAAAGGATTGTAGTATGAATGCGGAAACACACGCAGGGCGCTGGTTTAGAACTTGACTTTACAAACGCCAAGCTTCCTCGTGGTTAGACGGGCCCGGCGGGGTCCTTTTCAAGCGAAGCTTTATAAGCTCACAAGTGTCGGCGGTGGTGGTGGTGTCACGCTGAAAGGGGGGCCGATCGTGGTTGTAGTGCAGAAAGGGTCCAAGCACAATGGCAGATATCAGGGACAAAACGAAAGTGAGAAAGAGAGAGAGAGAGAAAGCAAGAAAGAGAGAAAGAGAAACTTGTAAATGCGCCCAATGGCTACCCCTGGCACCTAAGGGCACTGTGACCACGCCTGTATTCTCTCTCCGCTCTGCTTTTCCTCCTATGTCCCCCTTTTCATTTCCCTTACGATGAGCCGTGATCCCTGAAGGCCCGCAGAAAGTAGCACCTTTTGTTATTCACAAGCACTCTCTCTCTCTTTGCCGAGGAAAATTTATTTTCCGCAAATCTCCAGAGGCAGACTCATCAGCAGGCCAAATCGTATGAGAATATCGCCCCTAAATATGACTTTATTAGCTTTTTGTAGGCCATTTTTTGTCACTGGTCCACATGTATTAGACACGCCGGATGCCCGCCGTGGTTGCTCAGTGGCTATGGTGTTGGGCTGCTGAGCACGAGGCTGCGGGGTCGAATCGCGGCCATGGCGGCCGCATTTCGATGGGGGCGAAATGCGAAAACACCCATGTACTTAGGTGGACGTTAAAGAACCCCAGGTGGTGCAAATTTCCGGAGTCCACCACTACGGCGTGCCTCACAATCAGATCATGGTTTTGGCACGTAAACCCCATAATTTTTTTTATACACGCCGGATGCCTTTTGAAAACTGCGCATAAGTGTTCTATTTAGTTTCCGTGGACGGTTACGTATAGAGTCCTTCGATCGCATTGACAAACTAAAAAAAAAACACTATGAGCCTACTGTGCCGAATCAGGCGTTCTTACAGAGCAGATTTCGGTGAAGACTAATAACCAAAATTTTATTGTTCCTTTCTTTTAGAACAGTGGAGGTAGGTATTTCTATGGCAAAACCGGAGGCAGTCCCATTTTAGTCCACCTCCATGATCTAAAAGTTGAATATTGCGCATTGTCGCCAATATTTATACTTGAGTTTCAACATTCCATCAACAAATAATATCAGATTTCTCAGTAGACCATGAAGAATTATGGTCGTTTAACGCAAACAGGGAAGGACGGAAGGTGTCAAAGGGAGCACCCCGGGCAAGAGGCTAGTTTTCCGGCAATCAACGCCGACGGTGCCCCCTTCTATCGAGTGACGTTGGCGCTGCCATAAGGCTGGCGGTAAACGCACGATCTCATTACAATGTTGAAACGTCACATCCCCAGCAACTTCATTAGGCCGAGAAATTTCAGCTGGAACTGAGCAAGGGTTCTCCCAATTTCACACTTTTGTTATCGCGATCAGCTGGCCGATGACACATCGCTGCAGAAAATTCGGCTGCACGAAAGGCTGAGAAACGGCCAGTAGTTGATACGAATGACAAGAAAAAGCATTCGAGTAGATATTCGAATGTTTTTGTTATCAACGTACTTCGACGTGAAGTGAGAAATCAAGGTTGTGCAAGGGGGCGGCAGGCTGACAAGCGGGCTAGAGTTGAAACGCTTTAACGCCATTAGCATTCTTACGGTACTTCAGCCCCCTTTCGGGGGCTGTATGAGGACGGTATGTTTCTAACCATTTCCTCACCAACTTGGATCACTGGATATGTGAAACTGGTATGCACCGCAGCTCAATGAACCTCTTTTACGTCAACTTGGTAAGGGCTACCTGGTCTGTGCCGTTCTTCAGTGAACCCGGTGCCAAATTGCGTCACTGCTTATGTGCCACAGTGACATCACTGCGAGGTATGTGATGCTCTTCAATGAATTTCTGAGACCAACTTGGGAAACTGAGCATGTCCCACTGTGTATTTGGTGCACTTCAATTATATTACTTAACCAGGTTCACAGCAACTTGTGTTACTGTTGATAAGATGTTTATTATAACGAAAGCCTTGTCTCATGGTGAGGTCTCCATTTCAAAGCCGTTACAAAACCGCGTCGTCGACACGAAATGGTCCTCTAAGGATAATAGGCGATAATGCTCACAAAACTGCAATTAAGGGTAGAAGAATGATTAAGCATGTGAACTGAAATGATAATGGCTATACAGAGAAGAGAAAGAGGTGAATCGAGAGAGATCTGAAGGTGAATTAAGAGTGAATTGATGATGAACTAAAGGGGTTTAGTTGGGTGATAGGAGTCAAACGAAAGGTAATGGTGAGATAGAGTGATCTAAGATTATGAAGAGTAAATGAGAGTGAATAGAGCTGAATAAAGTGGTGATAAAGTGAATAAGGAGTGATGAAAATTGGAAATTTCGAGTAATGGAGCAAACCAAGTGTGATGGAAGTAAATCCGACATGATAAAGTGAATGAAGGTGAAACAAGCCGTGATAGGGTGACTCAAGCATGAAATAAGTGTAAATGAAGGGTTTATGGTGTTGCGGAGGGACTTTCAAAAAATATATGTGAGCTTTGAGGGTCCAAGGGAGAGTGACTTAAGGAAAAAAAAAGAAAGTTCCAGTTCCAGTTTGGTGAATCATAGGAAGGGTGACTTCCAAAAAAACGTGATGATTAACTTGTGGTTTCAGAGTGGACGATGACTCAGCAAAAGAAAAGAAGTGGTCGTCGTGTCATTACGTTGGCGGCGCTTGGGCTTTCGCGTTCAATTCATCTTAGTTGTAGCATAAGGGACCCCTAGTAATTTTGGGCGCTGTCCTTCAAGGACGCTGCGAGTTCAAGGAACGGCGAGACAGCGTGGGGCAACGTCTCGAAACACCATGGGCCAGCAGCGCGAGCGGAGCGAGCTGAGCGTTGGCGATGCTGCTGGACGGAGGCGCGTATTCTCCTTCACAATCGCCCCCACAGAAAAAGAGCCTGGCGACCTACGAGGTGGGAGGCAGGGCGTCATGGTAGCTACGGCTTGAGACGTGCCACGTGCACGAGGTCATGTCCACGCTGGCGCATGTCAGATGAAAAAGTGCGAAGTGGGAAAGTCACCGGGGATGTTCGCTATCAGATGTTGTAAGGCCTTTCGTACTTTGGGACGAGTTTAGAGGAAAGCCCGGGAGTTTGGCAAGGAACAGTCAGCCATACAAGAGTCCCTGGGGCATACGTGTGATTTTGAAGCGAGTCAGCGCGGCCTTCCTTTTGGCGCTGTTGTTCTTGTGATGTAAAGGTGTGCGCGAGCTCGCGGCACTCTTCGGCTTGTCGGGCAGCTGTGTACACAGGTGGGCTTCAGGACGGTATGAAAGGAGAGTGGCGATGGTATGCAAAGGCTGCCGTCCATACAGGAGGAAGGAAGATGAAAATCTCGTAGTAGCTTTTATCGCTGTCTTGTATGAGAATCTTGCAAAAGAAAGTACGCGCCCAGTTACCATAATCAGATGCCATGTACGTCGCGAGCACATCATCTAGAGTGCGGTTAAACCGTTCAGTGAGCGAATTGGTATGCGGATGGTATGCCATGCTCATTCGATGAATAATGTGGCATTCCGAAAGCAGAGATTCGACGACTTTGGAGAGGAAGGCCCGACCTATTTTACTAAGGAGTTCTCGAGGTGCGCCATGTCGAAGGATGAAGTGATGTAGGATGAAAGAGGCTACATCCCGCGCTGTAGCATTTGGTAAAACTGCAGTTTCGGCGAAGCGTGTAAAATGGTACATAGCATCTATGATGCACCGATTGCCATCTGGTGTAATTGGAAGCGGGCGGTACAGGTCAAAGCCGACGCGATCGAAGGGATTGGCAGGGCACGGACGCGGCTGAAAGGCGCCACACGCGCGTAAAGGTGGTGATTTGAGACGCAGACAGGGCAGCACTGAACAAACTTTCGTACAAAGGTGTACATTCCTCGCCAGTAGTACAATGGCGAATACGTTAGAAAGTCGTAAATACTCCGGCGTGGCAACAATGCGGATCGTTGTGAAAGGAGGCGCAGATTTGTGATTGTAAGCTGCGGGGAATGACCAGCAGCCATCAACGGCCTCCAGGAGCGTAGTTGCGTCCTTGGAGCAGACGGTCACTAATGGCGAAATGAACAGCTTGGCGTCGGAAGAATCGGGATACAGGGATGGTCGATTATCCAGAAAGATAGGCGAAAAGAGTCAACGGGTCACGGCGTTGTTCGGTGCCAACTGAGTCAAGGTCAAGAGATGATATGCACTGTGTGCAAGTGGTGCCACAGGAAGAGCCAGGAGGTGTAAAGATGAACGGGACAGGGCGTCTGCGTCAGTGTACTTGCGTCCGCAGCGATAGACGGCGCGAATATCGCACTCCTGAATTCGCAGTGTCCAGCGTGCAAATCGGCCAGATGGATCTTTCAACGTAGCGAGCCAACAAGGCGCGTGGTGATCTGATAAGGCTGATTCACACTACGCCGACACGACAGCGATATTGGTCTGCCGACTGATGATGACAGCAGTCGAAAGCAGTCAAAAGCAGTTTACAGGAAGGAAAACACTGTGTTCAGCGGTTTAAAGGAAGGAAAAAGCTGTCACCAACAGTGGGCAGACGGCAGACGAGAATGGGTGCCGTGTCGGCCTAGTGTGAATCAGCCTTTACTACAGGTCAAGTGGGTGGCCGTATAAGTATGGGCGAAACGTGCCAGCGCCGAAGCTAGAGCCAAGCATTCTTTTTCACTCACGCTGTATTTGGCTTCTGCCTTTGTCAGCGTGCGATTCGAATAGGCGACGACATATTTGGAGTAGCCGGGCTTTCGTTGCGCGAGGAAAGCCCCAAGACCGACCCAGCTGGCGTCCGAACGCACTTCAGTTGCATCTACCGGGTCCAAATGACGAGGAATAGGTGGAGAGGTAAGAAGTAAAAAGAGCTGGACATACGAGTATCGACCCACAAAACACCGAAGTTCTTTGATGCTAGTAGGCTTCGGGAACTCACCGAATGCATGAAGTTTTGAAGCGTCGGGTAGAACGCCCAGCTTGGATACGGCGTGGCCTACGACGGTCAACTCCTGTGTGGCGAAGCGACCCTTTTTGAGGTTGAGTTGCAGGCCAGCGTTCGTTAGAGACGTGGAAACATCTCTAAGGCGAAATAGGTGGGTCGGAAAATCAGAAAAGAAAACCACGACATCGTCTAGGTAACATAGACACATAGACCACTTGAGGCTACGCAGCGTATGCTCCATTAGTCGTTCAAACGTGGCCGATGTGTCTATGTCCCAGTGCTTAAGAGCCGCTCTTTAATGAATCGCTTCAAAAACTAGCCAGGTTCCGGGCTTCAATTACCATCTCTGATGTCAATTTCAGCTCTGGGCACGTGCAACTGGATATGTGCCCCTATTCAAACAAGCTCTTTACAGCCACTGGGTCAGTGAGTGAGGAGAAGGATGAAAAATATTTATTAAACGCTGCAGCCGTAATCATTTCGTAATGACTGGCGATGACAATGCGTCAGCATTGAGTTCATATAGCGACCAAACACATTGCCACCATTATGTATGATGAGCGTACTGCAGTGGGACTCCACTTTCGCGCTTCACGAAGACTGGGCGCCAGTTAGCGCTGCCGCCGCGAAGCCCGCGCGTGGCCTCCGAAATGCATGTCACGCCGGTGTGGGCGAACGCTCATAAACGCGTCATGAGACAACCAGGCTCCACACTCGTGCTTCGATGGCGATGATTCATTGGCATCTCCTTTAAAACGGGGGGGGGGGGGGGGTGACAAATAGACACCTAGCTTGCTTGTTTTAATCAGGTATGTTCTACATAATTCTAATTGCATCATTTTTGTAGACATCTCCTTAATCCTTTCTTTCCTTCCTCACAACTTTGCTATCTAGCTTGTACCGCTACCAATGTGTGTAACGCATCCGGTCGTATCAATCTCTTTCCTGCTCTCTTTCCACCAACACTCTAAACGTCTTTTGCTTATCTAGATGGCTGAGTGGCCGATGATTCCGTCTATGTTAAACCTAAACACTTCCGGAAGGTGAACTTTACCTACGGGTCTTACTGGGCGAATCCAACCACATTCCATTAGGATGTGCTAAGTGGTCTCCGGATTTTCGCTGAAGCATGCCCATGCCTCCCGTTGTTGGGAATATTTCCTGTGGTATGTTCTTGCTTGTAGAGCTCGAGCCTCTAAAAGCATGAAACTGTCCTTTGCGTTATCTGAGATTTTTCTTATTAATTTCATTCTTCTTTCTGGACACACTGCGCCTCCATCTAGTGGCACTACCGAGAAGTCCACGCATGGCCTCCGAGACAAAAAGTGTGCGCGTCTGTGCCTGCAAAATTGTTCCCTCGCTTTCCGCGCACTTAGTGACACATACGCAGTGAATCAAGTTGGAGAAAGGTTAATTTAACAGCGGAATATACCCAGTGCACTAACGGCGCAGCTCGCTAAGGCGTTCGCGTGAAAGACGTTTTTACGTGCGAAGCACCTTATGCCCTCGGGCTGTTGGCATATCCTGTCGTCGCCGTCACGGTAAGCAAGCAGCACCAAGCGCGTGCCCAGCGTCCCGCGTGCTGAGCGCGTCATCGTCTTCCACAGTTGGGGCCGTATTCTGAAACGTTCGCCTAGGTGAAATTTCTTTTTTCGCTTTCAGGCGTGCACTGATTGGCTGTTTTAGCAAAATTGGATGAGCTGATTGGGTGGTTGAGCCTGACGTCATTCAATTTTGCTCAACCAGCCAATCAGCGCGCACGCCTGAAAGCGAAAAAAAGAAATTTCGCCTAGGCGAACGTTTCAGAATACGGCCCTTTTCTGCGTTGCCGCTCATCATTCCAGCGAAGAATTTCACCTCTTTTCTGTCATCGTAATGGGAAGGCCGTGTTTACGAGGTTATGAGCCATTGCTTAAGCCAGTACGAGCCCATTAGTGGTGCATCACTGCATGCTTCGCACCTCCGCAGATTTCACGTTAGTGGAGCTGCATTTGGCTGAATGGGTCATTTGACACTCACGCATAAAATTTAATTCACCACTCAAACCGAGCCTATCACTTAACTCGTGCTAACTGTAATAACTAATAAAAATTTAAACAGTAAGAAAGGCATCCACAATTTTTTCTTGAATAGGGGCACCATGGTGCCTCTGGTGGGCAGCGGCCATCGCTGCTCAATATATTATTGGTATACATTGCATCCAATTTCCTTTCACTCCCGGACTGCTCCCTCAAGAGGGGGCGCGCCGTTGAAATCTTCCATTTCTTCGTGCAGCCGAAAGAAACATTCCCAAAGTATCATGTAATTCACAGTCAGCAGAAAACTAAGACAGCCCGCACAATATCTCCTTTTATTGTGGCAAAACCATTGACAGAATCACTCGGCCAGGTTACGAAGTAACTAAGATGGGAAGCAGCGACCTTCTTCTTGAAGTTTGTGACAAGACTCATTACAGAAAATTGTCCGAACTTACATTCCTGTTTCAGTGGGCCCACACAGATCTTTGAATACGGTCCGTGGTGTCATCTCCGAAGATGACCGGGTCGATCTTAATGAATGTGAGCTACGATGACGATGAATGTAGTGTTTTGTGGCACAATGGCCAAGTATGGCCTAAGAGCGCCAGGTCAGTGTTAATAGAGTGTCATAGCTGAGCGCTTGCTATCTGCTCTGCTCCGACCCGGCATATGCTAGCAAATTCTACACAACCGCTTAGCGGCAACGCTTTCGCACTTGCGCACAACGCTCATACCGTCAGCGGAACAAAGACCTCATCCCTCGCTCCGCTACAAAGCCGAATGAGCGGAGCATGACAGCGTGTCTACTTGGCCTTTTCGTCGTTTTGCAGCCGAGTTGATAAGCGTCGCTCGCGTCTCGGCAAGACGCTTATCAAATGCGAAATCTACGCAGCTCCCTGCAGTATCTCAGAACTGGAAATCGGAGAGGAGCGGAGCGTGAGCGGCGCTCTGCTAAAACTGTCTATTTTGTTTGAATTGGAGCGATGAATTACGAGTGGTGGATATGACGCGGCTGCAAGCGGGCCAAATATAGTATCTGTAAAGTGCTTGAACATTTAATAAGATTATGGCAATGAATACTGAGGGGTACTATGAACATGAAGAATGCATTGCGAAAGAATGGTACGATATGCAGAATATGTGAGATGTGATAATTCGCAAGAAGCACTACTGCCTAAACAGAGCCTTGAACAACAACGGCCTTGAGGCATGTGCTCGACTGAACTACTACCACAGTGGCATCCTCTGGAGAGAGGATGAGCTACGAATTTATTGGGCTTATAACATGTAGGGCAACATTGTTCAAGAAAGCGAGGACTGCTTTGGTGTTAAAAAATGTCGCAATTTCACCAGAAAGGCAAAACATCAATTGTGATAGCAAATAGTAGAGAACTATACGGAGTAGGATAGTAGCTTTATCGGCTGCATAAACTTGGACACATTCGTTTACTAACTGAATTAAAAAACGTGGTGTCAGCACGCACAAGCAAACATGAATAGATCACACTCGCTGACCGCAGACAACCACTGTCAAAATTGCCGGCGTGAGCAAGCAGGTAGCGAAGGTTCGTGCGCTGTATCACTTCAATGGAAAAACTGAGCGGCCGAAAGCACAGCGCATAAAAAGGTCAGAGCCATGTGGAGATCGCTTTCAAGATACGGCGTGCGCGACAGCCTGGGGCTGTCGGTAAAACTTCAAGTACGCATTTGTTGGCAGAGTAGAAGCCGCCCACCCCCTCCCTCCTGGGCTGCTTTCTGCTTTCCTCCTTTCGCACAGCGCCGTCGCACCCCTCCCTCCCTCCCATAGCCCCCGGCCTTTCGTGCGACGGAAGAGGTCACGTTTGCTCTCCGCCGTGAGTTCGCTCTCCGTGAAAGCGCGCGGGGGCACTCGCAACTACGGTGCGCGGCGACGATTTTATCACCCTGGACTTTGCATGGAACTCACGGCGATGACGATGGCGACGCCGACGGCAGAAATCCGCTTGAAGTGTCCATATAATTGCTATCGCAATAAAAGTGGTTCTTTACCAAGAAACACAGCGGGACGGAGAGAGACGCAATAGCGGTATGCGAGAGAATAATGTTGCTTCCACTCTCTTCGCTCCTGACACCCCAGAAGGACGTGGAGGATGGTGACACTGTCACCAACATCGACCACAGGTTGGCAGGTTCGTTACTAGTTAACAGAAAATTGTGAGTAAAATGTGTGTATTGTATATATAGGGGCCACGGCACCACC
>NC_051160.1:145251028-145284175 GCF_013339745.2 Dermacentor silvarum
CTCATTCTTACGTGCAACAGTTTGGCCTACAAGTTTTTGAGCGTCGGGCATAGGGGCTCATTTATTAAAATTAAATTATGGGGTTTTACGTGCCAAAACCACGATCTGATTATGAGGCATGCCTTAGTGGGGGACTCCGGAAATTTGGACCACCTGGGGTTCTTTAACGTGCATATAAATCTAAGTACGTGGGTGTTTTCGCATTTCGCCCCCATCGAAATGCGGCCGCCGTGGCCGGGATTCGATCCCGCGACCTCGTGCTCAGGAGCCCAACACCATAGCCACTGAGCAACCACGGCGGATAGGTGCTCATTTATAAATACCATACTATGACACGGTAGCAGAAGATCAGCTGCGTCCAGTTGTTTCTTGCGTGCTTTGTCAAACAGTGCGTTTCGCTTTGCGCGATGTCTGAACTGCAGTACAATATTTGGGCACCCTTCGTTTTTTCTAGTGACACGATGGCACACATCTATATCAGGTGGTGTCATCGGCTCTTCTTTCACGTCCCCGATTTTGCTCAGTAGGCCCAAAAGGTTCCCGTTTTCTATGACTGGTATGCCTTTTACCTCTAAGTTTTTGTTTCTGGAAGAAGAAGAAGAACGTAGACTTTAATATCAAATCGATAAGATTTGAGTCCGGCGTATTTTTAGTGGGTCTGGGCACACGCCGCGGACGCGGTTCCGAGACCTTGTTTCGAAGCGGCTTCCTCGGCTCGCTGGACGGCCCAGAGCTGTACTGTCAGGTTCGAGCTGAGCAGTGCGGTCTTCCAACGCGAGCGGAGGCTGGCAGTGGAAGAGACGGAGGTGTCGACACTGCCCGAATTGTTTATTATGTCCTGACATTCCAATAACATGTGAGTATTGTTCGATTCCAGTCAACGTTTGTTCAGAGTCGCTGTAAGGCCGAGCATGCGTCATTGAGGGATGCGTCATTTGTAAGCCCGAATGATTGACAGCAGTGACAGATTGTGCTCTCTCAGAAAGAACGGCCTAACCCAAGTTAATGACCGGCTCTCGCTCGTCACAGCTAAGCACAAAATGCGTCGCCGGACACTGAACGTTTACTTCCCTTGGCATACGCGAAGAACAGATCATGAAACCAATTGCCCGCTACCCACCCCCCCTAACCCTTCGCGCCTACTGAGCCGCGTCGTTGTGTCTGACAGCCTTGACCGCTACTGGCAGCAGGGTGAGCGGGAGTCAAGTGTACGTGACCATCTACAACTGTGCATGCCACGAGCAGGGCATTTGCACAGTTGCACAGCCAGCGCTAGCCGGTTGCACAGCCAGCGCTAGCAGCGAGAGGGAGCACAACTCCATTCTTGCAGGGGTCTTCTGCTTTCTATTTTTCATTTTTGTTTTTCCTTCTTTTTTATTGCCTTTATAACCAGAGTACGGAGCATCATGACAGTCTGGGCTGTAACCACGCAGTGGTAGAACGGTGAGGCTCCGTACTACGTATGTACGTCCTGACAGTGTCCTCGGCTCTAACACCCAGCTAGGTGTAGAAGACTGAGGGCCTGCCCTTCGCACTCTCTGTAAATACAGTTCGTTCAAGTTTTTACCACGTTTACTGTCTGATACTTCACCCCCGCGGAGCTCATAAGGACCTCGTCCCTCAACACTACGGAGAAGAAACTTTACTGTCGCACACGAGTTTT
The DNA here is from genome assembly GCF_013339745.2 of Dermacentor silvarum. Taxonomy (NCBI): domain Eukaryota; kingdom Metazoa; phylum Arthropoda; class Arachnida; order Ixodida; family Ixodidae; genus Dermacentor; species Dermacentor silvarum. The sequence continues at coordinate 145,252,692 of NC_051160.1, forward strand.
TTTAGTGACTTGCATTCGGCAAGCAGTGTCGCATTTTCCTTTTTCCGTGTATCGTTGTCATTTTCAATTTTAGAGCAGCGTGCGATCACTGCCTCAAATTGTGTGTTGAACATATCCATCGATGATTTGATTTCTTTGAAAACTTTTCGCTGTTCCTTTTCCATTGCACTGCGCAAGTCACGTATTTCTTGACTGAACTCTTTCGCGAGTTTTGCAATTTCGGATGGCATTTTGTTAGATTCCAGGTCCACTTCCAATCCAGCACGCTTTCAGTTCGGCAGCAGTAGCGTAAAAAAATGCAACCACACTAACCTGTGCGGAAATCACAGCGTGAGTGCGTGCAAGGGCTGCAGCTGCTGCTGCCAAAGTGAAGGCCAGGCGGAACGCAGGTCGGCTTTTGTAATCCTCCCGCCTCTTCAGAAGCGAAGCACGTGGTCCTAGATTGTGACGTCACCTCAAGAAGCCATGAGCCTATCCGCTGAAGGCAAAGTCATCCATCGACCAGATAGCGCTGGGCCGTAAACCAAGGCGATGGAAAAGCGAAGCTTCGTCCAACCTGTGCCGAAATCACAGCGTGAGTGCGTGCAAGGGCGGCCGCTGCTGCTGCCAAGTAGTTCTCAGCAATAGTAAAAGCCATCCTAATTGACTAACATTGTCTTTTTATTGTATCAGAAGCCTAAATAAGTTTTGCACGGCTCTCTGAATTGTTTTGCAATGAAGTATACAGAAGAACTGTTCACGGTACAGGAATAATTACAAATGTAATTATAATATTGTTACGGTGCCATTGCACAGGACAGTGCACGCAAAAGTGAGAGGAAGAGGAAATGGTGGACTGTCTGCTAGAGCTCCCACCTTTGTAGCAGCCTGCGCGACTACCAGTAGCGTTTCCCCATGTAAATAGTATATACGTTTGTGCACTGGGTTTCCCTTCGTAACATTTGGTGGAAGTGCTGGGTAACAACTCAGAACGGAGCTTCGCAGTGGCCGCCGCTTCGGTTCTTCACCGATGTCGCCGAAGACGGTGCCTTATTCGGCAGCGCCCGCGTCGACTGTCGTACCACGCATCCGCGTGATCCAGGAAACTTCTGTGGCACCGATGGCGCTGGCGTCAACGAGTGGCTGGTGATATGACCAGGTGAGCAACCACAACAAATGGGATGCCACAATGATTCTTAAGAACATAATTTTCTACTTGGCGGAAACAGCGCGAGACTGGTTTCAAATCTACGAAGAAGAACTCCGTGACTGGGGAACCTGCAAGAGATGCTGCGAGATATCTTCGGAAGACTATACAGCCGAAATGTCGTTGCCAAGAAGGAGTTGGCATGACCAGTTTAAACTTACACCGAAAGCTACGTTGCCTATATACGAGGCGTGCTGGCGCTCTGCCGTAATGCCGACACTGAAATGCCAGAGTCTGACAAAGTCGGGCATGTCCTAAAGGCTATCGCCAATGCGGCCTTCAATTTACTGATTTTTAAGAACTGTACTTCAGTCAATGACATCATCATCCATGGAAAGCGAGTGTTTCGACCAGGTGAAAAGCCGTCGTATCTACCACTCATTTGCACGGCTTTCCAACACGGCTACAACATCGTTTTGTGAAGACCGATAGAACTCTCCTTAGTGACAGCAGCAGCCTTAGAGCAGCAGACGAAGATCGTTAGAGCTAGGCGCAGCGTGGCGTGGCTAGGAGAAGCGATGCGGAAGTCGGAACGGTGACGTCACGACACCCGTGCGAAGCTCCGCAAAGCCAGGCGCAGTTGTGCCAACTGGTTGCAAGGCAATGCAGTGACGTCATAGCTTGGCGAAGTTTCTGCGAAAGGTTTGCAGCCGAACCTCTAGCTTAAACAGCGACGCTGCTAAAACGAATCCATCATGTTCTATAATGAGATCTGCGCATTGCAAAGACCCAAAGGCATGGCTTTAAAATGATAGAGATCATCCGTAGTTGCAAATGCAGTTTTTTTTAGTGCAGTGGATCAGCAGCAATTGCCCAGTAACGAAACTGAATGTGAACAGGCGAGAAATATTTGGAACCATCAGGGCACTGTAGTGCGTCTTAATACGCGGCAAGGAATAAACGTCCTTCTAACGCATCTTGTTGATGTGTCAATAACAAAAATTCACAGCCCTTCTACTACTATGAAGATGGCAACTAAGGAAGCTGCGACTATGGTGGGTCTGCTGTAGTGAATATTGCCCCCACGATGAAAATGGGCATATTGTCGTTGGGCATCACCCAAACGAACATGTCTGTCATGAACGTTCCGGTTGAGAAACTCGCGTTGAAACCTGGCCGTCACACCGCGGAAGTTGGCGCTAGCGTTGCCGAGGCGTGCACCACCGTTGTCGGGTTCCTGGAGGGCATGACGACGCTAACGTTTGGCCTCAACTCCCGCAACTCGGGTTAGGTGGCTCTTCACTGACATTTGGCCTCAGCATCGCGCTCCCTCAACTCTTAGCTGACGTTTCGCCTGGGCGTCGAAGCCCTGACGCTCAAATCGGCACGTCGCCGACAACAGATGAGAAGTGAAGAAGAGGACGACGATTGACGAGAAGTGAAATTCTACGCTAGAATGATTAGCAGCAACGCAGCCAGCAGTGGAAGCAGAGGACGACGACGAACGCGGGAGCAGTGGCACGAACGCTTGATCGGTATGGCATGCAACGGTACGAGCGCAAACCGAGGGTGCCTGCGAAAGAGAAGAAGACGGAAGAAGACGACGACGCTTGAGCCAAAGCTGATCATGATAGTTTTTTCTACACGCGGACATGATCTGGTGTAAGTAGCCCTTAAAAGCTTCGTTGTAACAGATGCAAATTCGCCCGAAAGGCCAAGTATCGTTTGCGATATCAAATTAGTAGAAAGCTATGCGAAGTAAGGATTACTTTTATTGGCTGCATAAAGTTGGAAACATTCGCTTACTAATTTAACAAGCACGGCGTCACGCGCGCATAGATGGACCACACAGCTCGCTCGATGACCGCGCAAACTTCCTGTAAAAACGCTGCAGTGAGCAAGCGGAGCAGCAGCAGCTAGCGGATTGACCTTCCTGCTGTCTCTTGCTTCAACGCTAACTAAACGTCGAAAGCACAGCGCATACGAAGCAACCTGCACTCGGCAAACATTGTCAACATCGCAGATCGCTTTGAGGAAGCAGCCCGCGCGGGCGCGAACTTCGGTCACATTGCATAATGTTTTCAGCGCTCGCCGAGCCGTGCCGTAAGCAGCCGCTGCCGGAGCAAAACTAACCCCCCTTCCCCTCTCGCCTCCTCCTCCACGTGCCTCTCACGCGAAAGGCCGCGCCTTCCTCGCTCGCGCGCGCGGGATAGAGCAGCGATCGTTGGCTGACCCTCGTAAACCTTTACTCGCACATAACAGCGTACGGTGCGCGGGGACGATGTTATCGTGCTTGGACTTCATACAGAACATCACGGTTACGGCGATGACATAGGCGACTACAGAAATGCGCTTGGAGTGTCCATTTAATTGCTATCGCAATAATGAACCTAAACTCTTCAAGCATCTTTAGTTTTCTTATCAAGCTGAACTAGAGATTCTCAAGGGCAAGATAATGGTTCGATGATGTCCATCAACAACATTTCGCCACCTATTTTTGTATTATGTTGAGCTTCATGGTGTAAGCGGGGTAAGGGCGCTGGCGAATCGTTTTCGCCTAGCCAGCGTGAACGTTGTGGCTATCAATTACGCTTTGGCCTAATGGGACATTTTTAGATAAAAAATATCGGCATATGACAGCAAGACACGACAAAGACCTGTTGTGTAGGCAGGATGTCAGAAGATACTATTTTCTGCACATGCCGTAGATATCATTCCTGCACATGCCGACACGATAGCTTTGAGAGCCTGAATCACTCTGGTAGCCGTCGACGGCTAGTAGGGAAATGTAATCTTCCTACAACGGCTATACGGTGGCAAGCATAATACCGGCAGGTACAATGCTTGCCACGATAGATAGGCAATAGTTCAATGCAGATACAGTTCAATGCAGGTCACGGTAGATGTGTAGATAGCTTTAAGTTCAAAAAAGGCAGGCAGCCGTGATTTCCACGTATTTACTACCATGTATTTATAAATACTTCACAACTTCCAATCCAAGCATTACGTGATGGGAGCAATACAACAACATTAAAACAGGAAAAAATGAACGTGAACAATGATTGCGACAACCTTTTGCACATTACTGAACACTGAACTTTACAAGAAGTCAGAGTATACATTCTTGCGGAATGTTTCAAGATTAGTGATGGAAACTAGGCTGTGAGGAGGACAACTTCAGAGCGTAATGGTTTGCCGCAACACTGAGGAATTAAAAGCCTTCTTTCTACCGAAAATTCGCGTGAGAGAGATGATTTTAAAGACGCCTACAAGTTCGTGATGGGGTTATAAGGGAATTTTTGTGTTGTGTTGTACCATGAATGTATTAGTGTGTTAGACGTAACAGAGCGATTTTTCTACGGGTATATAATGCTTGAAGGGATAACTCTATTTTAATTCAAGTGACAGCGGTGGTAGTTGGATGAAATGAATCCTTTGTGTTGAACTGTCTCTGACAATGAAATTATGTGTTCTGATGGGGTGACGTGATTGATGATGCGAATGCGAGCTGCGGACGAAGGAATGTTATATAATATAATTTGCCTGTGCTATCAGGTGAGTGACGCAGGCTTTGGCGTATATATAACACAGTGTTTGGGATGGTATTGCGCAAATGCTCTTGATATGGGCATTCCAGGGAAGATTACACGTGATATTTAGGCCAAAATACTTTTCTGACGTTACTCCTAAGATTTTTCGTTCCATTGCTCTTTGCGCGGTCCATAACTTGTTCTCGAGCTTCTTTGTTAACATCCAAGTTTCTGCCCCATATGTTAGCACTGGTAGAATGCAATGATTGTATAGTTTTCTTTTCAATGACAGTGGTAAGCTCTCAGTCAGGATTTCGCAATGCCTGTCGGATGCACTCCAACCCAATTTTGTTCTGTAAATTTCTTTCTCGTGATCAGGGTCCCCTGTGAGTAATTGACCTAGATAAACGTACTCCTTTACAGACTCTAGAGGCTGACTGGCGATCCTGAATTCTTGTACCCTTGCCAGGCTATTGAACATTATTTTTGTCTTCTGCATATTCATCTTCAACCCAATTCTTACACTTTCTCGATTAAGGTCCTCAATCATTTGTTGTAATTCGTCTCCATTGTTGCTGAATAAGACAATGTCATCTGCAAACCGAAGGTTGCTGAGATATTCGCCGCCGATCCTCACTCCTAAGCCTTCCCAGTCTAAGAGCTTGAATACTTCTTCTAAGCATGCAGTGAATAGCATTGGAGAGATTGTGTCTCCTTGCCTGACCCCTTTCTTGATAGGTAACTTTCTACTTTTCTTGTAGAGAACCAAGGTAGCTGTGGAATCCTTGTAGATATTTGCGAAGATATTCACGTATGCCTCCTGTACTCCTTGATTACGCACTGCCTCTATGACTGCTGGTATCTCTACTGAATCAAATGCCTTTTCATAATCTATGAAAGCCATATAGAGATACGTTAGGAGTAACGTTAAGAGACAGGAAGAGAGCGGTGTGGATCAGAGAACAAACGGGGATAAACGATATTCTAGTTGACATTAAGCGGAAGAAATGGAGCTGGGCAGGCCATGTAATGCGTAGGATGGATAACCGGTGGATCATTAGGGTTGCACAATGGATACCAAGAGAAGGGAAGCGCAGTCGAGGACGGCCGAAAACCAGGTGGGATGATGAAGTTAGGAAATTCGCAGGCGCAAGTTGGAATACGCTAGCGCAAGACAGGGGTATTTGGAGATCGCAGGGAGAGGCCTTCGTCCTGCAGTGGACATAAATATAGGCTGATGATGATGATGACTTTTCTGACTGCGCCCGAGCGACCTGAGAGTTGCTCATTGAATAGAAAATGTTGGAAATTGACTGTTTAAGAGAAAATTAGACTAATTTGAACTTTGATAAGTTGAGGGTCATTATGCAATCACAACACCAGAAATCGATTTAGTTAAGATGGTTTTGAAGGCCGATGTGGTCATCAGGACATTTAATAGCTGTACATATAATGCAATCATCAGTAAAGTCGCATGCAGGAGGAAATATTAGACGGTAAGTGAATAATTTAAATTGTAAAAGCAGAGGACCCAAAAGGCTACCTTGTTGCACGCTAGAGGTCACATCAGAAAGAGAAGCAGAAGAATGATTTACTGCGTTTAACTGCCAACCAAATGTAGGCATTTGCGTGTCAAGTCTCAGTGCAGACAATCTAGAAATGAACCGAGAGTGGGCAACACGATCGAATGTTTTAGAGTAGTGTAAAAGTAGAATCAATTTGAAGGTTATTATCCACGTTAAAATTCCGGTCGGATGTGCACTCATATTGATGCGTGTCTCGTGAAAATGATTGTCTGAAGCTACACTGATTAACAAATATGAGTCGAGGTGGGTAAAAATATTTGATGAATTTTATGATCGAGCCTTTTGCAACAGATGCAGGTTAGTGAGATAAGGCGGTAATTTTCCGGAGAATTCTTGTTGCACTTTCGAGCACGGGAACAATTTGCAAACCTTCGCGTCATTCGGAAGCAGTCCTAATGATAACGAGCACGCGAAAATGGTGCATAGAATTTGACTATACTCGGCGACAGCTTTTCTTGACATTGGAGCGAAGGCTACGGAGGCGGGGCCTCCGCACATTTGTGTTACTACGCAAGTAGTCCGGCAGCTTGCAGCCGATTTCAGTTCGAGTTTCGGTTTTCGCTAGCTCGCAGGGCTAGTGTGTTTAGCAAAACGTATTCGTCGACAGCTCGGCCTGACGGCGCCTTCCTCCAGCATAGACATTGCAGATAACCTGCTTGGTTTGTTTGGAGACCCACTTCTTGTCACATTTGGAGTATAGCCTCCTCGGAGAACGAAAAGGAGAGTTTGCGGCCACACGCGGTACCGCTTGCACCGGGGACGCCATGTTTACTGGGAGAGCCACCAGCAGGCGGTGCCGAACACGTGGTGCCGTCTAAGAAATAAAAAAGAAAAAAATAAAGGCGCACGGTAACTTTTTTTGCATGAACAGCTGCCCATACTTGTTCTATATTTATAATTAAGAAAGTTTATTTATTCGGGCCAAGTAACCTTTAGAATCAGAAAATAAAACAGGTACTATTTCCTGGCGCGCGCGCATGTAGGCTCTGTACCTTCCACAGTGCTGTCAAGAAAAGCTGTCGCCGAGTATAGAGATGGACAAAGTATTTTTATATTTTTGAATTTATACTCTTCATGCCTGTGGGAGATTATACTTTGTTATCCCTTCTGCTGTAATGTTAACTGACGCCATGAGTCGGAAATCCAGATCGGAAAGTATAGGCGCTCGGAAATATCTTCAGTGGTTATTACTGATGTAAAGAACCTGTTAAACTCGAACGCAGGTTCTTGACAGGACATCACTGCCCGGTTATCATTAAGGGGCCTGACGTTGTGGGTGAGGCGATGAGAAGTAAATGTTCGCCAACCTTTATCTTTTTGGGGTCAGACATAATAGGAATTGGCGCTAGATGATGTGAGTAATACTTGTTTTTAGCTGAGATTATTTAGGCGCTGTACTTATTTGATAATCTTTGCAACATGCTCCTGCGGATGGACAGCTTGAAATTTTAGCTTGATTGTACTCATTTTTTTTCGCTTTCGTAAAACACGATGATGTTGTTAAAGCAGTCTTTTGAGTTGCCAATAATTATTGTAACTAGGGGAACGCAGTTATCAACTAGTGCTAAACGAGATTCTTTAGAGAGCACCCAGTTTTCATTACCTTAACAAGAAAAAGGTAGTAGGGTTGTATCGCTATAAAACGTAGTTATATAAGCGAACATATCAACATAGTTTGCCTTATTATAATCACTCATATGTTTGGCCGCGACGCCCACAAAAGGTGACGGAATATTAACTCCAAAATACCGTAGCTTTTGGTTACTGAAGCCTTTCAGGCCAGAAATGGGGCTAACTGTTTCAGGAACATTAGTCAATGACAGATCGGGGACATTTGATACTCAAGTCGGCTCAAACACTCCCTGAAATATGTTTCAGTCTAATGCTACGTTGACGAACTCAGCCGAAATTCGATCGGTAGAATACAGTTGGGACCCATTGATATCCGGTAGATGAAAAAAAAGGAACCGAAAACAGAAATGTTTGCAGAAAATGGCTGGATACCACTTCCAGTACTATTGAACGGCCGTTGAACAAAAATGTGGTCCTGAAGCGGCAGCAATCACAAATTAAAGACTTAATGGATGGTGAAGAACACCCGACAACCTCCATATCGCAATTGGCATGAACAACACAGGATGAAATAGTCTTTTGATAGCAACTAAGGCACCACCACCTCTTTTTTACGTGCGGTCATATCCAACGTTACTAGCCTAGCTTGACTTTTCAAACTTCTCTGACTACATGGACCCGCCAGCGATTCTCAGCATCTGGTGATGCCGCTGTCGCTCTTTGCTCGGTCAGCACAGTGCGGAAGGGGCGGCGAAGCACTGTCCGCAGCTCTTGTCGTGGTTTGGAGGTGTGTACACATACGTGTTTTGCTGCAGTCTCGGTGCTTTCTGTGACTCTCTTTTGTGTGTCGGAAGCAGTGTGCATTTATCAAATTTGGTGATGCGAATGCATTTTTATTCGCGGTTCCTGAACCGAGAACTTGCCTTGAATGCGCCAGTCTCATCGCAAGCCAGCAAAGCTCATGTAAGTTCGAAGATTTCACTTGGGAATGGGGCGCTCTGATGAAAGAAAATAATTTTATGAAGAGCTGGGAGCATCTAAACATCAACAGAAGGTGCCCTGTTTTTATTCCTGCTTTGTTAAAAGAAGTGCACCGAGGGTCCTCCTGACGGATACACTACTCATTAGTACCAACTATTAGTAGTAATTAATTATTTACATGATTTGCCTGCTCACTGGTACAACTGCTGATGAGTAGCAACTTTCAGTATTAATTAGCCGATTGGCCTCCTGACTCCTACAACTGCTGATTAGTGGCAACTATTAATATTAAATGTTTAATGACAAATTATTTGTCACTAATCAGCATCAGCTGATTAGTAGAGTGCAGCGAACAACCAGGGCTGTTGGTGCCCTTGACTAAGGATTTCACCAGCGCACTCTGTCAAAGCGCAGCAGCATTTTCGCAGCTCAGCAAATTTTTTCAGTCTGTTAAACGCGAGACTATGCAAACAATAAAAAAATGCATGGGTGAAAACACTTAATGCGCTCGTAATTTGCAAAGTCGTAGGACACTAGCTCCTTCGCCAACGCACAGCTGCACCCGCGTAGAGCTGCCTGTGGCGCTCCAGCCATGTGGCGGCAAGCCAAGGCACGGAGTCGCCCGCGATATACCGCGCCTGCGGACAGCTCAGAAACTGAACCTAGTCTAGTAACGCTGGTTATGTCTGTGTACATAATAAAAATGCTTTTATAAAAAATGATTCGCTATATCAGGACGTAGTCATGCCTCAGTAAGCAAAAGTATGGGAGAACACCTACCTTCAAAGAAGGAGCAAACCAGGTCGCGGTTGGGAAGCAAGCGTAGAATGTTGGTGAAAGAGAGTAATAATGAATATGATAGCGGCTTTGGCTAGGTTTTTTCTTTAACTCGTGAGCAGATACTCTGTGTGGCTATCTCGAAGTTAAGACGCTCGTTTTAGTGGAGTGTTCGTAGGTGTAGGTTTTCTTCTAAGCGAAGCTTGTCCACGGATACCTTGAAGGGCTGATATTTACTTTTTGCTAACTCAGTAACTTTTTATAGCTTGTCCGGTCAATGGCGAGAAGTCCTCTTGGATGGAAAATTTAGATTGCTTTAGCTTGTGTGCAGATACTAGAATGGTTTGCTTATCTTTAAAGAAAGTAAATTTAGCTATCATCGGCATGTACTTTCCTTCAGCGAACACGTCCAGCCTGTGTATGCACTCCAATTGCGTGCTCGGTATTTGTATTTCAAGCTTCTCATAACAGGAAGAACTGGAATTTTTCCTAGGCTGCCCAGTCCTTTTCATCTTCGTTTTCCTTTCCAAAAAATATATAATTGCAGCAACGCATCCGATTCTAAGTATCATCGCGCCTGGCGGCAATACTCCGCAATTGATCGTTTATGCCCCTTACCGAATTGTGGCCGGCGCTATTATCAGCAAGGTTAGGCGAAGAAGGAGCTATTTTAGTGGATGCAAGTTCAGCTGTTAAGCTGGTGAATACCCCAGATATATAATTCTGCTCGTCGTTTAGGCGCATGCCTTCATTAGCAGTAGCTTTTTGTTGTTTCGGGTGCTTTAGTTCACTCTTCATTTCTAGCTATTTTTCTTTTATACCTCGTAGTTCGCTCAGTATAACGTGCTGTCCGCCATTTATTTTACGAACAGTTTCAAGCACGGTTTCCAGAATGGTCGCTAGAATCAAGACTAGGCCCGGGGTTAGGTTTTATATCACCTGCAATCAACAACAGCATATTCGACAACGCACACCACAGTCGTCAGCCAGCAAGTAAGGTATGCCTATATCTTTTAAGCAACTTCACTAGACACGGCACCGAAACAAGACACCTGTTGAGACTTCTAATGCAAAAACACTTTTAAGGTGACTAACCTGGAACAGTACGAAGCGTAAGTTCCACATGCCGGTACCGGTGCCACGCCAGTGAGACTAGAGTGCGCGGGTGGACGACACAGTGCGTAAGGACTACGCCCAAAACAGAGAAAATAACGTATTCACCATCGCACACAGGAGTATAGGGACATAACGGGATTTACGCTGCGGCTTGCGGGGGAAGACGGATGAAGTCTGGAAAACAAACGTGGTGGGGAAGGTCTGATATCACGTGGGCGTCAAAAGGGAGCACCAGTTGAAAAACACCTGTCTAACACTAGAGAAAGACTAGGTGCATCGAGAGAACGCCTAGGCCGACCATCACGTCGTGAGGACACTACGCACACCAAAATAGAGTGGTCTGATGGTCAACAAAGAATAGTAGGACAGTGCACTTTGCAAGAATGGCAGGCGTGCTGCAATAAGCGATGCGCGCTGGGCGATAAAGAGTATGCGTACTAACTTTGTTGAATTGAGTACGGAGAGCAGCGCTTGCTATTGAAATCTGCGTTCCCGAAATGAAGATCGTAACGCTAAATTCGTCCACTTTAATGTCCAGAAGATTTCGGCGAGTATATTCGTTCAAGTATATTCGGGTGGTGGCGTGGAGCAGAGGTAGAATGCGCGGCTTCAAATCTGAAGGTCGTAACTTCGAATCCTGCTCCAGTCCACCACATTTTCAGGCATAGAGTGGTGCCTGACACCGGCAAGAAAATATATTGCTGAGAGCTGGTGGGGCTATACTAGTTTAGGTGCAACCAAACCAGGAAGGCCCACTAAGCTTTATCAAAGTCACTCCCTCACCTGAACAGGAATTGGCCTCCCTGGTGCAGTATTCGGCCACTACCTCCATCATGACTCCGACAATTAACCCATGGCCCTCAGTCCCCAGTGGCTGCGGTGCACCTGACCAAGGCGGCGGTCAGACCTGCGGCGCGGCAGAGGGTGCCAAGAATCTCTGGGTCCGGACAGGCCGCCAATGAAAACTGAACCTGGCAACGTTCAGCACGCACACCCTTTCGAGTGAGGCTAGCTTATTAGGACAATTTGAGGAATTATCAGGCATTGCCTGGGATATTATTAGCCTTAGTGAGGTTAGAAGGACTGGTGAGGCTTACACAGTGCTAACGGCCACGTCCTCTGCTACAGAGGTCTTCCAGTCAAGAGAGAATCCGGGGTAGGATTTCTAGTTCATAACAACATAGCGGGCAGCATTGATGAATTCTACAGCATTAATGAGAGGATAGCAGTCGTCGTAATAAAGATGAATAGGAGGTACAAAATGAAGGTAGTACAAGCCTACGCCCCAACCTCTAGTCACGATGATGAAGAAGTAGAACAGTTTTATGAAGATGTTGAATTAGCAATGAGAAAGGTGTAAACTCGGTATACTGTAGTCATGGGCGACCTCGATGCAAAAGTGGGGGAAAAGCAGGTTGAGGTTGTTGAGCAAGCAATTGGCAACTACGGCATCGATTCTAGGAATGCAAGAGGAGAGATGTTAGTAAAATTTGCGGAAAGAAATAGGCTCCGAATAATGAATACATTCTTCAGGAAGCGCAGCAACAGGAAGTGGACCTGGCAAAGCCCTAATGGAGAAACAAGGAATGAAATAGATTTCATACTCTCTGCCGATACAAGCATAATGCATAATGTAGAAGTGTTAGGTAAGGTAAAGTGCAGTGACCATAGGTTAGTTAGGTCTAGGATTTCTCTCAATTTGAAGAAAGAAAGAGTGAAATTAGTCAAAAGAAATAGGCCAACTTAGAGGCAGTAAGGGTAAAAGCAGACCAATTCCGGCTGGTGCTCGCAAAAAAAATATGCAGCGTTAGAAAATGAAGATAGAGACAACATAGAGGTAATGAATGAAACCCTAACTAGGTTGATCTCAGAAGCAGCAGTTGAAGTGGGAGGTAAGGCACCAAGGCAACTAGTAGGTAAGCTCTCCCAAGAAACAAAGGACCTAATAAAGAAACGACTAAAAATGAAAATGACCAACTCAAGAGATCAGATAGAATTCGCTGAACTGTCAAAACTGATCAACAAGAAGAAAGTAAGGGTCATTCGAATTTATAACGTGGGAAAGATTGAGGAAGCCGTAAAATATGGACGCAGCATGTAATCGGTAAGAAGAAAGCTTGGCACAGGACAAGGCAAGATGTATGCACTGAAAGATAAGCATGTTAATATAATCAGCAATTTCGATGACATAGTAAAAGCAGCGGAAGAATTCTATACTGACCTGTACAGTGCCCAAAACAGCCAAGCTATTTCCATTCGAAATATTGATGAACCGGATACAGAGGCTCCTTCTATAACTAGCGATGAAGTTAGAATGGCCTTGGAAGACATGACCAGGGGTAAAGCTGCTGGAGAAGATGGAATAACAGTAGATTTAATCAAAGATGGAGGAGATATGCTTGAAAAGCTTGCGGCCCTTTATACGCAATGCCTCACAACTTCAAGTGTACCAGAGAGCCAGAAGAACCCCAACATTATACTAATCCATAAGAAGGGAGGCGTTACAGAATTGAAGAATTATGGACCCATTAGCTTGCTTTCAGTATTGTATAAAATATTCACCAAGATAATTTCCAATAGAATCAGGGCAACACTTGACTTCAGCCAACCAAGAGAACGGCTGGCTTCAGGAAGGGATATTCTACGATGGATCACATCCATGTCATCAACCAGGTAATCGAGAAATCTGCGGAGTATAATCAACCTTTCTATATGGCTTTCATAGATTATGAAAAAGCATTTGATTCAGTAGAGATACCAGCAGTCATAGAGGCATATTGCGTAATCAAGGAGTACAGGAGGCATACGTGAATATCTTAGCAAATATCTACAAGGATTCCACAGCTACCTTGGTTCTCCACAAGAAAAGTAGAAAGTTACCTATCAAGAAAGGGGTCACGCAAGGAGACACAATCTCTCCAATGTTATTCACTGCATGCTTAGAAGAAGTATTCAAGCTCTTAGAGCGGGAAGGCTTAGGAGTGAGGATCAACAGCGAATATCTCAGCACCTTCGGTTTGCAGATGACATTGTCCTATTCAGCAACAATGGAGACGAATTACAGCAAATGATTGAGGACCTTAATCGAGAAGGTGTAAGAATCGGGTTGAAGATTAAAATGCAGAAGACAAATATAATGTTCAATAGCCTGGCAAGAGAACAATAATTCAGGATCGCAAGTCAGCCTCTAGAGTCTGTAAAGGAGTACGTTTATCCAGGTCAATTACTCACAGGATACCCTGATCATGAGAAAGAAATTACAGAATAATAAAATTGGGTTGGAGTGCTTACGGCCGGCATTGCCAAATCCTGACTGGGAGCTTACCACTGTCATTAAAAAGAAAAGTATACAATCATTGCATTCTACCGGTGCTAACATATGGGGCAGAAACTTGGAGGTTAACAAAGAAGCTCGAGAACAAGTTAAGGACCGCACAAAGAGCGATGGAACGAAAAATCTTAGGAGTAACGTTAAGAGACAGGAAGAGAGCATTGTGGATCAGAGAACAAACGGGGATAGCCGATATTCTAGTTGACATTAGGCGGAAGAAATGGAGCTGGGCAGGTCATGTAATGCGTAGGATCGATAACCGATGGACCATTAGGGTTACAGAATGGATACTAAGAGAAGGGAAGCGCAGTCGAGGTCGGCAGAAAACCAGATGGGATGATGAAGTTAGGAAATTTGCAGGCGCAAGTCTGAATACGCTAGCGGAAGACAGGGGTAATTGGAGATCGCAGGGAGAGGCCTTCGTCCTGCAGTGGAAATAAAATATAGGCTGATGGTGATGATGATTATGATTCGGTCAAGAGAGTGTTTTTGTGCCGGGTCATTGTTGCAGCGTTAACTCCGCGAGCTGCACGCCTTAGCTTTCCGGATCCTAAGTACCAGGTCGGGCAGGAGACTAGGACCGGCGCGGATGCGGCAATAGAGATTGACAATATTGCGGCGATGATGAACTGCTAAACCTAGAGTGCGCGATGGCGGCACCGGAAGCGTGCAGACCATGGCGAGGAGACAAACATCAAATGTTACCTCCAGAACGCGGCTAACCTCCAGTTCTGTAGTTTGAAGGCGATGACCAGGGACTTCTCAAGTGACGGGTAATGTGCCTAATATGAGAGCTGTTCAAACACGTGGCTTTGACGTCTGTCGTTCTCCAGTCAGCCGAATTTTGGTAGTGCGCACAGTAGACCTATTTCTTGGTGACATTGGCAAGAGTACGTTCCTTTGCAAGGATAGAACAGAATAATGACAAACCCAGATTTGCGAACTCTTGGTGGACGACTGATTGTATGAGCGTTCTGTTAGGCAGGTTGGCTGATTGCACGTTTCTAAGAACAGCCGTAGGGGACGTTGCTTGTAGTTTGCGACAAACATTGCAAGTTAAATAGTTTGGTGCTGTAGACTGTGGAGACACTGGTTGGTCTTCGCATGATGATGTCGTGATGGTTTCAGGCTGCCGAAGGAACTGGCAGGTGATGAACCAACTTTTTGCTCGTTCATGGCTCTGACATTTCTCCACAATAGCGTCGACCGTCGTACAGTTCTCGAAGACCAGTATACCCTTTAAAATGTGTGCTGTCTTGTCAGATTCCGTCATTTTCATGTCAAATATGGGGACGGGCCAGCACGTCCTCCATGTAGAAAATGTACGATTGAGCGGACGTGTGCACGCGGGGTCTTAGTTTATTTTAGCGATGTGCTGACGACCAAATGGCCTGCCGAACAACTCACAAAGCTTCGCCTTGCAAGTGTCGTAACTGCTCAGAGCCTCTTTATACATCTGGCATGACACGCAGGTCCTTCCTTTGCGGTAGAAGATCACGTTGGCTAACACAACCTGGTTTTGCTGCTGACGCACTCGTACATGTCGATCGTGTTCAACATCCTAGTCAACCGCGACAGAAAAGGTTCCTGAGCTGCGTGGGTGCGAAACACTCACCGAAGTCGGCGGCTTCAGCGCCAATGTCACTCAGTTGGTCATCGCGGAGCAACCAATATTGTATCCGCTTCGAAATCTCGTGCACGTTTGACGGAGCGCACACGCACGGCAAGCTTAACAAGCTCTGGAACCAAAAAACATGCTAGGGAAATAGCGTTATTTGCAAACTTGAACCGTATGCAGGGTTACAATAGCCACATGCAGAGGTGACAGATGAAAGGTATTGGCGTGCTTCTGGCCACATCACGGAGGTTATTGTCGTACGAACAACATTAGCAGCACCTTCAAGGTCCCATTGATATATATATATATATATATATATATATATATATATGAGGCACTGCGGCTTCCAGGAGCCAGCGGGTTTAGCCCGGCAAACCACTACTCTTGCTGTGACCCACCGCCAGGCGGCCTCCGAGCTTACGCTTCCCAGAACAGCCCTTCAACCCATAAGAACGGTTGGGGGAAGCGAAGTTCGCGTTCACGAGCGATGGTCGTCTCTTCCTCTGAATATCGCGGGTCCGTCGAGATGCGATGATGGGCAGCTACCGGTCCGCAACCGTGATCCTCAACCTATGGATTGCGCAGGTGATAAACTTCTGGACCCGCCAGAGCCACACGTCGGGATTTCGGAGCAACCGTTGGCTGAACGTGCGGCCATTCGCTCCGCACTGAGTGAGGTCCCACTAAAGGAAGCCAAGGCGGCTGGCATCGCTGAGACCGTAATTATCAGACCTTATCGTGCCTCGCAAAGCTCCCTGTCAGGCTGACAAGATACCACAGACTCAAGCGCAGAAGCAGCTGTTCCCTGGTTCAAGCGCGGAAAATATCGCGGCCTCTGACCAGGCATCGCTTTTGACTCGACCTTCGGACATAGACGACTCGGCAGCAGTCGGCGTATTGTTGAGTTTCGCCGATTTGAGGGCATTGGCGAGCCTTACGAGTGCATTGCGAGTGAAACAATGAGGTGATCTAAGTTCTCAGCGTCGGAAACCGGTGTGTCAGGGGGCGTCAGCTAAAGGTATTCTTCGTGAGCCTGCCTTTGGCTGCTCTTGTACACCACAGCGAAGTCTTATGCTTGCAAGTGAAGAGCCCAGCCTACAAGACGGCCACATCAATCTCCAAGGCAGCACAAGTAACGATGATCCATAACCACTTAGAAAGGAGGAACCTACACGTATGAGCAGAATCGTTGCACAGCAAATATGAGTACCCGACATTTTCGCTCAGCCCCGGTGTAATGCTGTTGCAGCTTAACTAAAGTAGGGCTGGCATATGTTATGACGTCTTCTTTCTAATCGCAGCGCTCTACTCGAACCGCACTCATGGCAATACCGCTGGCGTCGGTATGAACATTGGTCGGTTCGGAGGGGTCGAAGTGTCAATCGATAGGCTGCGACTGCGGCGTGAGCAATAACTTCAGTTGGCAGTAGCGGGTCTTGGTCATGGGTTTATTTGAAACTGGCGCCTTGGCGGATAACACAGGTCCGGGGAAAAGCAGCGCTCGAAATACGGGCAAAAATGAAAAAAAAATAGGAACCGAGGCCTAAGAATCTGCGTAGCTTATTACGAAGTGATATGCTTAAAAAGCATTAACTGCCACTTTCTTGATTGAAACGCCTCGGATGCCATTTCGTCGCACTAATGTTAGACCCAATGTTAGCCAGTTGGTGTAATTTTTGCCCTAATGTTAGCTTTGTCGCACTAATGTTAGCCGCTGAACAACACGTCCCTTTTTCGAATTGAGAACTAGGGCTGCATTTTAATAGATTTCAAAACAACATAACGTAACTCATTGTATTCGCAAATTGTGCGGCCGAATGTGACGACGTGATCGAGATAAGACATGCCGTCTTTTTCTTGTCAACTGAATTAACGGGAATTTGCGAGAACCCTCAGTCTAAGTATAATGAAAAAGAGTTAAGGAATTTTTTTGTGTTATGTGACAGAACAAAAATATAATTATGAGGCACGTCATAATAGGGAACTCCGGAATAATTTTGACCACATGCCGATCGTTAACGCGCACCTAATACAGCGTACACGTGCCTTTTCACATTTGATCCTCATCATAATGCACTTGCCGTGGCAGCAAGTTGATCGTATGGTCTCCTGCTCATCAACGCAACAAACCGCCACAAATTAACTAAGGTGCATTGAAGTTAAACGCAGAATTGAGAAAGTGTACGGCATCATCAATTTCCGGGGAAGGATAAACGTCCTGTTGTAACTGAATTTAGACGGTAATAGTAGGCGCCGCATCTCCAGGTACGGTCTTTCTGACAAGTATAGCTGGATGTGCAAGCACTCGATGACTCTTAAGTGACATCATTTGCGTGTGTATTTTAGGCACTTAGTCATCACTTATCGTTCGCTGCGGCAGCGATACGTGGTAGCGTTTTTGACGAATCGGATGTGCATTTCCCCTACTGATCCTGTGGTGCGGGCGGGACGCAGGAATAGAGGATGTATTTTCGATGTGAGAAAGGTCAGAGATCGACAGATATGTAAATAGAATATTTATAACATACGGTGCTTGCTGGTGATGAGTGACTAGACTGCCGGGAGGATTTTCCGGCGGTCTGAGCACATGCTGACTGGGTCACATGGAACGTCAGTGAGGACATCGACTGCCGTCAGCAAGTGGTCTTCAAATAGAGCAATCTTCAGGACGACTGACAAGACCACTGCCTCGGGCAAACAATATATCGTCCATGGTTCAGTTCGTCCTTTCAATATGAGCACTACGCAATAGGACACCAAGAGATTTTTTTTTATTTTTGCGATGAGATAAGGTAGGTTCCACTCCCGCGCCAACTGCTTCGAGGTCAATATTGGAACACGCCACCTGGTATTGTTGTACACCGGCTGGGACAATAGTCTCTTCGAGTACCCGGAACATACCGTCTTTCCGGGGCGAATTCTTTATAAGTCTGCGAGGAACACGGCCGCTCCAGTTCTGCATTCAACAGTGTCACCAAGTATACGAAAGCCAACAATGCCTAAAATCACGTCATGTGTGGTTCTTTACAGAATCGCAACCTCCGTCATAAAACTTGATCACCTAGAGATGTTCCCGCAGTAGACACACCCACAGGGCAAAAAGAGTCGCCACGCATGTCACAGAATGCTGTAACCGTTTCCTACAGAAACCTCAGTTTCTTTACTAAAAGGCGCCTACATTCAACCAACCGATCTTACTCAGTAGGACCAGTGTCAACCAGGGCCACCGTAGCCACGCCACCAATAAAAACTGGAACTATATTTCCAACAAACACTGGCTTCTGCAGTCAGTCTCCATCGACCTCGCCTCCCATCGGCCGCGCTGTCTAGTTTTCGTCGAGTGATGACAGGGGGGGGGGGGGATGACGTGGTGAAGGAGACCGGCGCGAAAGAGTTACTGGAGGTGGTATAACACTTCGGTCAAAGACAGGGGCAGTAGTTCCGCAAGTTCCCTTTCCAAAAGCTGTTACCTGGACGCTAGGAAGACTTTCATGCACGGAATGGCTGCGTCGAGGTTCTGGGCCGCGCATAACATGCAACTTGCGACAGATTAAAATATTTATTTATTTACAATACATCAAATACTCCTGCTGGAGGGGTTATATATAAGGAGTGGGCGAGCATACAAATTAGCAGAAACACCACCAGACTATTGCTGTACGCATTGAAATAAGTAAAAAAAAAGCAGCAAGAAAGAAAAGGCCAAAAACTTAATAAATAGCGCCTACACAGTTTTAGGAATAGCAAAACGTAAAAGAAAAATCCGTGAAAGCTCATCAAGTATGGTACTCGACAAATATTGAGCGTAATGTGTGCAAAAAGTGGCAGCTACACATTTCTAGGTATGAAACACGGCAAGCTATAACAGTCAGACATCTCTACAAACACACTTCGACGTCGAGGGAAACATGGTGAGGAGAATGCTACAGATAATACTAGCAGATCACGCAATCAGCAAGTGATTCTATGGCAGAATTAAAACGCGCATGATCAGCATGAGCAATGACGTTCAATGGAAGATTATTCCAATGCATGGCTTTTTATGAAAATGGAATGAAGATGAGTAGTTGCCCGAACATATGATGAATAAACTGTTCATGTTGGCTGATACGGCTGGAAAGTGGATATGCTGAATTGATAAGGGTGTAGTCGGGAGGGAGGGTAGGGTAGAGTTTATGACAAAGGCTCTCTCAAACTTTTCAGGCGCCTAATTTGGGACAATTTGCTTTTATTTTAACTGAGTGACACTTGTACGACATGAGTAGTCCGATGAGATGAATATCCCAGTGTGAACTCTAACACCACAGCTGTAGCACAATGAAGCTGGACGAAGTGATCACTACGCTTCGAAGTGTTCTGGCACGCTGGCCCTTATGCTAGAATTCATTTAATTACGGCGCATACGACGCATTATATAACCGCCCGACTGTTGTGGCAATGAACCAATGAAACAGCAATGCTGAGCGTGGTTGGATCTCGGAAGATAGGTTAAACTGGGCTGTCGTATGCGCCTGAATTCAGAAGTATCAGGTGTGAAACTCCCACGATGCATGGTTCTTGTAGTCTGCTGAAGGTAGGCTTCAGAGGTGTATATTATGCAACGTGACATATGTCTGTGTCGGAGCCGCACTTCAGGAAGTAGGTAGGTAGGTAGTAAACTTTATTGACGGCCTGAAGTAGGCACCCCTCATTTTCATGGAGGGAGGACCACGGGCCGCTCCCACGTCGGGACGGGAAGGCCAAGCGTCACCGCCGCATCGTGTGCCTTCTGGACTGCCTTGAGCTGATGGAACCAGTCATGACTCTTGATCAGTAAATAAAATGTGTCTTGCGAGATCCCTTGATCCGTGTGGTGCTGTAAAGAGGGGCACTCCCAGAGCATATGGATAAAATCGCTGTATCCGCCGCAGTCGGGACACTAAGGGGAGACCTCCGCGAAACGACTATAGATTGACAGGCCGAAATACGAGTGCGTTTGTAATAACCTAAGCGTAACCGATTGAAGCCGTGATATATTTCGGTGGGGCGACGGAAATGCCCTGCGAGGAAGTTTATAATGCTTTGTGACTTCGTTAAAGGTGGAGAGTATGTCCCTAAAGCGGGGGGGGGGGCGGTTCCGTCTCCGCCACGATCGCACCAGACCCGTCGCGGGCACCGCCCGGTGCACCGGCCCCAGATAGCCGGGCGCGGCAAGCGAGACCTCGCGTCTGAGTATGGGCCATTTCGTTGGCGCTGACAAGCCCCCCTACTTTCGACCCTACATGGGCCGGGAACCAGGTGATGGTGTGATGAACAAGTACTTTTCCTTTGAGTATCTTGGCGACTTCCTTACAGACGGCCCCAGATGCGAATGCGCTGGCTGCCGATCTCGAGTCTGTGTAGACTTCCGTTTTGCTTGGATCTAAAAGCGCTAATGCTAGGGCTAGCTGTTCTGCCTTACCGCGCGACGAGGTAATGATTGATGTTGCCGAAAGTACCCGGCCCTTGGTGTCAATGAAGATGGCCGCAAAGCGGGAGGTGTTGCTAGCGGAATGCTCGTATTGAGCAGCATCGACGAAACATGCGTCCGACGCGTGTGCGTGTGTCAGGAGTGTAGAGGCCCTAGCCAACCTTGTGCCTGTATTGCGTTGTGGGTGCGCGTTCCTCGGCAGTGGAGAAACCTTACTGTAAGATCTAGTGTTATTTTGCAGCAGCGTGTTGCGTTCCATCGCAAAAATGGGATTGATGTTGACGCCTTCAAGAATTTTTCGCCCCGCGATGGTGGACAAAAGTCTAGCAAGCTGCGCCGTCTGCTGCGCTTCAATGGCTTCCTCTAGGGTGTTGTGAATACCTAGAATCACGAGGCTCTCGGTGTTAGTACGCATCGGGAGGCCAAGGACCCTCTTTATACTCTTGCGAATGAGCGCGTTTAGTTTGATTCTCTCGTAAACTTGCCATTTGTGCATAGGTGCAACGTAGTTTACATGACTCATTAGGAACGCGTGGTAAATCCTGAGAAGGTTGTCTGCTTTGAGCCCTCCTCTATTGTTGGACGCCCTGGAGATTAGTCTATATACTCCCTCCGCGTGCGAGGTTAGTCTGTTGGTTGTGCGACCGTTGTGCCCGTTGGCCTCGATAATCATGCCTAAAAGCCGCATAGAGTCAACTCTTGGGATCTTTTGCCCAGTTGCCGTGTGTATTCTGATATTCATCTCATCTAAGGGCTTCCAATTTTTCGATATTAGACCCCTTTTAGTTGGGTGATACAGACGAAGTTCAGATTTGAACCTCGAGAGTTTGAGTCCCATTTTCTGTATGTGACTAACAACGCAGTCGACTGACTCCTGTAGAGATCGTTTGACTTGTCCGTCCGAACCTGCAGTGCACCAGACGGTGATGTCAGCGTAAATGGCGCTTCGAATACCGCCTAGATGTTCTAGCTCGGTCGCGAGCTCGCACATGGCAATATTGAAAAGAAGCGGTGAAACAACCGACCCCTGTGGCGTGGCAATGGGACCAAGCTTGTAAAGCTCTGATATGAAGTGAAATATTTTAATCGTAGCGGTCCCAAAATAGAGCGTGCGCCTCGAATGTGGGAGGTTTTGAGATGAAATCCCGTTGATAGGTAGTTAAAGCCTAGGCTGAAGCCTCAAGTCATTATGATGAATAGATAGAACAGTTTTAGGAAGGTATTGAATTTGCAATAAGAAAGGTGCAAACTCAGTATATTTTAGTCATGGACGATTTCAATGCATAACTACGGGCAAACCAGGAGCAGGTGCATGCAATTGCCACCTATTGCATCAATTCAACGATTAGTGCAATAGGGGTGTTGGTTGAATTCGCGTAAAGGAAGCGACTTCTATTATAGGTACTATAAAGGAACAGACAGAGACAGCAGGCGTTCTTGGGCTGGCTGATCTATGTCTCCTCGTCCTCTTCTCTGTCTGCCCGCGCCCGCAGTCCGAGCGCGGGAGCTTCAGTGCGTCATTCTCTTCATTACAGTACCTTCCACAGGAAGCACAGTAGCAGGACCTGGAACTGATAAAACCTAATGAATAAAAAGACATGAATGTCTCCCGATCTCAGCATAGTGGACCATGTAGAAGTCTTAGGTAGGGTAAAGGACAGTGATCATAGGTTAGTGAGGTCTAGTACTTATATCCCTTAGACGAGAGACAGAGCAAAGTACGTCAAGAAGAAACAGGCCAACCTAGACACAGTAAGGCTAAGAGCAGAATAATTCAGTCTAGTACTCGCAAACAAATATGCTGCTTCAGAACAGGAAGATGCGAAAAAAACGTAAAGGTAATAATCCCCAACTAAGCTGATTTAAATAAATTTATATATTATGGGGTTTTACGTGCCAAAACCACAATGTGATTATGAGGCACGCCGTATTGGGGGGACTCCGGAAATTTGGACCACCTGGGGTTCTTTAACATGCACCTAAATCTAAGTACACGGGTGTTTTTGCATTTCGCCCCAATCGAAATGTGGCCGCCGTGGCCGGGATTCTATCCCGCGACCTCGTGCTCAGCAGTCCAACACCATAGCCACTGAGCAACCACGGCGGGTTACGGTACCCAGAGCAGCCAAGCAACCTTCATTGGAAGCAGTGATGAACAGGGTACAGTGTCTCCGCCTATTCCTCGCGATTATTTAGAAGTGTCATCTAAGACATGTCCCATGTTACAAGTGGCAAAGGAAGGTATAATACTAGCCCATTTGATCAAATATGGAGCAGATGTTGACACGTGTACTTGTTTATATTCCTTTGGTGACCGCCTACACCTGCTAACGAATGGTAAACGTTATGGCGCCGCGCAAGACGCGCCTACACAATTTAGAACTTACGGGAATGTTATCGTTGATTACATGTGTTGTGCATGTCCTTGCTAAACCTTGTTTAATCAGATTGCATGCGCGACAGAAATTGTGTAGTACGCTCTGGAAAACACGCGGGCAACAGCAATTACACTGGAACCTTCGACGAGTGACCTATAAAGGCCGATGCGCTTGACCCGCTGATCAAATTTTCG
Source organism: Dermacentor silvarum (assembly GCF_013339745.2). Taxonomy (NCBI): domain Eukaryota; kingdom Metazoa; phylum Arthropoda; class Arachnida; order Ixodida; family Ixodidae; genus Dermacentor; species Dermacentor silvarum. Next base: position 145,276,350 of record NC_051160.1, read on the forward strand.
ACGATTGCCGACTGGGTGCTCCACTATCTTTGCTCTTTGAGTGTAGCCTATTTTGATGGGCACTCGCTCGCCCAATAAAACGCTAGTTTCGTTATTCAGAGTTCAGCTGCTGTTTTATTCAACGTCACTACTACGTCACAATATGCTTGAAAAACTTGCAGCCCATTAACGCAATACTTCACAACTTCAAGCTGACTAGTGAGCTAGAAGAATGCCAACATTATATTAGTCCATAACACAGGACACGTAAAAGAATTAAAGAATAATTGCTCTACTAGCTTGCTTTCACTAACGTAAGACATATCCGCCAAGATTATTTCCAATTGAATCAAGACAACACTTCACTTAGATAAGCCAAGATAACAAGCTGGCTTTCGGAAGGGATATTCTCCAATATACCACGTCTATGTCATAAATCAGGTAATTAAGAAATCTGCGGAGTACGACCACCATCTCTATAGGGCATTCATAGATCATGCTGAGTGGTGCAGTGAAATGCAAAAACGCCCATGTGCTTGCGTTGTAGTGCACGATAAAGAACCCTAGATGGGCAAAATTAATCCGGAGCCCTCCACTACGGCGTGCCTCATAATCAGAACTGGCTTTGGCACGCAAAACCTCAGAAAGAAGATGCTAAGTGGTGTACTCTTGCCCACTTGCTCGATCAGAAAATATCACGCGCTCAATTATCAGATCATCCCCACGTGTGCCTGGGTAAGCAACACAAATGACCTTTCCAGTTTCCTCTCGAAATCATATTCCACACACCTCTGTTATAAGAACACCTCTCAAACAAAAATAATTGCCACTAAAGTACTAATTATCAATTAAATGACTAAGCTGGCGTGTCAAGTTGTATTCACCATTCAAAGCAAACGTCTTTGTTTACAAACTATAGCACATCTTTTAGGAACTGCATCGGCATTTGAGCTTATATAGCGTCGAGGTACTATAAAAAGTACGCCATCGTAGCGTTTGAAAACGTAAAGCGTTTGTATTCAAATTTGACAGTGAAGTTATGCGCTGAAAGCATCATAGAATGCCAATAATTACCACAACCTAGCTGCTATATATTTCTTCGGGCCTATTGTGCTAAAAAGCTGCACAAGTTTTGTTATCTGCTGACCATTTAACTTCAAGGCATTATGCTCAAGATATGAAGTACTATTCTGATACTGCTGGAGTTGTTGGTATATGGTAGCCGGATTAGGAAGCACGTTATGTACAAATATACATGAATGTATATGCCTATTCATGCAAACAATCATGTATAATCAATCGCGTATGACCATGTCTTAGATGGGTGTGCAGATTACACATCTCAAATGCACTCCAAATTAGCAAGCAGTACCATGCGGTATGAAGCTTTCATTTTTCGTAGTGTACTGACGCGCCTCAACAAATACATTCATTCCCCCATTCCATCACACATGTACCGGGAACAATGTTGCAAACGTAGGAAAATTTCCTTAGATTAAAGGAATTTGTGCCGTTTTTAGGTAAAAATGTAAAAGCTAACATGCACTGCGTCATTTGATCTGAAGCACAGTGACTTCAATAAACCCTTTCAAATAATTACATAAGTATGTCCTAGAACTAAAATCTGGAGTATATTTACATAGCACAAACGCAGTTTACCTTACAGAGAACGTACTAAATAATCGCATGTTGCCCAAATCTAGGGAAATACAGGAAATTGTCCTATGCGAGTTAGCGGAAAATTAGCTTCAGAGGTTGACAACTCTGAGTGGTACACAGAAATATAACTATGCAAACTTCGAGATTGTTAAAGAATTGCAAATCTGTGAAAAATATTGTGGCTGCCGTCATACACAGAACCATTGTGGTACGTCTGTGATAAAGCTAGTACTCCTAAATAGCTGCTGAATAGCCTGTTGCTGGAATGAATGAGCGCGATTGCAGTATATACAAATGCTACACGTACTGTATTCAGAATCGTGCTCACATATTTCTGTAACTTCATGCAAAGTAAGTTGAATATCTCATACTCAGGCGCTCCTCAGTGCAACTGAAAAATGAATGCCAAAAAGCATATCTACAACTACAATGCATGCAAGATGTATGATCTATATTGCAGTGTCTTCCATGGCAGCAGCAAACGCCAAGTATTTCTCATGTCTTGAGGCCCGTAAATATCAATCACTAATTTAGCAAAATTGAATCTGCAAGGAAAAAATATTCATGGCAAAGACAGTGCAATGACCTGACAGGTACATATCATATCGTCAGAAGCAATAGCATCCAAAGTCTTATGGAAGCCTTTATTTAACTGAATACCATAATTATACACAATCAAAGTTATGAAACTAAATAAAGCTGATTCCTTTGTAAATTCAAATTCTCAATGAAGTATATATACCACGACAGGCTCTATCACATGGCTTACTGGGCTCGTGGCAAGAAAGCTACCAAATAAAACAACGCGTGAATGACTGAACAAAGAAGAACAAATGAGTGTTCGTTCGTTCTTACTTGCTCGTTAAGCAGCAGTCTTCATTGAAATTCAGCCACATTGAAAATGTGCTGGGTCTCTGCCCTTATTGACCGCATTAACTCAATCGTTCGTCCTTGTGGTATAACATTCGTTTCACGCGGCCAAGAACGACGTCCCGTTTTTGACGCTATCGCTCTTAAGTCGACGACAATTTCACCGGTAACTATAGCAAAAACTAGCGCTGAAGTGGCGTTTGACTGACGCCAACATGCCTGAAGAAAACGACTGCGGTGAGCTGCGAACACAGCAGGCTGAGGTTGTTCCGGTTAAGCTATAAGAATAGCCCATTAACAGCAACAGCGCCCTAATTCATCAGCAATCATTCCACAGCAGCAGCCGCCACGCCCCCCCCCCCCCCCCCAGATGTGCACTTCAGGTATTCATGTTACAACAATGAAACCGACACATTCAACGAATATATTCTCATAAGATGCTGTAGCACTACTATATTAAGAAAACAGCGCCTGTCATTTTGCATCGTCTACGATACGCGACCAAACCGTGTACACTACACGTGGCGGCTTTTCAACACTTGACGTGTTTGCTAACAATAACTAGCCATAATATCAGTGGCACGAAGCTTGGATAAAAGTGTATCAAACGTGGCGAATCGTCACAATACATTAGGCGCTCCGAGTTCGTTTGTGTCCTCAACTGCTATATTTGAAACGGCATTGCGGAAGCTTTGCCTGCCTTGGTTCCACATCTTGTCGGCCCTCGAACTGCACCAGAGCAATCTCAGCGCCGCTGCCGCTAGAAGCGCGACAAAAAAAATGCTGGCACTCCCGCATTGAGAGTAGATTTAAGCATCAAATAGCTACCGGCAAAGCAGACTTGTGTCGCCGCGCAGGCCTGAAAGCTTACTGAGCCAAAATTAACCTGTTCTGAACTGAATCACGTTGCAAGTCTCGTCTCAGCCAACCAACCATCCGCGGCGCACCGGTCGCTGCCGGCCTAAAACCCATGAAACTTCGTAAAGTAGCGACACCCTCCTCCTCCGCGTTCTTTGGCCATATCGTGGTCGTCATCTGTACATACGACTGATCATCTTGTGTGAGCGCTATTTGTGCATATCGCCATCGTCATTTGTACATACGACTCACCATCATCTTTTGTCTGGAAAAAACAAGTACTAAGAAGTAACAAGGCATTCGAATGTGAATGTGAAGTAATTTAATTATGTCTCTTCAGTGCGCAGGCTTTCGCCTTCACCCTCTTTGGCATATGTTAAAGTCACTGCCAATTATTGTGAGGTGGGCTCTGTCAGAATTTTTTCTGGAAAATATATGCGCAAGCATGATTTGCATTAATAAGTTGTAAGAAAAGGACGAGGTGCCATTATGCGCTGGCGTCCAATGAGAGTTTACTTCTTTTTGTGAGGTATTCCCTGTGAGGGCAGTAGTACTAGTAACAACTTTACCCTTTCTAAATGAAAGGGGCCGCTGGGCAGTACTTTATTTACTACAGGCCATTTTATTGTTTCGTAAGCGTATTCCTAGGACATGTCAGTCGAAAATGCAAAACGAAGGTGCATACGGTTCAGCATTATTTTCTGATTTGTATTTCAGAGGAAAGCAAGACGGAACACGGTAAGCAGATATTATCTATCACAAGCCTATGTATCCGCTCTTTTCTCTGCTATTCACGTGTCAATTGTCCTAGTTGTCACGTTCTACAATCTATGCCTCTCATAAATATTTCTCAGCAAACATGACACTCTAATTCCTATCAGATTCCTTGTCGTTCAAAGCTGAATCATTTAGGCTTTGGTATGGAACATATCATTTTTTGAACTTATTATTTAGGTGTAGAACATACAAATAACGGTATTTATTTTGAACTTGGATAAATGAAGCAATAAATCACAAAATAAGCGATGTGTTTTTATACCAATATGTGAATCGCAGTGCCTAAGGAATCTTTATTTGATGACGTCTAAGTAGGCTTCACATTGCCTTAGCCTTTATGAGCAACTATTGCTTCCTGTGTTTTAACATTATACAAAATGTTTCTTGAGGTAACCTGTATTCCCCATATCGTACGAGAATGTCGAGAATCGCGTCTCGTTTCCAAAATTACGTAAAAAATGTTGACTTATCAGGATGATTCCATATTTTTTTTTCGTCACTCGCTCACATTTTTAGGACGCTAAACATGATTGCACAATAGATATAAAGGTATATGTTGGTTAATAAGTTGTCCCTTATACAGCTCTACAACTTCCTTTTGGATTTATTTTAATTTAGCCAAATAAGTTCAATCCTAGATCATCAATGATGTCATTAAAAGGCATATAATTTTTTGTAATTTGGTTCTTTTAGTGACCAACAAGCTGATTTTATTTATTTGCTCCTACAACGCACTCACGTAATATAAAACACTCAATAAAGTGGCTGGAGTCACCCCACATACGCGAATTGCATAAATCCGAATATGTGGTGCCGAAGAGAGGTGATGTTGATTTTCGGCCGTCATTCTGGAAAATTACACGGACAGACTCTAGCAGTTAGGCGGCTGATTAACCCTGATTCAAGTTTTATTTTATTGCGGAGCTTCCTCTACGAACCCTTGTGGACTTTCATAACCCTGACTACTACGTACTACTGTCTTCCCGTCTTACTGGGGCTTAAAAAAACTACGGCAGAAATAGTAGTCGATGATTATGTATTTCTATGCGAAGCGTTTCGCCCTTGCGCAACAGTTTTAGATAATTAGAATTCAGGCATGCTAACCCAGTGTTCTTAGGCTAAGGCGAGCATAGAGAAATTAAAAGTGTTGTAATTAATGTAAGATTTGAGGAATCCCAGCACTTTCACCAAATGAAATGAGATATAATTCAATATTTATTAGCATAGTCTAGCAGAAGATACTTAGTCTAGCAGCGACCTAGCAGCAGAGCGAACTGCCCGAGCTCTCTGGCAATCACACAACGGCTCGTCGTTGTCGTCTTCCTGCTGCTGCCGAAAACATGAGGCGCGTCTGCTTCATTACAGTGTTTAAATTATTCCTGCACATATAGATAAAATATAAATAAAAGAAGAAAAAGACAGTATGCCGTTAAGCGGGCGGTTAACCCGGAACCTCAGCAAGGCATGTGGGACGCTCTATGATATAGCTACATCGGCGTCTTGGCCCCCCTGCAATGTAATAGGGATTTTGTACGTGTAGCAAGCTGTGTTAATCAGTGTCCCTCCAGGCTATGGACGGAGATGTGAAAAATAAGATCAATCCCGTGCGTCACCCTAATTCTGACTGTAGAAGCAAGACAACGCCAGTAAACATTCTCATGTGACCCTAAGACATCAAAGCTTCCAAGGCAGACCCTCGGTAACAAGATACCAACAAATAGGCTTATGAGCAAAGTTATTTGTTAGTGGCCTTTTGAACAAAGCATCCCAATAGACAATGACGCAAATGATAGTTTAGTAGCAAGGTAATGCGTTTTAATAGAAATATATTTTAATCGGGTAAATCAAAGCAGAAGATTATGTAGTCTGTGTCCAGTAGCTACCGAAACATGCTAGTCATTCCACCCGAATAAGACCATTTGCATTGTAAGGAAGATAACGAACGCCGGCGCATAGTCAGCAGTATCGCCTGCATCAAACGTGCAGCAGAGCCTCGAGCTAGACTGGGCTCGGTGCATCCTACAACCGGCTGTCGCTACGAACCTCCATAAATCTCCTTGATAAGTGGTGGAGGTGCTGGTTAACGTTTCACTCTACCATCCTGGAACATCGTTCGCGGACGCTACCCTCTGCCATGCCGGACGCCGACCAGCAGACTCTTCCATAGCCACCCGTCCCTTGCACTGGCACCATTCGCCAGCGGGAGCCTCCCATCTTCAGCGGAACCAACGACAACGACGTTGAAGAGTGGCTGTCGTCCTACGAACGGGTGAGCGTTCACAACAGATGTAATGATTCGGTCAAGCTGGCTTACGTGTCATTCTTTCTCGCGGGCGTGGCCAGTCTCTAGTTGAGAAATCATAAAAGAGATATCCGAACGTGGTCGGTATTCAAGACGTCGATTACCGAATTATTTGACCGACCCGCCGTCAGAAAACTCCAAGCCGCGCAGCGTTTGCGTGTACGCGCACAGGACCCGGGTGAGACGTTCACCAGCTATATAGATGGCGTTCTCGATTTGTGCAGGCGCGTGAACGCTGCCATGACGTAAGCGAAAAAGATCAAGCACGTCATGAAGGGAATCGATGATGACACGTTCTAGATGCTTCTGACCAAGGACCCGCGCACTGTTGGCGACGTTATCAGCTTGTGCAAGAGCTATGATGAATTACGCAAGCAGTGAGCTCTGGCAAGGCGACATCCCCCACGTAATGCGGCGTCACCCTGCAGCCTGACCACCGGCCCCGAACAAGCCTCCCTGATAACCCAAATCAAGGATTTCGTCCGCGAAGAAGTCGCCCGACAGCTATCTCTGGTGTCCATCACTCTGAAGTCCGCCAGCACTTTGCCGTCTCCTCTCCGTAATGTGATCTGTGAAGAGGAAGCGAAGAGGTGCCGGCTGTTCAGCAGCCGGACGTCGGGGCTACACCGGTCACTTATGCTGCGGTTGCTGCAATTGCCCCCGCAGCGTTTCCAGCAGCCTGTGCACCGCCCTCCTCCTTTCGTTCCCTGGGCCAGCACTGCCGTCGCTAACCCGTGGCGTACGCCGGACAAACGCTGTATATGCTTTGCGTGTAGGTATCCCGGTCACGTCGCAAGGTTCTGCCGCCACCGATCGAGCGCCCTATGTGCCGCCCGATCCAAATGCGCCTTAGAGACCCTTCGATCCATCACCAGCTCGCTCCCAGACTGATCGCCGTCCTCGCTTCGAACGCCTCCGGTCACCCTCCCCACGTCGCCGATCGCTTTCCCCTATGCGTCAGCGACTCATCTGTAACGAAGAGGGAAACTAGACGACGTAGTTTCTGAGACAAGAACTGCGCAAGTGTCGCCATGCCGATGTCCTCCTCCTTTACCTGCCAATGTCATTGATGTGTTTGTCGAAGATGTCGCTACAGTCACCCTCGTCCATACCGGTGCCGCTATTTCAGTGATGGATGCTAGGTTTTGCCACTCGCTTGTTAAAGTAACGACGCCTCTGTCTGCATTGTCGCTTCGAACGGCAAGTGCTCAACCCTTTGGCCCTACCGCTGCTTGTATAGCCCGTGCAACCATACAGGACGTTCTATACACGATTGAGTTCATAGTTCTTTCACCGTGCTCCCACGCCGTTCTGGGATGGGATTTTCTCTCACGCCACAAGGCCATCTTCAATTGCGCTCGGGCAGACTTCGTACTTTCCC
>NC_051160.1:145284275-145318152 GCF_013339745.2 Dermacentor silvarum
GTGGTGGATTGTTGCGATGGTATTAGTCTTAGTGACGTCGTTCTTTTATAATAAAAACAAATATAATGCAGGGATGAGCTGCCTTTCAACTAAACTTTGCTTGTGAAAGCATAGATAATCAACATTTCCATTCAAAAAGAAACAAATAACGATAACCTTCATAATCAATATTTTGGGGATGCAGACGAAAGCACGTTTCGTAAAACATTTTTTATCAAGCATTTTTTCTCTGAATGACACAACTGGCACAAGTTGTGTTTCGCAAAACTGAATGCAGCATTTATTATGATCCGCCTTACAACACGAGGCACAGAAATTTTGTCCAACAGAAACGACGTGACACTAACGCACTCCCTGACTATTGTTTTATTAGACATCCCAAAAATATTTAATACTGCTGCATCTGTATGTTCAAAATGTTCTAGAAGAATCAATTATTTAAGGAGAGTTCGGCTGATCAGCAACGTCGAACTTTAAAAACATGCAGCAGATTCCACGTGCCCTTATGGAATATACAGTGAAGCTTTCAGAGTGTTTATTCAGAGTGAACGCAAAGGTAAACCAAGAATTTTATTTATGTGGGCGAAAGATGCAATGCACTTTTGAATTAAGCGGCCTTACATGGATTGAAAGAAGCAAGCTGGGATTCTGCGCCGATTGTCTGGGGCACCTTTCCTCCTATTGAACGCGCCGATCAGACCATCCACGTGGTTGCCAGGCGTTGCACCGCATGTGCAACACGAGGCCATCTCCAACGGGCCCTCTCTCACGTCTGGTCGGAGATCTCGGCGCCGCGGCCCCCTCGCCCTCTCCAGCAGCGGCTAACGACCAGCATGCGTAGGTTGGCTTCCCTGTATACTGACTTATTCCTTAATGCGCCAAATTGGGAATCAGGGTGCCACAAAAGCAGAGATATCTTGTAAGATCGAGCGCGACTAATAACTGGTATATTACAACGTTGGGCGCTACCAAATACACCATTACAAGACAGCCCAATGCGCAGGCGCATACAAACGAAACTTTAGATGCCCCACATTGCCATATAGCTTTCTTATAATGTGAATAATCAAAAAGGACATTTCTGCACTGAACAGCGACATGGACGCGCCACTTACACAAGCGATACCACTTCTTTACGATACCACTCACACAAGTAATACCACCTCGTATCTTAGTAAGATGAAATTCGTTTCCTTATTTTTGATAGTGAGCCGATGTTCCCGTGCACGCTCGTTCACGGAGCGTCCCGTCTGCCCCACGTATGGTCTGTGGGGGTGGTATGAGATACCACACCCATAGTTCAGCTTACACGTTGCTTATCATGCTTTTTGCCACAGCCGCTGGTGCGTTCATGGCGTGAAACACGCAAACAGAACCACGAAAGTTCTTTCGGTGCCGAAAACAACATGCCTATGCCGTGACCGTTCGCAACGTTCTTCAGGTTATGCGTAACCGTAAGTGAGAAACCACTTGCGGAAAACAGCAGGCCGGTAGAGCACCAGGCCACTGCTGTAACTGGCCAGTAATGCCTGACCTGCAACGCCTCGGCCGCTAGAACGGCAGGCTGGGTCGGCGGACAAGTAGCTCCGGCGCCGCGGTGGCTAGCAGGAAGCACTGCACCAGGCCGCTATCACAGCAGGCCGCTGGTGCCGAGTAGAGTAGAGCCAAGAGCCGGATCTACGACCAGGTCCGCACGGTAGCAGGACACCCGGTCGCCAGTCCTCGGGCTCGCTCAGCAGGCTGGTAGCTCAGGCGTCTCAGTCCCAGCAGGAAGCACTGCACCAGGCCGCTAGAACAGCAGGCCGCTGGTGCGCAGGAAAGCCCAGCCACGAGCTGGATCTCCGACCAGGTCCGCACGGTAGCTGGACACCCGGTCGCCGGTACCCGAGCCTTGAACCGCCGTTCTGCGAGCTGACGTTCGAGGCTGCCGTTCGCTCTCACGCTCTGCGTGCTCTCGTGTCGCTTCTTCGTTCGTGGCACGTGTCGTCATCTTCCATTACCATCATCACCAATCCTCTTCTTGTAGCCACAACACAATCATCATTCCAAGCAGGTCCTCTCGCCATTGCACGCCACTATCCACATCATCACACGAGCACTATTGGGGAACGAATGAGCCGAAAAGGGCAGGCCAACAGATCGATAGATCCGAAGCGGGCGGCTCAAGTGATTCTATGTTGCCGTATACGTAAGGGTCCCCTTGGGTGCGTTAGCGGTGAACGCTAAATCCGGCAAATAACATAGCGTGTGCGAGTCGGGGCCAGGCAGTGAACAACTTTATTTGAAGAATGAACATGGGTATATACACAAAGTAGTGCCGCAGTGGGTCATGCTTAGTGCATACATATACGCGTGACGCTGCACTTATTCAGCCTTGCTACACATACGTACGTAAGAGCTGCAACACCGTTTACGTACAGTGCATGGGAAGTGTGGCGCACGCAACGCTGACGCTAACGATAAGTGTTTGCGCTTTCTGCTAAACGCCATACCGAAACTGTCTATAACAGGCAAACGCACGCATACTCATAAATGCGCACAAGCTCTTAAACGCGTGCATGCACTCGTGCTCATGGAAACTTAAGTACGAGGGCACACGGATGCGGTAACCAACACGCTCCCAAACCCACACACGTGCACAAGAATACGCACACAAGCTCAAGATTTGCACACGCACATTCACTATCTCTTCCTCCCTGCTGCCTCTCAAAAAACTTGCGTGTGCAAACGGACTGAATGACACTCGCTATGCCATTACCGCGCAAACGCCAGCTTTAAATGCTGCGCTTCTTATTCAAGTCAATGTGAACCCTTCCGGGAGGTTGGGCAACGGTTTGCTCATGTCGTAGGACCCCACGGCTTACGCACGAACAAAACACTGCTTTAACGCTGCACGAATGTTACGACTAAGAATGCATATGTATATGTTGTTAGGAGTATCCTCTCAGCGACGTTCGTTAAATCATGTTGAAACTAGGCAGACATCTTGAAATCATCGTCATCATCACCATCAGCCTCTATTTAGGTCCACTACAGGACGAAGGCCTCTCCCTACGACCTCCAATTACCCCTGTCTTGCGCTAGCTGATTCCAACTTGCGCCTGCGTGTGTGAGTGTGTGTGTGAGTGATTTTAAAAGGAAGAGAAGAGAAAAGTACAGCGCCGTAACTGCCTCTCGGGGGAGGGCACCTCAACAGCGCTGTACAGGGAAGGGGGTGAGGGACATATAGTGACAGGCTAGTGAGAAAGTGGGGTAGAGGGGAGAAGAGAGAGAGAAAAAAAAAAAAAAAAAACCGAGCAGCAAGGCCAGGAGGTGAAGGCGGCTCGACTCACAGCCGAGAGCGCAGGTCGGCATCCTCCAAGTAAACAAGTAACGACGCGAAGGCGTGTCTGGCAATGGAGGGGTGTGTGGCTGGGAACAGGAGTTGCCGTGTGGTATCCGCGGGCAACCCGAGGCGATGGTATGCCGCGACAAGTGCGTCGCGCTCCGATGCACGCGCGGGGCACTGGAGGAGGGCGTGCTCAACCGTCTCGACGTCGGCGCACTCCCCACAGGACGGCGAGCCCTCACCCGTCAGCCGATGCAACCTTTCGGCCGTCCGGGCGCAGCCGATGCGGAGTCGCAGGATGAGAGCGCGGTCTCGCCGGCTCAGGCCTCTGCGGGGCAGCAACCTGGGGGGAATGCCGCCGGCGACGCGAGGGTCGGGGTGCTGCGTCCTCACATAGCCGGCCACGGAGTGGCGGGCGACGTCAAACCGCGTCACGAACCGCGACAACGGGACCGACGAGGAATGGGCCTCCTTTGCGAGCCGGTCTGCTTCCTCGTTTCCCTGCAGGCCAATGTGAGAAGGCACCCACTGGAACACGAGGTCGCATCCCCGCTCGCAAACGCCGTCAAGCTTGCACCGGAGCCGGCGAGCGAGCGTGGGGCCGTGATCTTCTCCGGCCAGAATGGAGAGCGCCGCTCGTGAGTCCGTCAGGACGGCCGCTCGCTGAACAGGAAGCTGGAGCAGCAGCTCGGCAGCCAGGTCAATGGCGGCCAGCTCGGCATGCGTTGACGACACAGCACACAGGACACGGCACTGGAACTGCGCCGAGAGCTCGGGGGCAACGCACGCCGCCGAAGCCGCGCCGTCCCGGAGTACAGAGCCGTCAGTGTACACCAGCACGCGGCCGGCGAGCTGCTCCTCGATCACCGCGGCCGTCTCCTGTCGCAGGGCGCAGGCGGCGGTGTTGCGCTTTCCCCGGACCCCAGGCACGGTGATGCGAATGTCTAGACGGCGGCGGCGATGCGGAGGGGGCGGCAGCCACGCACACGACGGTCCCGCGCCGACAAGGCTGGCGAACTCGACGACGCGGCGCCCCATGCCGGAGTTGGGCAGGGAACGAAACCGGTCAATCAGCTGCTGCCCGTGTGACGAACGATGCAGTCGCTCAACGTGGCCCAGCGCCCTCCCCACGGCGCGCAGGGAGATAGGGGTCTCGCCAGCCTCGGCGAGTGTGGCGCCCACTGGTGACGTGTGTGGGAGGCACAGGAGTTGTCGAACAACGGCTCGGTGATCCATATCCAGTGCCTCCCACTTCGCTGGGCTGAGGTCAGCGAGCGGCAGGCCGTACAGTAATCTCGCCGAGGCCACCGAATTGTAGAGTCGCAGTGCCAAGGTGGGGGAGCAGCCCTGACCGCGGGCCAAGAGGGTGCGCGCGGCACTCGCCACCCGTTTGGTTCCCTTGCGCAGGGCAGCCACTGCCGGCTGCCACTTGAGCCGGTGGTCCACGATGAGGCCGAGATAGCGCACTTTCATCCGCCACGGGAGGCTCTCACCGCGAAGGGAGAAACACGGCGCCGATCGGTGGGCCCCGTAGCGTGGATGGACGAGCATCGCCTCGGTCTTTGCCGCCGACAGAGTGAGGCCGATGCCGCGCACGTACTCGTCGACTGCGTCGAGTGCCGACTGTACACACCCGCGCACAACACTGCCCCTGGCGGTGGGACCACTGGCGAACAGCGCGATGTCGTCCGCGTACACCGCGACACGGACCTCGTACTCCGGCAGCTGAGGGATGTAGTCGCCGATGCGCGCGAGCGCGAGATTGAAGAGGAAGGGGCTCAGTACACTGCCCTGCGGCACACCAGTCGAGACGGCGCGCGGCTGACTGAGCGCTCCCCCCACGCGCACACGCATCGTACGGCCACTGAGGAAGGCCCCCACATATGCGAGCAACCTCCCGGAGACCCCCATGGCACACAGAGCGTCGAGAATCGTGGCGTGCGGCAGCTGATCGAAGGCGCTCATGACGTCGAGGAGGACGAGATAGCTAGCGTCACCGCGGTGCTTGGCCTCCTCGAGCGTCGTGACGACGTCAGCCAGGGAGTCGGCAGAGGCACGGAGACGGCGGAACCCGCTCTGCTCGGCAGCCAGGATGTCGAGAACCGCTGCGATCCACTCGAGGCGCCGAAGAGCCATGGCCTCGAGGACCTTGCCCGCGGCAGACGTCAGCGACACCGGTCGATACGAGGCAGGGTCGCGCGGTGGCTTGCCGTTCTTGAGCAACGGCACTACCACCGCCTCGCTCCACTCCCGCGGGATGACGCCGGATCTCCAGACGGCGTTGTAAGCGTCCAGCAGGTGGTGGAGCTGGTCGCTGTCGAAATTCCGCAGCATCTGGTAAGTGACGCCGTCGGAGCCGGGTGCCGAGCGACGCCTCCGTGACGCCAGCACCGTGCGCAGCTCGCCGATGGTGAAATCAGCCGTGCACAGTGCGGAGATCTCTTCCAGGGTGCCAGCCGCCGGGAAATAGCGCTGGGGGGCCATGAGCTCGCGCCGGGGGTGGTGGTGCGGCTGGAGGATCCCCGTCGGTCTGGTCGAAGCCGCGGTTGGAGGGCAGAAGGTGGCCGCGAGCAGCTCGGCGAGCTGCGCGTTGGTGATGCCGCGTGCCACCGCGATGGAGAGTGCGGGGCAGCGCGGCACACGGGGCCGGAGGACCGCACCCAGGATGCGCCACGGGCGCGAGCGCGCGCGCGGGTCGTCAAGCGAGCAGCACAGGCTGGACCAGCTCGCACTGCGGCGCTGCCGTGCATGGCGGCGGCAGACGGCGTCCAAGCGGTTGTAAACAGTCCAGTGCTCCCGCTTGTCGGTGCGCACGGCTTTGCGCTGTGCCCTTCGGCGCGCAGCTCGCAGGTTTAACTGCTTCATGTCCGGCACGGGTGTTCCAACCGGCACCACACAGCGAGTCGTGGCCGCGCGCGCACACTCGGCGATGTGCCGAAAAAGGCCGCACTCCGAGACTGGCACTGCAGCACACAGTTCCCGGAAACGCGGCCAATTCACAACACTGTAGGACCTCGTCGGGAGGTCGGCGGTGGCGCGAGGCACGAGGAAGATGGGGAAGTGGTCCGACCCCCCCGTGTCGGGGTTGCGGCGCCAGGCGTAGTGGCACCGGTCCGACACCAGCGTGAGGTCGATTGCACTCCCCGCACAGCCACGGCGCACGAAGGTCACCGCTCCGGTGTTGGCGATGAGTAGGCCAGCACGGAGCACACTGTCCAACAAGCCGCGGCCACTGCAGTCGATGTGGTTGGAGCCCCATGCCGTGTGGTGCGAGTTAAAATCCCCGCACACCACGAGGTCCCCCCCAACACGGTCAGACAGGCGGCACACGAACTCAGTGTCCCAGCGCCTACCAGACCGCACGTAGACGCTGGCAACACATGTGTCGGTGGCGCCGACGCGCACGGTCACAGCCACGCACTCCACATTCGCGCAAGGCAGGTCGCACACGTTCACCTCGGCCTGGGCGAGGCCAGCGCGCACGTAAAGAGAGGCACGCGATCGGCCGGCCGGGTGGGAGGAGTCAACACACGGGCTGGCCGTGCATGACGCCTGCTGGCAGCTAGTGGCACTGTGGTACGCCACAAAGCCCGGCAGGTTGAGCTCCCCCGCGCGCACGTACGTTTCTTGCAGAGCAAGAACGTCGCACCCGTCGATGAGAGCCCCACCCGCGAGCTCGGGATGACGGCAGCGCATCGAACGCACGTTCCACTGAACGATGCGCGGCCGTTGTTCCCTGGGCGTACTAGCCATGCTGAACCAGGGCGTCATGCATTGCCAATGCCGCCACACACATGTGACGCGCTGGCGAGTCGGCGGGGGCCAGCTCGAGGAGGGAACGAAGTGCCGAGGCAAGCGCCGTCAGCACGAGCACGCTTGTAACCGGCGCCGTCGCTCCGGGGGGCTGCACCGGGTTGTTGTCGGTGACGGGCGGTTCACCCACGCCGCCGCTGATGCTGCTGTCCGCTTGTGTGCCGCCGGTGAGGGCCGCAGAGTAGGAGAGCCCCGGCTGCCGGCGCGATGAAAGTGGCCTTGACTCCGTGGCCCGCTGGCCGGCGGGTCGTTGCTTGGAGGAATCAATCACTGCTGCGCCGCTGCTCCGCGCGAGCTCCAGCGCTTGTTTACGCGTGATGCGCGGCTTGGAGCTCGCGAGAGTGGCAGCGACCCTCCTCTCAAGCTGCCACTGGGGACAGCGTGGTTCCGTGGCGGCGTGCGGGCCCCCGCAGTGAAGACAGCGACGCCTGTCCACCGTGCAGGAGTTCGTTGGATGTCTGCCGGCGCACTGCAGGCAGCGAGGGTCGCGCGAACACGTCACCGTCGCGTGGCCGAAGAGGCCGCAACGGCCGCACTGAAGCGGGCGCGGCAGGCGTGGTCGCACGGCGCGCCGCCGTCGAAACAGCAGGACCTCCTCGGGGACGACGTCGCCTGCAAACCGCAGCGTCACGACGTCACCGCTCCTGGCGATGGCAACCACCGGCACCGAAGACTCGAGGCCCTCGAAGATGGTAGCCCCATCGAAGGTGGGGTCCACGTCAAACAGTGTGCCTGTGCACGTGTTCAATATGAGGGCTTTTGCCCTCACGCGCACATCACATATGACGCGGACCGCTAGCAGAGCCGTTAGGTCCTCGCCCGGGAGCGTGTCGACGGCCACGACGTTCCTCCGAAGGTTGGGGCGGACCCGATGCGCACCAGGAACTCCGGACAGGAACGCCGCAATCGCGTCACCCGATGCCGCCAGGAAGTGCGACCTCCGGGCCATTGGTCTGTAGAGTACTGTGTACTCGCGGGGCGGGAGGTCGTCATCAGTGACTTGCGGTTGGAGAGGGGCCACGAAAGGGACGAAACGTTGCCGCTTTTCCCTTCTCGGCCCTGTAGGGTGGTCGTCCTGTACCCCGCCACAGGCAGGAGGTTCGGAGGGCTTCGGGTGGTCCGCCAAATCATCGGCAGGTGCGATGGGCTGCTCTCGATTGCGAAGGGTGCCCTTGTTCTTTCCCTTCTTTTTCTTCTTTTTCTCCTGGCTGGCCGCGCCGCTGAGAGGGGAGAGGCGAGACTCGGGGAGAGAGGGGGCGCGTGGAGAGGAGGCCTCGTGCTCATGCGTATCACTGCTCTCCTGCGGGCCGCTGCCCCCGGGGCTGTCGTCTGATACCAGAGCCGGAGAAGCGAGCGGCTGCTGAGGGGTGAGGGGGGCGGCTTGCGAGGGGGAGACCTCCTGCGCGAGGGAGGTCGGCGCGGGCGCGGCATGGCCGTGGGGAGGGAGATGAACTCTTTCTCTCTCCTCCTCGGGCGGCTCCGAGGGGGAAGATGCCTGGGCTGGCGGGCTGCTTTTTGCCTGCTCCATCTCCGCGCTTGCCTGCCCGTCGACAGCATCCGCGGGCTTCTCCGAATCGGTGGAGTCACTCTGCTCATGGCCGACTCTTGGAAACACGTGGGGGGCAGGGGGAGACGAAGGCGGGCGGGTGTCATGGCGTTGGGGGAGACCGGTGGAACGTGGTTCCCCTTCGGTGGTGGATGGCTGCTCCTTGTCGACAGCAGCATCATCAGACGATGTGGCGTCGCTCTCGCTCTCGGGGGACAGGGTGAAAGCCGCCGGTGAGCTTGTCGCGGTGTCGTCCGTATGAATAGGCGAGTCGGTAGGAGACCTGAGGCGTTCCGCTTCATTCTAGTTGACATGAAGCGGAAAAAGTGGAGCTGGGCAGGCCATGTAATGGGCAGGATGGATAACCGGTGGACCATTAGAGTTACAGAATGGATACCAAGAGAAGGGAAGCGCAGTCGAGGACGGCAGGAAACTAGCGGGAGTGATGAAGTTAGTTGCGCCTGCGAATTTCCTAACTTCATCACTCCCGCTAGTTTCCTGCCGTCCTCGACTGCGCTTCCCTTCTCTTGGTATCCATTCTGTAACTCTAATGGTCCACCGGTTATCCATCCTGCCCATTACATGGCCTGCCCAGCTCCACTTTTTCCGCTTCATGTCAACTAGAATATCGGCTATCCCCGTTTGTTATCTGATCCACACCGCTCTCTTCCTGTCTCTTAACGTTAAGCCTAACATTTTTCGCTCCATCGCTCGTTGTGCGGTCCTTAACTTGTACTAGAGCTTCTTTGTTAACCTCCAAGTTTCTGCCCCATATGTTAGCACCGGTAGAATGCAGTGATTGTACGCTTTTCTTTTCAACGACAGTGGTAAGCTCCCCGTCAAGATTTGGTAATTCCTGCCGTATGCACTCCAACCCGATTTTATTCTTCTGTAAATTTATTTCTCGTGATCAGGATCCCCTGTGAGTAATTGACCTAGATAAACGTGCTCCTTTACAGACTCTAGAGGCTGACTGGCGATCCTGAATTCTTGTTCCCTTGACAGGCTATTGAACATTATCGTTGTCTTCTGCATATTCATGTTCAACGCGATTCTTCCACTTTCTCGATTAAGGTCCTCAATCATTTGCTGTAATTCGTCTCCATTGTTGCTGAATAGGACAATATCAACTGCAAACCGAAGGTTGATGAGATATTCGCCGTTGATCCTCACTCCTAAACCTTCCCAGTCTTGAATACTTCTTCTAAGCATGCAGTGAAAATCATTGGAGAGTGTGTCCCTTTGCCTGACCCCTTTCTTGACGGGTAACATTCTACTTTTGTTGTGCAGAACCAAGGTTGCTGTGCAGTCTTTGTAAATGTTTCCAATATATTTTCGTAGGCATCCTGTACTCCTTGGTTGCGTAATGCCTCTATGACTGCTGGTACCTCTACTGAATCAAATGCTTTTTCATAATCTGTGAAAGCCATATAGAGAGGTTGATTGTACTCCGCAGATTTTTTATTACCTGGTTGATGACATGGATATGACCCATCTTAGAATATCCCTTCCTGAAGCCAGCCTGTATTATATCGACTGTTATTCCATCTTCTCCAGCAGCTTTTTCCCTGGTCATGTGTTGCAAGGCCCTTCTAACTTCACCGCTAGTTATAGAAGGGGCTTATGTATCCTGTTCATCACTACTTCGAATGAAAGTAGCTTGGCTGCTCTGGGGACTGTAGAAGTCCATATAGAATTCTTCCGCTGCTTTTACTATGTCATCGAAATTGCTTATGATATTACCCTGCATATCTTTCAGTGCATACATTTTGCCTTGTCCTATGCCTAGTTTTCTTCTCACTGATTTCATGCTGCGTCCATATTTTACTGCTTCCGCAATCTTTTTCACGTTATAATTTCGCATATCCCTTACTTTCTTCTTGTTGATCAATTTCGACAGTTCAGTGAATTCTATCTGACCTCTGGAGTTTGACATTTTCATGTTTTGCCTTTTATTTATTAGGTACTTTGTTACTTGGGAGAGCTTACCTACTCCTTGCCTTGGTGCTTTACCTCCCACTTCAATTGCTGCTTTTGACATCAACCTAGTTACCGCTTCATTCATTACCTCTATGTTGTCTTTACCTTCCTGTTCTAAAGCTGCATATATTTTTGTGAGCACCAGCCTGAATTGGTCTGCTTTCACCCTTACTGCGTCTAGGTTGCCCTGTATCTTCATGACGAACTTTATTCTTCCTCTCGTCAAATTGAGAGAAATCCTAGACCTCACTAACCTATGGTCACTGCACTTTACCCTACTTAACATTTCAACATCCTGCACTATGCTGGGATCGGCAGAGAGTATGAATTCTATTTCATTCCTTGTTTTTCCATTAGGGCTTTTCCAGTTCCACTTCCTGTTGCTGCGCTTCCTGAAGAAGGTATTCATTATTCGGAGCTTAATCCTTTCCGCGAATTCTACCACAGCTCTCCTCTAGTGTTCTTCGAATCGATGCCGCAGTTGCCAATTGCTTGCTCGCCAGCCTGCTTTTCCCCCACTTTTGTTCTATTTCCTCATCATCGTGACTGGAGGTTGGAGCATAGCCTAGTACTACCTTCATTCCATACCCCCTATTCAGCTTTACTACGACGACTGCTACCCTCTCATTAATACTGTAGAATTCATAAATGTTGTCCGCTATGTCATTATGGACTAGAAATCCTGCTCCGAATTCTCTCCTATCTGGAAGACCTCTGTAGCAGAGAACGTGGCCGTTAATCAGTACTGTATAAGCCTCACCACTTCTTCACACCTCACTAAGGCCAATAATATCCCAGGCAATACCTGATAATTCTTCAAATAGCCCTGCTAAGTTAGCCTCACTCGTTAGGGTGGGCGTGTTGAACGTTGCCAGGTTCAGTTTCCATTGGCGGCCTGCCCAGACGCAGAGATTCTTAGCACCCTCTGCCGCGTCGCAGGTTTGACCGCCGCCTTGGTCTGGTGCTCCGAAGCCGCTGGGGACTGAGGGCCATGGTTTAATTGTTGGATTCATGAGGGATGTAGTGGTCGAATACTGCACCAGGGAGGGCAATTCCTGTTCTGGTGAGGGCGTGACTTTGTTGAAGCTTAGTGGGCCTTCCTTATTTGATTGCTCCTGGACTAGTATAGCCCCAGTAGTTCTTGGTGATATTTTTTTCGCCGGTGTAAGGCGCCACTGCATGCCTGAAAATGTAGTGGACTGGAGAAGGATTCGAGCTTACTATACAAAAAAAAATGAATCGCACTGAACAACAAACCTTTACATACATACATACATACGCCTTTATTTCCGCAGCTCACAACTTATTACACATTTCGTGCCCGCATAAGCGCAAGTCGCTTGTGGGCGGGTCACGGCAGACATGAGGTGCTAGCTCACTGCTAACAAGACAGAGGTACAACACATATTATACATGTGGCAACAGCTTCAAAAGAACACGAGATATTTTACTGTGTTAGTAGCGTGAGAAAAAAAAAGAAACAAAAAAAAGATTTCCCGGTATTTTTTAGGGAAAATGGCAAAAATGACAGAAATACATATATAAAAAAACAATATTTTGTTTACAAGACAATCGTGAAATAAAAATAGGAACTGTTCAAAAAAAATAACAGACGCACAGAATACGTGTCAAATATTTTGACGATGAAGTAACCATTCTTTAATTTGTTGTTTGGCTTCTTTTGGGGAATGCTGTTGAAGTATTTCTTTCGGCAACTGGTTAAAATAAAAAGGAACGTAATATTCGCGACACTTTTTACCGTAGTTGGTATATATACGCGGTAACTGATAGAGGTATGTTTTTCTTAGCGCTTTAGGTTTACTCTGTATTATTTTGTGGCGATTCGAGAAAATATTACGAAGTAGTATTACTTGTACAAACAGATCCGAAAAGGACTCAACACCTGCAATATTACTTCTTGCGTCTTTGTCTGAACAGTCATGAGCAGTACCATACAGTATGCTCGCAGCTATCCTATGAAATCGCTTATCCACTCGATCTACTTTCGTTCGTGAGCAGGAACCAAAAACTGAAATACCATATCTGAGCACAGACTGGCCTAGAGCCTTGAAAACTAACCTTCGCAACTTAACAGGCATGTTAAATTTAAGCGTGTATAACTGAGCTGCTACCGTTCGTAAACGCATATACTACCTTTATGCATACAACACCAAAATCCTCCAACTTAATTGAAAAATTACCCTAAATGATTGATAATTGAAATGTCATATGTTCGTACTCTACATCCGTTATTAACGCACGTAATAGTGCCACTGAGAGCTTTGTTGACTTCACGTATGTACTATCAGACTCGCTCTCACTTTGCGGTCAAAACTCTTGCGTGCAAGTGGCGCATTAAAAAACAAAAACTAAAAAACTTGCGCAAATTACGCGTTCTAGGCTTAAAAAAGATTCGCGCTTATTTTTAAGTACTTCCACGCACGAAATGAAACTTAAATGCTGCCGTCTTCTAAATACACATGCGAGACACCCACAGCCTTACATAATACGGCGAAGAGAAATGAAATCTGTAGAGTGTACCATTACTAAAGACGATCCGCTCAGCCCGTTTCTAAGGCGCGGCACTCTCTAGCTGCGTGCGGGAACAACCATCCGGCGATTTCTAAAATCAGCTGAATTAGACTCCAGAATAACCAGTATCTAACCTGATACAGCGTTATTTTCAGAACTTGCGAAATCCGAGAACAAAGTTGTAGTTTCATGGAAACTCACGTGAACTGTCTACATATCTCTGCGAAAAAAACAAACAAAAAAAAAAAACACTGACGCTATTCTTTCTCGAGCGTTCAGCAGTCACGTTTTCCTGAAAGCAAACATCAAATTAACTCGAAAATTTATCTGCCTCTACCACGATCAGAAGAGACCAACACTGCCCTATGCCTTACAGAACGCTCCTAAAACTCAAAGTTGTTCCAAAGTATCCTCAGGGATATGAATAATAATGAATGCGACTTACCAAACGTGCCTCGAAAGAAATTCGCTGCTGTCAAACAGAGCATGACCTGTCACGAACTCGCGTAGAAGCGTTGCTCATCAAATGGGGCAACTTGCACGTGACCTTGCAAACTCTATGATACGGCCCCCGTTAGTGTCGCTGTGTCGAAACTATGCCGTACCGTGAGACCACGACGTTTTTGGAGCCCGTTAATCGGCGTGTCGCTATCTCGAAACTATATGCCGCATCGTGAGACCACGACGTTTCGGGCACCCGTTAATCGGCGTGTCGATGACTTGAAACTACGCCGCCCCGGGACACTGCCCCTCACTTTCAGAATATTACAACATAATATTCACTTTCACGAGTGGTATTTTCGGGCAATAAAAAAATAATTGAACAGAACACTAGAAGTCTATGCATACAACACCCAAATCCTCCAACATAACTGCAGAACGACCCTAAATAATTGAAAATTTAAATGTCATATATTCGTACTCTACATTCGTTATTAACGCACGTAATAGTGCCACTGAGAGGATCGTTGACTTCACGGATGTACTATCAGACTCGCTGTCCCTTTGTGGTCAAAGCCCTTGCGTGCAACTCGCGCATTACAGAAACAAAAACAAGACAAGGAGTACAAGGAGTTAAAATAGGTTGAAACTAGGCCGTCATTTTGAAATACATTTCCGTAAAACTTGTGGCCATTCAGTTACGCCGGCGCATTGCCGTGAAGTTCCACAGAATGGCGAAGGGGAAACGTGAAATTTTATTGTGTTTTTTTTTCTTTTTTTCCAGCGGGAGGTATCGTGAGATTGGGGTACTATAATGTAAAGTATGTTGAATGTGACTTTATTCCAATCTACTGATCGTAAAGGACCCTAGACCTGCCTTCTTGAGCTGAGAAGTACAGTGGATACAATGAGCAGTAACGATCTTGTCTGCAACGTATTACACTAATACGCTCCGCAAAAACAGCTGCACCAAACAACCGCCCCCGCAGGGGCGTCTGCGCAAGCAGGCGTTTGGTGTGTTGCGACACCACGGACCCGAGCACACGAGGGTTGGACCCTCCCGCGTGTAGCCGTGCGCGGCTTAGCCGTGTCTGGGGAAAGGGGGATCCTGGGGGTTGAGCCGATGCCGGGTGTTTGGACCTTTAAGGCCCCCCGGCGGAGGCAACACACCACTTTGGCCTCTGCTTCACATAGACGGCACCCCCGGACTGACCTACCCGGGGGAAATCGGCGGTCGCCTTTTCCTGTCCCCCTCTCCGATCTTTTTCTTCTCTATTTTTCTGTCCTCACTGTCCTGTCACCTCTTCTCTTCAGTTACTTCCTCACTTTTCATAGGCGGCTTGGGTTAACCTTGTGTAGGTGCCCTCTCTTGGGTTTGTATATAAGGTTATAGCGGCAATGTACGGCTGGCGCCTGCAGCCTTACACGTTAAGTGCTGCAGCGTCCCCTTGTTGGACTCCGAGGTGGGTGGCTGCCATTGCTGCCGAACTACACCAAATTGCTATGGGAACACCCGCTTTTCCTAGGCTTCTTGATCGTCTCCCTCAGAAGAGGGGACGCACCGATGAGATTATAAACTTGTTCACCCGACCTAAAGACATTTTCCCACGATTTCAAGTAGCCCACAGTGAAAGAACCGAAAAACTAGCAAGAACCATATCCCCATTTGTAGTTGCAAAGAGCTTGACCAACACGCTAGGCCCTGGCTACAAGGTCACCAAATTGCCAAGTGGGGACCTTCTCCTTGAACTACGTGATAGAGAACAATACAATAGACTCGGCAAACTTGTTACTTTTGGTGATATCCCAGTTACTGTTTCACCGCATCGGTCCATGAACACAGTACGGGGGGTAGTATCAGAAGCAGACCTCATCGACTTATCTGAAACCGAATTGTTGGAAGGATGGAAGGAGCAGAATGTCACGAATGTGCAGCGCATTGTTATGAGACGGGACAACAAAGAAATTCCCACGAAACACCTGATACTTACCTTTGAATTAAGCGTCTTGCCACAAAGCATCGAAACCGGCTACACAAAAATAGCAGTAAGACCATATATCCCAAATCCTAGGCGATGCTACCAATGCCAAAGATTCGGCCATGGCTCGCAGAGCTGCCGTGGTCGACTCACCTGTGCCAAGTGTGGAGTACAAGGCCATGCCTCAGACAATTGCGAGGCTACACCTCACTGCATAAATTGCGATGGGGATCATCCAGCCTACTCCCGGTCTTGTCCAAGCTGGAAAAAAGAGAAAGAAATTCTAACACTCAAAGTCCGTGAAAACATATCGTTCAGGGAAGCACGCAAAAGGTGCTCACCATTCCACACTACCACTTATGCTGATGCGGCGCGTCAAGGGGCAGCGTCGCAGCGGCTACTGCCACCTGCCCAGCCCGCGCGCAGCGAGCTGTCGCTTGTGGCTCCTGCCCCCAGGGTGGAAGGAGCTAAGTCCACTCCACCCAACCAGCAAACAAGTCCGGTTACCTCAGGGTTGCCGGCACCGCCACAGTCCTCGGTGGCAGCCTGCGCTACGCGTAGTAAACCCACAGGCCCGCCAGCAGCTCCCACGGTGGGTGCAGTCAAGGCTGCCTCACCCTCACCGGCCACAGCTAGCGCTGGCAACAGCCGGCACAGCTCAGGCCCAAAGGCAGCCCCATCGACCTCTGGGCTGGTGGGCGCAAATGTCTCCTCCTTCGCGGCGAGACTTTCTCGCGAAACATCTCGCTCGCAAGAGCGCGTGTCCGGCGCCTCACAAGAGGCAATGGACACTACACCCATCCCGACGGCGCACCAAGCGCCTAAGGAGCGGCGAGGCTCCCTCGACCGCTTCAGAAAGGACAAATCCCGAGTTACGGGGCCTGGAAAGGGCTCTGTAATCTAAAACAACATTTCCTTTTTTAGTACACACAGCACCAATTTACTTTCATTATGGATACACAAATCATTCAATGGAATGTCAGAGGCCTTCTTAGAAACCTCGACGATTTCCAAGAACTTATTTACCAACACAATCCAAAAGTGCTGTGTGTACAGGAAACGCACTTAAAATCGAAACATACAAATTTTCTCCGACAGTATGTTACGTTTCGTAAAGATCGCGATGATGCTCTCGCATCATCAGGCGGTGTTGCCATTGTAATTCACAAAAGCATAGCATGTCAACGTTTGCAGCTACAAACGCCCCTTGAAGCAGTGGCAGTTCGACTTGTTCTTCTAAACAAGCTCATCACCATCTGCTCACTTTACATACCCCCCAATTACCACTTACATAAACATGAATTTCAGTCCTTTATGGATGAATTGCCAGAACCCTATCTTGTTCTTGGCGATTTCAATGCGCACAGTAGTCTGTGGGGCGACTCTCGTATCGATGCGCGAGGTCGTCTTGTTGAACAATTTCTTTTCTCCTCTGGCGCGTGTCTCCTGAACAAGAAGGAACCTACATTTTACTGTCTCGCAAACAGAACCTTCTCTTCTATTGATCTTAGCATAGCTTCCCCGTCTCTATTATCTGAACTTCAATGGGAAGTTACCAAAAATCCGTACGGGAGCGATCACTTCCCAATACTACTGCGAACAAACAAAACTGAGCCGTCACCACAAGCCCCTCGATGGAAGATTGACACAGCCGATTGGGAGAAATTTCGAAATCTTACTAGTAGTATCTCCTGGGCCAACATGTCTTCGTTAGGAACTGATGCTGCTGTGGAATATACTTACTTCCTTCATAATTGATGCCGCTTCTAAATGCATATCCGAAATAAGTGGTGCGGCTTGCAAACGCCGTGTCCCATGGTGGAACGACGAATGTAGGAACGTTCGTAGAAAACAGAACAAAGCGTGGGGGTTGCTACGCGATTCTCCAACTGCGGAGAATCTTATCAATTTTAAGAAGGTAAAGTCCGAAGGCAGGAGAACGCGCCGACAGGCCAGAAGAGAGAGCTGGCAGAAGTTTTTATCAGGTATACACTCGTGTACAGATGAGGCCAAAGTCTGGAACAGGGTTAACAAGGTGAGAGGACGACAAACATATTCACTCCCTTTGGTAAACACACAGGGCGACAGCTTGGAAGAGCAAGCGAACCACCTGGGTGCACATTTTGAACATGTGTCCAGTTCATTGCACTATTCCCCAGAATTTACAAAACACAAAGCAGCAATAGAAAAACAAAAACTAGACCGAAAGAGCACCGGGAACGAGCCTTATAACTTGCCTTTCTCTTTAGCAGAGCTTCAGGCATCACTTGCCTGTTGCAACCAATCTGCCCCAGGCCCTGACCGCATATTATATGAAATGTTGAAGAACCTGCCCTCTGAAACGAAGAAAACCCTTCTCTGTCTGTATAATTCTATATGGACTTCCGGCGAGATCCCCTCTGCCTGGAAAGAGGCCATAGTGATCCCTATCCTGAAGCAGGGGAAGGATCCATCGTCTGTATCGAGTTATCGGCCGATAGCGCTAACAAGCTGTCTCTGCAAAGTCGTCGAAAAAATGATAAACCGTCGCCTATTACATTTCCTTGAATCAAACAAACTGCTTGACCCATACCAGTGCGGCTTTCGCGAGGGTCGATCCACCACTGACCATTTGATACGTATCGAGGCGCAGATACGCGAAGCTTTTGTTCACAAGCAGTTCTTTCTGTCTGTATTCCTACACATGGAAAAGGCCTATGACACCACATGGCGGTTTGGAATACTGAGAGACCTCTCCCACTTTGGTATACGTGGTAATATGTTAAATGTGATTGAGAGTTATCTGCTGAATCGCACATTCCGTGTTCGAGTAGGCAATGTTCTATCACGACCTTTTGTGCAGGAAATTGGTGTACCCCAGGGAGGCGTGCTCAGCTGCACACTCTTTATCGTTAAAATGAACACGCTTCGTGCTTCGTTACCTCCCGCTATTTTTTATTCCACCTATGTGGACGATATACAAATAGGATTCAAGTCCTGTAACCTCGCAGTGTGCGAGAGACAGGTACAGCAGGGGTTGAACAAAGTGTCAAAGTGGGCAGACGAGAACGGGTTCAAAATAAACCCCCACAAAAGTTCTTGTGTTCTTTTCACCAGGAAGAAAGGTCTCGTTGCAGATCCCACTATCGAAATGTATGGACAACAAATACCTATAAACAAAGATCACAAATTTTTAGGCATCATTCTTGACTGTAAGCTTACTTTCATCAACCACATAAAACATCTCAAGGCGAAATGCCTAAGAACAATGAACTTACTGAAAATTTTATCTCACACATCCTGGGGCACCGACAGGAAGTGTTTAATGAATCTTCACAAGAGCCTCATTCGGTCACGATTGGACTATGGTGCCGTAGTATATCACTCTGCCGCCCCTAGCGCGCTAAAAATGCTAGATCCTGTCCACCATCTAGGTATCCGCCTGGCCACTGGCGCATTCAGAACAAGCCCCATCGAAAGTTTATACGTAGAATCGAATGAGTGGTCACTCCACCTCCAGAGAACATACATCAGCTTCACCTATTTTCTCAAAGTGCACTCCGATCGGGAACATCCTTGTTTTACAACCCTTAATAATTTGAAGTGTTCAACGCTTTTCTATAATCGACCCTCTATGAGGCGGCCTTTCTCACTGCGTGTAAGAGAACTTAGCGAAGAGATGGATGTCCCACTTCTAGAACATCGCCTAATGCCTCCAGCTAAGCTGTCACCGCCCTGGGAGTGGCAGGTGATAGAATGTGATCTATCCTTTGTAGAGGTCACAAAGCATGCTCCCGACTTCGAAATTGCAATGCATTTCCGCGAACTTCAATCGAAGTACTCGTGCTCGGAATTCTATACCGACGCATCCAAGTCCCATGCTGGCGTATCTTACGCCGCGGTTGGCCCCTCTTTTTCAAAATCCGACGTATTAAACCCCCTAACAAGCATTTTCACCGCAGAAGCCTATGCAGTACTGTCTGCGGTGAAGCATATAGAGAAATTGAAACTACAAAAGGCAATAATATTCACAGACTCGTTGAGTCTTGTAAAAGCGCTAACATCTTTACAAAAGCATAAGAATCCTGTTGTTATCGAGCTTTACTCACTCTTGTGTAACATTTACCAATCTCGTAGACATGTAATAATATGCTGGGTGCCTGGCCATAGAGGCATCGAGGGCAATGTGCTAGCAGACCAGTTGGCCACATCAACTACATCACAAGCTATTAATCCTGCCGCTGCTATCTCCTCCACAGATCTGAAGCCTTTTTTGCGAAGGAAACTGCGAGGCCACTGGCAGCGTCTGTGGGACGCTGAAACAACTAATAAGCTCCACTTGATTAAGCCACAGTTAAGTTTCTGGCCCTGTAAAACTAAAACACGACGTACTGATGTCCTATTCTGTCGTCTCAGAATAGGACACACATATGGTACTCACAATTTTCTATTGAATGGAAATGATCCTCCAACATGTGGTAGATGTGGCGACAGGCTCACCGTCCTCCACGTCCTCTTGGAGTGTCGGGAAGCCGAAATAGAAAGAAAGAAACATTTTCCTCTCGCATATCGCTATTGTGTTCCTCTGCATCCTGCTATGTTTCTCGGTAAAGAACCACTTTTCAGCACCACCGCAGTCCTTGCTTTCTTGAAAGATGTTGTGCTACATGTTACTAGCCCAATAAGTTCGTAGTGCATCCTCTCTCTAGAGGATGTTGCTGCGATAGTTTTTTAACTGCACATGCCTCCAGGCCCTTGTGTTTCAAGGGCTCTGTTTAGGCACTTGTGCCTCTGGCCAATTCTTGTATCTTTAATTATTTGTAACTCGTATCATTCTTTCGCAATGCATTGTTCTTGTCCATAGTACACATAATCACTCATTGCATAATCTTATTACTTATAGATTTTACGCACTTTACAGCGACTTATTTTAGGCCCCTTTACAGCCATGCCACATCTAATGTTCATATAATTCCCTATTCATCTACCACTAACAAGCCATTACCATCGTCTTGGTGCGAACTAATACTGTCATGGCGCTCTTTGGCCATACCTGGCCCTTGCGCCACTAAACTCCAACAATCATCAGCAAACAACCGCGCGCTCTTCTCCTCGCGGGCGCCGGATTCCCAGTCGTGAAGTCAAGTGCGCCTATATAACTCCTAGTGCTGTGACGTGACTTTGATATGTTTATTGTTTCAAGTCCATAAATTGTTGCCACACTACGATGTGGTTCTTGCTCCTGTGGATCCCCCCGTGATCCTGCCTTCGACGGTCGGCCGACACCCTAATCCAGAGGCAATCGCTGGAATCCAGGCACCGTTCATTATGCCGGAATTAATAGCAGCTATCGACGCGTCGAGACCGTACACAGCACCTGGTCCTGACGGATTATCTTCCGAATTGATTAAAAACCTTGCACAGACATCATTGGTCTCGCTCCTAGATAAGATCAATCACGTGTGGAGTGAACGCGATATACCTGCATCTTGGACACACGCTGAAGTTATACCTATACGCAAGCCAGGAAAAGACCCTTCCAATCTCCGCAACGTTCGCCCTATTGCCCTAACTGCCACTGTCTGCAAATTAACGCAGAAAATACTTGCTACGCGAATTACCTGGTGGCTTTAACAATTCAAGTGGTATCATCCTGCGCAAATTGGATTCCGTCCACACCTGGGCACAGAAGATTGCCTTGCAGCGCTTACTGGCATGGTTTTGGCAGGAAATTGGACTCGCCGGGTGCGAACAATATTAGCCATGGATGTGCACAAGGCGTACGATGAACTTAGCCACGCTGCTATACTTGACATTATGCGTTGCGTGGGACTACCGTAGCGCGTCTTTAATATTGTAAAGTGCTTCCTCACTCAACGGACGTTTGCCATCCATGTGGCGGGACATGCAACCGTCAGCTTCAACGCAAAGCGGGGTGTGCCACAGGGGTCTGTGCTTGCACCATTGCTCTTTAACCTGGCAATGTTACCCCTCAGGTGGGCTCTGGCAGCGATCTCAGACATATACTACATTATATACACCGATGATATTACCGTATGAAGTGTTCACAATGACCTGCAACGACAGGAATCCGCCTTGCAGCAAGCACTCAACACAGCCGACGAATGGTGTCTATCCATAGGACTGACACTTCAACAGAGAAGACGCTGTACATGTCGGTTGCGAACAGCTGGGGCCGTCGAGGGCTTCTGGACACGCCTATCCACCTGCGTCTATCTGGATGTGCTCGGACACCAGCTCCCTAGCTACGCATACTAGGCGTCGGGATCACGGCAAATACCTCAGCAAAAGCTTGGATCCGTGAAATTAGGCAGCAAGCGCACCGGGAGCTTCATCTGATTAGACGCATCTGCTCCAAGGCTGGGGGAGCCCGCACCAAAACTGCCCGTTTACTCGCCCGAACAGTTCTGCAGCCTCGTCTTATCTATTCGGCTCAATTCCAGCACCTCACGGCTACAGAATGGGCCCGTCTAGAATGCATCCACAGAGAAGCAATGCGCATCGTTACCGGTCTTCCACGACGCACGCCAATCCCGACACTTCAGGAAGAGGCGCAACTAAACACGATTGACGAGCTAATTTATCAACGCCGTCAAGCAAGGGTTCTTAAGCCATCCTTTATGCAACCTGCTGCTGACTTAACGGCATACATGGGCAGTCCGGTTTCTACCTCGCCATCTTCGGCAGACACCCTTCCACCCTGGGACCACCAGCAACTTACTGACAACAAACCCATCGGCCACCTCCTAAATCCGGTCCCTCGCCCATCCGCTACCTTCCGTCATCACACGGAAGAAGCCGATGCCGCACACCCGACTGGTTCACTGGTGTCCTACACCGATGTGAGCTGCACGGACATACAAGTGGTTACGTCCACCGTGGTGCAAGGGCGCCCATCCATAAGTGCTAATTATGTATACCGTTTGACAACTCCGGTACTATCGGTCAGGGCTGACCTTTTGGCCATCCGAGACGCAACAAACTTGGTAACAGCTGCTTCCACGTCGCCAGCACCGGTTATAATAATACGCACTGACTCTACCTCAGCCATAAAGGAGATTCGGAAGGTTTACATTGCCCACCCTGTCGCAGACGACATACATCGAATGACTCCACAGATGCCCGGTCAGATTCACATACAGTGGATCCCACGGGACAATATTTCTGCTCACATACAAGCTGACACAGCCGCCCACAATGAGCTGCCACTAGCTGTGGAAGCACCTTTCCCAAGTGACCCCCAGGGCGATATCCTCTACCGCCAGGGGATTCTCCGCTGCACCACACGAGATTTAATTCCACCGTGTGGTTCACACTTCCCAGGCGGCCGTACAGGCCAGGAGGAGGTGGTGTTGCGGAGACTATGTGTGGGGGTGGCACTTAGCCGATCTGTCACCTATGGTCACAAATGATCCAACACCTCCTTGGATCATTTGCGGATGCCGGCCCATATTGCCCAGCTCGCGCGTCCACGGCAACAATCAAACACCTCTTGTGGACATGCTATGGTCTAAACCAGGTACGACGGCGCTACCTGCAAAATGGGCCTTCATCCTACGCGACCACCCGACTATTTTTCATGGCTCTATGGAAGCAACCATCTAGCACTATTGCTCTTCATCGCCGAAACCCTGTAACGGCCTTATGGCCAACAGTATCGTAAACAAAATTAAGAAAAACCGGCGCACATTTTTATATTTAATGGTTTATGCCGTTGGGCGAACTTTCGAAATAAAAAAAAGTATGCGCTACGGGCGGCTACAATATCGCAGTTTTTAAAGTAATATTTGAAATATGATGAATTTCTCCATGGATCGTGTCTGGGTGGTAATTTTGGTGGTAATAAGTATAATTTCTGCAATAAATATTTTACATTTACGTTACTGACGCTATGTATTTTCATTCTTGGCAATAACATATAAACTTACAAAAGCCTTGAATCTGGATTATTGGGCTACGTTATACCTGCCTGGGCGTGGTTTTCGTTTAACGTACTTGAAGCTTAAGGTACTTGAAATTGTAGCTCTCTTTAACGGTTGACACTGTGCACATTATAATTATGTGATCATCGCAAATTGGTTCTCAGTGGCCTTGTCACCGATATTTCACCATAGGAGAGCAATTAAGAACAAGGGATAACATGATAGTGGCCCCAATAATCTCTACGCCTCTTTTGTGGAACATCGACTAACCTGCCTCTGACGTAGAAAGCACAAAGGAGAATGAATTGACTTGGTAGAACCGGTGACCATACCCTCTACTGCATTTGTAGGAGTAGATTTCCTATAATTCTTGGTTGCTAATGGCCGTCGGGGACTGTGACCTTTGTCCGTTGTGTACTGTTCTCACGGAAGGGCAGTGAAGATAGCTTATAGGGGGTGGGGCTCATCTTATGTGATATTTTTTTTGGTCCTCCTTCGCGCTGAAGTTTCTGCATGGAAGATTCATTCTGCATTGTTCGATAAGGTAGTGTCCCATTCTTCCTCCTTCATGGTATAGCCAAAGCAACTACGGCATAATAAAGCGAAGGTTTGATATTTACTATCACCACATTATCAACATGCAACGAACACTACCAGCTCGAATATCGAAATAGGAATGCGTGTCTCAATAATTTCTTAATAAAGAAATACTTTTCATATTTCAATTAGGTCGTGGCAAGCCCACCTTAACTAACGTCAAAACCACAACTGATGTTCTTGTAAAACATTATGTTCACCTCACAAGGGTTAAACATTTCTCGCTTTTAACTTTAAGCATTAGTATGACGTTGTGCTTCCATCAATAGTGTTTTTGAAGTAATTTCCAATTTCCTCGTTTACACGACAACTTCATCAACTTCAGACGATATATTCGAAGATTCCATCGCCTGCGTTTGCATTGCAAATTCGTTTCGTGTACCGGTTTCATTCGACGTGTAAAAAACCCTCATTAGTCACGTTGGCTGGATCTCTAGGTATACGAGATCTGGTTACAAATTTTGCGGAATATATAGCTTTCTAAACGAGTATCACAGCTGTACGGTTTAATGCGGATTTCTTATTCCTGGCTAGAAAAAATATTAATCCAACATTTTGAGAGGTTAGGTCCTTTCACGTAAAACTCTTCAATTTTTATGTTAATCCAACCTCCTGACGTGAAATTTACCTAAGCGGTGACGAGAGAATTGAACCCGCAGCGTTGTTGGCGCCACCCAATGAAAAGCAATCGATCAGAGTAGGTTATATTCGCCTGCTCTCAAAGCGAAGTGCATATCTTGACAAGCATTTTGTATCTAATTGGCGGACGACCGGCGAGCAGCACGCAGTGAGAGTACTACCGCGATGAAAAGAAACGCGAGCAGGTTCTGTGCGCGCCGTCCCGTCATCACCATTGACAGTCGCGCACGTCCGGTTTTATCGCGCTGTGCGATGAGGCAACGCCTATACTGCGATACTTTTGCTTCCGTTCTGCTTCTCTTTTAGTTGAAAACGAGAAAACTGAACAGCTTGTGTTGTCATCATCACTGCGCCGTCGCCTTTTCTTGTTTTCAATTAAAAGAGAAGCAGAACTAATTCAAAAGTATGGCATTATAGGGGGCCCAATTGAGGCCAACGTTATCTTAGTTCAGAACTGGTACTACAAATACAAGCAGCTTACGTAGATAATTTCTCTAGCGCAGTAAACTAAGCTTCAAAGGCCGATTGTGCAAGTTAGGGCGCGTAGTACGGTGCCTTGATTGGCTGAGCTTCGAAGCTATGGCACAGTGAAATGATAACTGGAGTCTCCGCACCGAACATTTGCATGTCAATTGTGGCTGTGTGACGCTACGTTGCCTGCAAGCTTATTTCGTACCAGGCATAATTATTTAGCAAGTTTATGTTTCGCGCAACGTATAGTGCCCGTGAAGCAGTCATTGCTACCTAGTCATAATATTCTGATGTGTTACAATAGGTGTAAATGTTTCGCTTGACGGCAGAAACTGCACATTTTTGAACAAGCCTGAAATGATATCATTTTCATTGTTTCCCTACAGACTCCTATTTTTTTCTTTTCTAAGATTTTTGTTCAACGTAAAAAAGGCATAGTACATGCCTTTTTACGTACATGCCTGAATAGGTTCTCGATCATTTTCCGTGAAAAGGGCTTTCACATAAGTGCAGGTGACAGCCTACAATAAGGCAAAGGTGATGTGTCATGAACACCATAAGGTGTTCTTTCAAGAAGCACTCTTGAATATCCAGTCAGCGATATATATGTTGCAACCTTGTCATTTCACGCAGAGCGACTGTTGCTTGAATGCGAAGCAATGCCTAGAGTGTTTAATAATATCGTGGTTGCAATGACCATTTTTGCTGCAGCAGAACGGTGTTCTGCATCTGCCGGAAAAGCAGAAATGCAAATTGGTGAGCGAGCGGACGGAGCAGAGGAACATCCTGCTAATACAGCGAATGAAAATCCATTCATAAAGGTAAGACTTTTGTTACGAGCATGTAGGGGAATGTACCGAGGCTGAATATGTTATGTTTCCATGCTTGCTATGCATGCACTGTCCTAAAATGTCACCACAAGCGGAATGACGGGTAACATTTTAAAAGCGACGCTTTTCTTTGCGAACCTCGCTTGGTGTTTTGGTCCAGTGTGCTGCGGCCTCTCTGTTCTCTTGCCGAATATACCATCCAATCAGAGCGCAGTACGCGCGCCGCTGGGTTCCTTCCACCACCAACAGATGGCCATCGCATCTGGGCATCCGTAGCAGCGGCGGCGCTGGCCGTGCCGGAGAAAGAAAAAAAAGGAACCAGAAAGATCGCCTTGGCGCATCCGCGGTTTCACGGTAATAAGAACCAAAACGCTTCTTGCGGATAGAATGGATTTGAATTGCGCTACGCTCGTATGCACGTTTGCTCATGCTGTCTTTGTAACCATGATGCGTTCAAGGCATCCGTCCTACTCGCTAGTAGTCAGCAACTCCACTTCACAAAAGACCCGGTATAACGTGTGTGTGTGTGCGTGTGTTTGTGTGCGCGCGCATTCGTGCGTGTACTTGTGTTTCGACTATTATTGTACTCACACAAAGCTTCGCTATATATGAATTACAACTCGTTGCATCTGCTGTATTTCTTTTAACATTTGTCTAAAAGAAGTTGCTTACATGTGGATACCCTCCTAATGATATGGTAGCAACTGTCGCAAGCGATAAAACGGCAGTTGTATATGTACGAAGTATTTTATATTGCTTGACACCTATAGAATCAACATGACGACTATTCCTCGTTGAGATTGAGAAGTAAACATAGCCGAACATTTAAACTTCCTAGTGACTACATTATGTTTGAGAGTTTCATTAAAGGTAATTTCTGAGCACGTGCGACACGCATGCACTGCATGGAATGTTATATTTCGGCGCAGCACACCAACGCCCAATCCTACCTATAAGCAACACCTCTTCTTCAGGAATGCTATCTTATCACAATAATGCACGAGTGTCTTAGAAAAGTATAACCTGCAGCACTAAACAGCATAAAGTGCGGTATCCCAAATATACAGAGTGTCCCAACTATCACGCACCAAGATTTAGAAATATGCAAATGCCATGTAGCTGGACAGAACGAAGGTAATGTTGTTTGCCGTCGCTTGGAGATAATTAGATTATTTTAGCATTGCTCCTAATCACATAATTCGTCGTAATTATTTATACAACTTCTCAAATATTATAATTAGATGAAAAGTTTTAAGAGAAAATTCTAGAGCAACATGTAAAACTCCCGATACAGTTTTCTGTTGCTCAATTCGTGCTCCATAAAAGTG
The DNA here is from genome assembly GCF_013339745.2 of Dermacentor silvarum. Taxonomy (NCBI): domain Eukaryota; kingdom Metazoa; phylum Arthropoda; class Arachnida; order Ixodida; family Ixodidae; genus Dermacentor; species Dermacentor silvarum. The sequence goes on from NC_051160.1 coordinate 145,311,682, forward strand.
TTTTTCCGAGTGTGAAAGAAGCCCGCGAATGCATGCAAAGTGCATCGTGCGGCCAATCGAGCGGCAATATTGCGTGTATTCCCGGGATTCCTACACGCTCAGAAAGTCACTTCTTTCAGCAAAGTGGTACTTTGACCTAATTCTGATTGAAATTTTCTAAATAAAAAACGTTTGAGTAAAGGTGACGCTGAGCGGGTGACGCCTGCACAAAAGTTGGGAAGAACAAAAACAAAATGTGGCATTGATTACGACAATTCAGACGACAATGATGAATTCTTGCAAAGGGTCGTCACCTGCGACGATCCTTGCATTTAGGACTGGGACATCGAGCGTTAGTCGATGCCCAGAAGAGCAATGCAAAAAATCAAGGTGGTATTGATCCCCTTTTTTGAATCGCGAAAATCACTGTGCTACGAATTTCTTTATGGAGCCTGGATAAGAAATTGAGAGACATATTAGAAGTGGAGGAAATTGTGCCCTCTGGCCACGCGCGGGAGATTTGCCACATTGCACCTTTCCGATAAGGAGCTTTCATATCTGGGGTTGTTAAAAGAGCCGTCATGGTAGGTTTGGGTGACATCACCTCTTTTATTCGTTTTCACACGCTTCTTAGCACGCGTGTCACTGTTCAAAAGATGTATCAGTTTTGTAAATTTTTTTTGTTTTCGTGTTTACAATATATCAGACTATGACTGTTCAATAAAGTTTTGTGTAAAGACAGCACTGCATCCTCGGTACCTTCATTGTTTCCTGCGCGCTATTTTTGCGTAGTGCGCTGACCGCAATTATCACTTTCGACATTGCTTTCCAAGTTTTACAGCAAAGCTGTTACTGCAACTAGAAGTGCTCGAAAACGTTGCGTGTTGTCATTGTGTCTTAACATAAGTAAATTATTCACAGAGATACTGTTCACAGATAATGTGGGGAATATCAGCGCTGATGCGTTCAATAGATTTAGGGCTTTGGCTAAACCCGCGCTGAAAAGTTTTGAAAAACATGACATTTTTTCTAGGCTATTTGGAAAACATAATGAGACAGCTTTATCGCTCACAAAATCTACATTTTGTAGAAATATTTGAAATATGATGCGCTATGGGGAGGCAATGGTTGATGTGCGTGGTGTTAATACGAGCAAACTGTTTATTCCTCAACCGTCGATCCCGTTTTGTGTAAAGTGGGATAGGAAACAAGAGCTAACTAAGTTTTCCCACTGCCACAAATGTACGACACATGGTAGCTATTTTATATTTGCTGAATGTGCAAGACTGCTAGCGGCGACGTGTGGAGTGTACCGAAAGATTGATGGGTATAGGGTTATTACGCGGTTTTATTAAAAGTATGAATGTTCGATTTCTCCAAATTTCTAGCCTTGTAAGAAGCCTGTAGTTGTTCTTTCCCATCTCTTCTCTGAACTAAGTAAAGTAAGTTGTTCTTATTGCATTGTGGTTGTTGTGCATAAGGTACGGTTAATGTTCAGCTAGTGTCGGTTATTGAAGCCTTCGAATAAATTTTATTTTTTCAAGCGCTCCATACTCTCATACCATCGTAACCATTACCAAATTGTCTAAGGACCAGAACTCGATAAGAAGTGTACCTTGCGCCGAAATCACGTTCTTCGAAAATATGGGACATGTAAGTGCAATGTGTGGTGGAACTATAATATTGCTAGCCTAACTTATAGCTTGGCGAATATTTTATGAATCCTCCTTTTTTTCATATTTGTTTAAGATACAGGACTTTCGCATAACGTTCACATGGCGTCCTCGGTAGATGCTTTTATTTCCTCAATAAAACGGAAAGCTGAGGGAGATCGCGCCGGCGACTTTTGAAGAGTGTAGTGTGTTCAACGTTTTCGAACAAAAATTAAGCACGCAAGAGCTCCGGCCCCATATGAATTTGTGTTAGTGCGAAAATTTCGCCCGCTGCATTCGAACAAACCTAAGTGTCAAGTAAATCTAACATTTAGTGTGTGATCAAGGTTGTTTTATTACATGCTTTAGAATCCTTTCAATATCAGGGAGCATCAACCAATACCCAGAGCAATGAGTTCCACACACTCACTCAAATCCCGCCTATAACAGTGTTGTCTATGAAGGAGAAGAGTTTGAAATAAAGATTCCTACATTGGGTGCCGAGAATATGCGGCTCCCAGTATAGCGGAACCCTAGTTACGCGGCATGGAATTAAGCAGCCCATTCTGCTAGCCGGACTTTATTATGCGGTAAAAGAGTTCAGGAATACGGTGCTTACGAAGTGGCCGGCCGTGTACCTGTGACTGTTTTCACTGGAACAAAAGTTCAAAATTACGCCGCATACCATGTAGTCCTGAGGGTAAATGGCACATTCTTATGTGGTTCTTAGGTTCTAAATAACGACGCTTACTGTGCGGCCAAAATACAGGCGGCCCGTTGTGTAATCGGATCTTTTAAAGGTTGTCTAAGACAACAGTTTCTGTATTTTTTTTATTTTCACACAGTATGGTAGCACAATGGCGAGTATAAAAGGTTTCGTACCTCTACACACCATGAAATTTCACAGAACATACCATGGTTCGAAACAGGACCACTAGGCAAACGAGCCACTAGGAGCACTAGGCAGACGAACCAGAACCGCGTGGCATACAATCATTCTAACTAGACCACAAGCCCGTACTTTTTTTCGTGGTATCTATCGCAACGGTCAGTTATTATGGTAGGTACACCACAAATAGGTACATGTGAGGTGGTTATTTTAGCTGGTTTATGTCTATACAAAGAGTGACTTCAACTTGTATTGAGAGCAGATAGTTTCAATTGAATTCGGCACATTTTTCATTCATTGTAAGCTTTGTGTTTACGTATGTGTCGGGACGGCAATAGTTTGCGTGGTATATAACAATATAAATAATCATGTTGACTTGTAAACAGCACATTTATTGCTACAGTGTAGTTGTGATGTGTGCACGGTGGTTCGACTTGTCCACGCTCACCTCTGTCATGTTTCCTGGCTGCCGCATTTTGATAGAAGGCGAAATGTAAACAACTCTGTTTGCATGTTGTGTGTGCACGGTAATAGCCACAGTTGGGAGCCTTGTGTGATCTCGATAACTGCTCAAGTTCTTTTTCATCCTTAGTTTTTCATTTCTTGTTTGGGTATTTGTGGAAATGCCCATGAAGAGAGGATAAAGGAGACCATCTGTCTTCTGATTGGGCCTACTCTTTGTGCTGCATCCCGGACACGTAGAGCAAAGCAGAATACAAAATAACCAATACTCTACGTACGGATAAGGTTGGCTACAACATCAGCATCAACAAATCAAAATAAGTAATCAAGCACACAACATAATTTATATTTTCTGTTAAACCCAACAAATCAATGTTTTCAATGAATGTTGCGACATCGCTTCGAATATGGGCGATACCGGCACATGCGTACGTTTTAATTGATTAGAATATTAACCTTGTGGCATATACGGGGTGATAACTTTTAAGCATTCCAGATTTTTGAAAAATCACCTGTTGCAAATAACCTAATTCTAGTCCTTGAGCAGGAGTCTTCAGAGAGGCGGGCAATACTTGCACCACAAATTGCAAAACATATTCAAGTAAAAAATTCACTAATACCTTCCTTGTTAACTACTCTACGGCGGATATAAACATTTACGAATCATAGCCGGTGGTCTTGCAAGGCATGAAATAGTCCTGTTATTCGGTAGGTTAGGTATAGTTGCCATTAACTTAACCATAAAAATGCACTGTTCTTTCACTTTCTTTTTTTACAAAATGTTCTTTTATGCATTGACGCACAGATTTAACTGGAACGCCGATGTATTCCATCCCACACTTTGCGTAATAATATCACGAAACTGGTGTCACCCTGGAGGTTGACTTTTAGCGGATACGTCCTGAAAACTCACCTGCTACAATTTGTAACGTGTAATACATGTCGTAAAGTACATAATGAGGAAATTATTCATTGAATTTTTATTAGTGGATTATGTGTTTAAATTTCTCAAGCTAGTATTGCCCGCTTCATCGAGTAGTCCAGTTCAAGGACAAGAATTATGCTGCCACGGGCGATTTTCAACAGTGCCGGAAGATCTAAAACTGATCACTCCATATACTTGAAACAAGTCACATCAAAGCATTGTATCATACTTCTACATGTGGTCCAAGCAGCTGCTGGTGGTGGTGTTGCTACAGGCGGGGTAAGCCTGGAAGACCTGGCGCGCAATTGCTCCGCCTCCAAGCGTGAAGGTGGTTTCAGTGCTTGAGGCAGAGGCGTTTATAGTGGGATGGGATATGAATGGCATGCTACACGCCCAATGAACGAATAGCAGCAACCACATGTAAAGGTAGACGCGAAGACACCCTTCATGCGTGCGGTTGCATGAAGCCGTTTGGCTGCCTGCTGTGGTGAGTTTTCTTGCGAAATGCAAACTGCGGATGTCATCGCGATGCATAAACAAGGTGACGAAAACAATTTAATATTTAGTGGCCCATTTTTTACCCATCCTTTCAAAAGGGATAGAAACAAAATATTTCATTCGAGGCTGCTCACTTATTTTAATCGGCACAATCTTTATGATTTTCAACATGGCATTAGGAAGAATCGCTCAACCGAGAAAGCGCATGTCACACTTAAAAAAACAGTGATAGAAGCTTTTAGCGGCAGAGAGATTAGTGTGAGAATTTATGCAGATTTCGCGAAAGCATTCCATCTGATAAAACATTCACTACAGCTTCAAAAGTTTCTCTCGTATGGGCGCGTGCGTCAGCAGGCATTTGGGGTGCTACGACACCATGGACCGCATCATATGGGTGTTGGACCCTCCCGCGTGTATTCGTGCGCGGCTTAGCCGTGTAGCGGGAAAAGGGAATCCTGGGGGATGAGTGGAAGCCGGCTATTTGGACCTTTGTGGCCCCTCGGCAGGGTCCTATGCTTCACGCAGACCGCACGTCCCTAGCGACCGTCCCAGAGGAAATTGGCAGTCACCTTTTCCGGTCCTCTTCCGCCACGCTCTTCTTCGTTACCCTCCCCTTTGATACCAGTGCTGTGTTCTCTTATTTTGATATCAGTTATATGGACACTCCAAGCGCATTGATGCCGTCGCCGTGACGTTCTGTATAAAATGCAAGGGGAATAAAATCGTCGCCGCGCCGAATTCTGTATATATGTGCGAGTGCAAGCGTGCGAGGGTGCTCGATCGCTGCTCAATCTCGCGCACATGAGCGAGCGAAGCGGGAAGGAAGCGCAACGTCTTCCAGTTGCTCCCAACGCTCCGGGAAAAGGCTGGAGGGGGGTTATTCCGGCCGCCCCGAATGCGCACTCACGCCCGCCCGGGAAGCAGTGCTCCGCAAGGCTCCCAGGGGAGGCTAAGAAGGTTGGGGTGGCGGGGGGGAGGGGTCCCGCGCCTTCAGCGCCGTGCACGACCACCGCCCGCTGTATCTTGAAAGCCATCTGCGGCGGGGACAAAGTCCGCCTTGCGCTGTGCTTTCGCTGCTTCGTCCGCATTGGTGGACGCTACCCGAGGGTCGATTCGCTTTCTGCTGCTGCGCTTACTCACTCCAGAATTTTGACAACGAGTTCCCACGGTCATCTGGTGAGTTGCGTTCATGTTTGCTTGTGCGTGCATGAAACCATGCTTGTTATATTAGGTAGTATGCCTATGTTTGCAAGTTTACACGGCCGATAAAACTGCTATCCTTAGTTCCACTAATTTCCTATCGCCATCGATGCTTCGCCTTTCGGGGGAAACTGCGACATTTTTTAATATTTTATTGTGTCTAACTTCTCCTGGTAGCAAGGGTTAATATTGGGTGGTTAGCATGTCTTGGTTATGTCGTATTTGGTTATAGCAACGCTGGCATTGGCACCACATAGCTTGCAGGAACTCCTGTCACAACCCCTTGTTGTGCTTTGTGGAGGATGGTTGGCATCGCAGCCCAAAATTAATTGAGATTTTACGGCACCATGTCGCTTGCGCAAGCTACCTGATCGTCCTCTTTCGGACGATCAGGCAGCTCATCAGCGCTACCTTACTCTTTCAGGTGGCTCATCAGTACGCACCGAAGGAACTTTCAAATTTTTTGTTCGACGCAAACAAAACTTCCAGCGATATCATGTCATACATACTGAGAACCCTCGAAAGACTGTCGGAACCATTTCATCATTCATTGTTACTAAATGCCTCACGGACACACTGGGTAGTGGCGACAAAATGACAAAACAGCCTAGCCGCGACGTTCTGCTTGAGGTACGCGATAAGCTGCAAATATGGAAAGGTTTCAAATGTGGTGGCATCTGGAGATACTCAACTCACACTGATACTGAATACTGCACTCACTGAATACGTGCAAAGGAGTGATATCAGACGATGTCTTCTTGAACTTGAGTGAAGAAGAGCTGCTAAAGGACTTGGAGGACCAGAACATCTTGCAGGTACATAGAATGAAAAAAAATACGGGAGAACAAAGGAGTTCTAACAAAAAA